>NC_066580.1:331541744-331850633 GCF_024323335.1 Lathyrus oleraceus | reverse complement strand
TCATCCTCTTTCCAAAAATATAAATTTCATTCATTAAAACCCTACCATTCAAAATGGCATTTTTGGACCTTTTTCATTTAAAAATCAAAGTTTGACCCAAAGTTGACTTTTTGATTCTTTGACTTTTTCTCACTTTGGCCAATTGGAAATGCTTGGAAACATCATTTGTGATTTGTCTAGAGCTTAAAATCATGTTCATTTCACCATTACACCATCATTTTGGACCAAAATTGCATAACTTGATAATTTTGCAAGAAGCTTCACATAAGCAAAACAAGTGTAGCATTTCATGTACAGACCAAAAACAGCATTTGTAAAGGTCCTTTGCAGCCTATTTCAAGGCCCAGCTCGTGGCAGCATACCCCTCCATTCCACTTATGCACAAACTTAGCAAAATTGCATTTGATTCATCTTAAACTAAACCAACTTAGGACTTGATTAAGCTTGGCTAAACAGCAATATAAAAGTTCATTTTCTGCCAGATTCAAACCCTAGAGACAAGCCTCCATTCACACAGAAAAACTGATTCTCTCTCAATTCCATCTTCTTGCATTTTTCGAAAATCTTCCAAAACTCCCAAAGAATCAAGAGCTGGACTGAGTGTTTCATCAACTGAACAACATTGTGGGTCTATTTCAACCACTGTTTCACATCTGTAAAGCTCTATTTCCCAGCTGCTACTTCAACACCCAACCATGGCAGTTAGAGCATTGAGGAATTCCAAGCAAGTTTGAGTCATACAACCTCAAGGATCCTTCATTCTAAACCACGAGGAAGACTTGTTTAAAGCTTGCATCACTCCAGACAGTACTGTTTCATTGAGCTTTCCAAATCAGGTGAATTTTCGACTTCATTATTTTTCAAAATCTTGCTACACAACATGTAGGTCTTACTTAGTAGGTGGATTTAAGATTTGAATCATGTCAAATGGTTACTTGATAGCTGAGAAATCTGGATTTTATTTTTGTTGCATAAACTTATTTTTCATCGGTTTGCTCATATTTTGTTGATGCAATGAAAATCATTGGTGGATTTATGCTGCTTAATGTTTGATGAAGCTATTAGTGTGCTCAATTTCTATTCCTGGACAGTTTGAATTTTCGAGTTCATGAATGATGAAGCTAATTGTTGTTCTGTTTTGAAAACCCTAAGACTCATTTCCAGAAATTCCTATTTGTGCTGATTCGTTGTCTATGATGATTGGTTACATGAAGAATGTTATCATTGCCATGCTGTGTGCTTGTTTCAATTCAAAAGTTGTGGTTTAATGATGAATGATGATGAACACATGTTGCTGTTATTTTAAAACCTTAGTTTGTTTCCAAAATCATGTTTACTATTATTACTTGTGATTGCATGAACATCCTGTTATTGCCTTGCTGTTGTTTGAACATAACCCTGCCCAGAATTTCCTTTGACTGTGATGGTTTTATCGTTGGTTAATGTTGCATGATGATGGTATTCATGTGCCATAATTGATTGTTGATGCTGGGTTTGTAGTTGTTCACGATTATTGTTTGAAAATGTTTGATCCATGCTGCCTTGCTACCAAACCCTAAACTGCACATGAGCCCAGAATTAGTGTACACGATTGGCTGTTGTTGTTGATTGTTCAGGCATGAGCACTGTTCCATTGGTTGTAACCAATGAGAACATTTCAATTGTAGTCCCTGTACGCACCGTTTCAATTAGTAAAAGGGATAATTACATAAATGCCATGCGCTGACTTCCTTGTTGACCCCATACCATGCTATCTTGTTCATGCTTCATCCAATTTATTCCTCAACTTGCCAAATTCATTTTTAATTCATTTCAACTCCAAAAATTCTGATTTTTTTTGCATCATGTCCATGAGAGTGTCTAGTATTTGATTGTGATTTTTAATTAATTTTCCATTGGCTGGATTTTAATTGATAATTATTTTCTTGACATGTATGCATAATTGATACACTTTGCCATTCCTTTTGTGAAATACTCATGTTGTATCCAATGAGCCTGAATTTTTTTGTGGTGAAACTAGACACTTTGACCTTTGTTTCCATATAGAGTTTATGCATTTCCCATTTGTGGTTTGTGAGTTACAAATTTTTGAAGTTATGTGTTACATTTGGGGCTATATGAATGATATGCATTTTCACAATTTTTGTTCACATGCTTACTTACATCCAAATGACCCCAAATTTTGCATGAATTATCTATCACATGTCTAGTTTGTGTATGAATTTTCTTGGAATTAAACATGCTGTTTTCCATTTGATTGTGAATTTTCTTCCATGCTTAGTCATTTGTTGACTTTTTGTGCTACACATTGCCAAATCTTTTGTGAAATTCTCATAACATATTGTATGACCATGAAATTTCATATGTGATAACTAGACATCTCAAGCTTTGCATTGATGTTAATCTCATTCATTTCTCTTCTGTTTTCAATTTGATATGATTTTTTGAAGTTGACCCATGCTTGTTGACTTTCATTGTGCTTACTTGAAATTGTGTTGACTTCATGATTTTAATTGACTGCCTTCCTCTCATCCAAATGCCATGAAATTTTACATGTCTACCATGTTAGATGTTAGGATTGAGTGTGATTTATTTGATGATTTTTGAAATTGTTTGAGTTGACTTTTGATTTAAGTCATTCTGTTGACTTTTTTGTGCTTTCATTTGCCATGCCTTGCTTTCTTTTGCTTATGAGTTGATGATGATGCATGATATGATTGTGAATCCAATTGTGATAGCTTTTCAAATGTTTGACTTTGACTTTGGTTGACTTTTCCTTGCTGTGTTGACTTTTTCTTCCATCCTTGACCCTAGGCTAGTCCTAGTGGTCTTTTGTGCTTACTATTGAGTTCCTGTTTCAGGTTAAGCACCATTGCCATTGAGATCATGCAAATGTGATTGGATTTGTTCACATATGAACTAACTTTTGTTTTGTAGATGGTTTGACTCATGTGTTTGAGTCTTGCTTTGCACAATTGACCTCCTGTGGTTGACTGTTTATTCATTCCTTTTGCTTTGAACTGTTGACTTGTTTACTAATAAGTTTGACTTTTTCAGGTACACTTTAGTTGCTTTAGTTGCTTGCTTTGCTTTTTAGCAATTGCTTTGAGGTATAATTACTCTCTCTTCATGTAGTCTGGAGACCCGGTCTGTTATTTGACCGGGCAAACTGTCTGAAGTCCTCCTTAAGAGGCAATGCCTGTGTTTGTTTAAAATTGTCCCAAGCAGGAGAAGTCCTCATTTGAGGCAATTGGTGGAAGGTAGGGATAAGTAGCCTATTCCCCACTATTCAGTGTGTCCTCTCCTTGCTCCCATTACATGGTTGAAGCATCGAGATAAAAACCCAAGATCTAATCGAGTCAATAATGGGGAAAGAGTTCCATCTTTCTGAACTCCCCCACTTTCTATTATTTGATGCTCTCCCTGATTAGGGATAGAAGCAATGAGGCACACCCCTCATCTCCTATTCATCTGCTTCACCTTAGCCTCTCAATGGCAAGGTTAAGAGCAACACTTACCCTATTCCAGTTGGCCCTAGTGCCTAACCCTTTGCTTGAGCCTCTTGTATGCATATAGAGTGTGCTTCTTGTGATTGTGATTGCCTATTTGCTTTGCCTCTTTAGGTTTAGCTTAGACTTGCCCTTGTGCAAGGTAGGTTGTGCTTGACTTGCTTCCTGTGCAAGTCAAGTCTGTGTGGCTTACTCCCTGTGTGAGCCACGCTTAGAGTTGTTCGGCCGAACTACGGCAACTCTGATTCTCATGTTCAGATGAGATACGTAGGCACGAGATGCGATGTCTTGTCGAGTTTGACTAACAACTAACAGCTAATCCTTGTTTGCTTTCGCCCTCGTTGCGATCCTTTCTCTCGCCCTCGTTGCGATCGAGCCTTTTCCTTTCTCTCGCCCTCGTTGCGATCGAGCCTTTTCCTTTCTCTCGCCCTCGTTGCGATCGAGCCTTTTCCTTTCTCTCGCCCTCGTTGCGATCGAGCCTTTTCCTTTCTCTTGCCCTAGTTGCAATCGAGACCTTTGTCCCTCCGTGGCCGAACTACGGCAACTCTGATTCTCATGTTCAGATGAGATACGTAGGCACGAGACGCGATGTCTTGCCGAGTTTGACTAACAACTAACAGCTAATCCTTGTTTGCTTTCGCCCTCGTTGCGATCCTTTCTCTCGCCCTCGTTGCGATCGAGCCTTTTCCTTTCTCTCGCCCTCGTTGCGATCGAGCCTTTCTCTTCTCTCGCCCTCGTTGTGATTGAGACCTTTCTTTTCTCTCGCCCTCGTTGCGATTGAGACCTCCCCTTTCTCTTGCCCTCGTTGCAATCGAGACCCTTGCTTCCTGTGCAAGCCGTGTCTAGGATAGGTTGGCCCTCGTGCCATTTAGCTAGAAACCTTAACTTAGGGTTGACTTTGCATGACAACATCTAGGCTCGAGTCGTAGTCTCCCTAGTGTTGTGTCTCCCTCTGTTATCTGGTTAGGCTAGATCCTTGTCCCTGCGTAGGGGAACTACATCGCCCTGATCTTCACACCAGATGAAGTATGTAGGCAGGAGATTGAGCTGATCTCTCCGGGCGCCCTTTTTCTTTTTTGTGTGTGTTTGGCAACTATTAGGCTCGAGCTCTAGTCTCCCTTTTAGTCTGTTTGTTCGCCCTTTTTCTTTTTCAACCTTTTGTGTCTTAACCACCCTTGTGTGTGTTCTGGTTGGAGTCCGACATAAGTCCAGCGATTGGCAGTTGGTTTCCTGGGTGTGTTTTCTGGTTCGGATGCTGATGTAAGTCCAGTGATTGGCATTCAGGCTCCACGTTTGCCTGTGTCTTGTTTTGTTTGTGTGCGTGTCAGCCGAGCTACAAATGCTCTGATTCTTCTCTCGTTCGAGAAGATACGTATGCATAGGATGCGATATCCTAGCGAGCATGTGTCGTCCCCCCAGTCCGAACTACTTCGACTCTGATGTCTATGCCTGATAGACTAAGTAGGCCCAGGATGCGACATCCTGCCGAGTCAGTTTCAGTCAGTCTCTTTTGTCTCTTTCAGCCAGTGTGTGTGTGTTTGAGCAGTGTTTTAGCAACCAATATTCCTTCCTTTTGTGCGTGGATCCCGTAGAGTACTACGGATGCGTAGGGGGCCTAATACCTTCCCTTCGCATAACTGACTCCCGAACCCATACTCTTTGGTCGCGAGACCATGTTCTTTCCTAGGTTTACTTCGAGCGTTTCCTTTCCCTCTTTTGGGATAAATAACGCACGGTGGCGGCTCTGTTGTTTCTTTCTTTTCCCGCCGGTTTTTCGCGCGATGCGACAGTCTCCCCATAAGATTGCTAGGCTTCGTACAGTCTCTCGTTTGCATGTCAATTAAGGTAGCGCGGTTCCTTCGTCTAGGACTGCCTTTTTGCATGAGCATTCCTAAACCACCCCAACTCATTGATTTTTCTTCTCCTGAGAACACGTTTACTCCTTCTACTACAGGCGAGTAAGTCTCTAAAGGTCGAGCATCCGGTAGATTGCGTAGTAATGTCGTTCACCCCAAAACATAACCCTTACCCCCCGAAGTTAGCCGAACTACAGCTTTCTCTGATTCTCATTCCAGATGAGATACGTAGGCATAAGACGCGATGTCTTAGCAAGCACACTCCTCTTTAACCCCTAGGTAGCCGAGCTACGAAGACTCTGATTCTCATATTCAGATGAGATACGTATGTAGTGGATGTGACATCCGTGCGAGTCATTTTCTTTTGACCCCTCATTTAGTAAATAGTACATTAGATAAACCCACACCCTATAGACAAGAACAACAAGAGTGGATCCCGTAGAGTACTACGGATGCGTAGGGGTGCTAATACCTTCCCTTCGCATAATCGGCTCCCGAACCCAAGATTTGGTTGCGAGACCTTGTCTTTTCCTTTCTTTCTCCAGGTTTACTTCGAGCGTTTCCTTTCCCTCCTTTGGGATAAATAACGCACGGTGGCGACTCTTCTGTCATTTCTCTCTCGCCGGTTGTTTTTTCGCATCTCCTTTTTCAGGTTGCGACAACTGGCGACTCTATTGGGGATTTATTTACCCTAGTGGGCCTTTCCTAGCGTTGTTTGTCTATTGTCTATTGTGTGTTATTTATTTATTGCTTTGCATACTTATCTGCTTGCATTGCATCCTATGTGTGCTTTACTGTCTCATGCATACTGTGCTGGTTATGCATCTGTTTCACTGTTGGATGGGAATCACAAGAGGTAAAAGGCCCAATACACAGGCTATGAGTGAACTTTAGGACACCTAGGAATAGAGTGATTCATGGGAAGCGGGTGGTATGGCACCACTTAGCGGAACATGGTATCACGAGCAGTTCAGATTCTCATGGGGTATTATCGTTGCATACACCTGGTGTGCATATGATGATATTCTTGAAAGGATTGTTTATCCTGCGTTTCTCTTGACATTACCCTGGCCTAGATTACACCCGTGAGTGGGGCGGGAATGATCATTTACAGGTACTGATGGTGACTCGTTCTGTTGGTGACTGTGTCCTGTTGGTGACTTTTGTTTGGTTCTTGTTGGTGACCGTTGGTTCTGAAGTATGGGTTCTAAGTCGATGACTGTGTTGTATGGTTCCCGGTTCCGAATTCATGCTGAAGTTCTGATCTTGTGCCTCGTGATATATAACCAACCCGATTTTTTGGAGCAGAGTTTTGATCTCCTATTAAATTCTTCAGTGGGTTTCTCTTCACACAGTGCAACCTGACAGATGTTCAAGCGGATACAACAATCCTGATTCCCGTGTCACTGCATTGCATCACATCATTTTGCATTCATATCATTTAACACATGTTTATCCATTTCTGTGGGGTTTATATCTTCTTCTTGATTCTAGTCGGGGTTTTTCTGGTACTTTTTAAAAGGGATATTTTATCTGATGAGAGACTGGAATCAAGGGGGTAGAATACCTTTGTAATTGATAAACATGTCATTGCATTTGCATATTCATTAGCATGTCTTGCATAACAGGTACTGCCGCAGTGTTCTCAGTTGTTTGGTGTTCCACTAGCAGGATAGCTGACTCAGGCATTCACCGGTACGGTACCCGCAGAAACCACCAGAGAGCAATGGAAAGCCTACAAGCAGAGTTCACCGAGATGAAGATCCGCATGAACCAATTCATGGATGTGGTTCAGGGGGTGGCTCAGGGACAGCTAGAGCTCAGGCAGATGATGCAGAGGAATCCCGCCACTACTCAACCAGAGACGTTGACTGATCCTCCAGCTGGAGAGGTTAACGGACCCAGTGGACCAGGGACTACCCCGATCCTACATGTCACCTCCGGTCAATAACCCGTCCATGATGACCAGGAGGATTAGTTCCCCTTGCTTCAGGAAGACTTTGGTATGGGTCATGGTATGGACCCTATGTTTCGGAGATTGGAAGAGAGGTTGAAGGCAGTGGAAGGACAGAATCCTCTGGGAGTAGACGTTGCTGACTTGGGATTGGTCCCAGGTGTGAGGGTGCCACCGAAATTCAAGGTCCCGATATTTGACAAATACGGTGGAAACTCTTTCCCAAAGACCCATGTGCAAGCCTATTTCCATAAAATGGTTACGTACTCTGACGATGAGAAGCTGCTCATGTACTTCTTCCAGGATAGCCTAGCTGGGGCATCCCTGGAATGGTATATGAGGCTGGACAGAGCCCACATCCGCTGCTGGAGGGATTTGGCTGAAGCTTTCGTGAAGCAGTATCAGTATAATGCAGACATGGCTCCGGACAGAACTCAACTTCAGAATCTGTCTCTTAAAAGCAATGAGTGCTTCAGGGAATACGCTCAACGCTGGAGGGAGACAGCTTCCTGTGTTCAACCGTCTATGTTGGAAAAGGAAATGGCTAACATGTTCATGAACACTCTGCCAGGACCTTACTTGGAGCGCCTAGTGTGTTGCAATGCCTCCAACTTTGCTGATGTAGTCTCAACCGGTGAGAGGGTGGAGAATTACCTGAAGACATACAAGATCCAGAGTGGAGTTGGATCTTCATCAAGGTTGAAGAAGCCGTTCATTTAGGGACAGAAGAGGAGAGAAGGGGATGCAGATGCCATATCTTCTTATCAGAACAGGGGTAACCGGAGGAATAACTTTCAGAACTATCATCAACAACCGTATGTTGTGGCTGTGACCATTCCAGCTGCAACACCATTACAACAACAACAACCACAACATCAACCAGCTCAGTACCAACAGCAACAACCGGGTAACAGACCCGCTTATCAACAGAGGCCAAGGACGATGGACCGGAGTTTCGACACTCTTCCAATGTCGTACGCTCAGCTACTTTCAAGTCTTCAACAACTACAGCTTGTGCAGTTACACACTCTGGCTCCTCCTGTTGGTAGACTTCCGATGGGTTACGACGCCAACGCTAGGTGTAGCTTTCACTCTGGGGCACCTGGCCACAATATTGAGAATTGCAAAGCTTTTAAGCACGTAGTTCAGGACCTCATAGATTCAAAGGCCATCGACCTTGCACCGGCTCCGAATGTCGTCAACAATCCCATGCCCCAGCATGGTGGTGCGAATGTTAATATGATGGAAGGGGAAGCCAGACCCGTCAAAGATGTGTTGAAGCTGAAGACTCCGTTGTTGGATATCAAGGGCTACTTGTTGAAGGCCGATGTTTTCCCCGGTTGTGGGAAGGGTTGTTTGGATTGTGCTACTCAGAGTGGAGGTTGTTTGAAGCTACAGCAGGGTATCCAGGCCTTGCTTGACAAAGGTATCCTCCAGGTTGAAGATTTATCTGTCCAAGAGTCTGTGGAAGAGGTTGAGGAAGAAGTGTTTGAAGATGCTACTGATGAATTCGCAGATGTTGTTCTTACTGATTCTGTAATCCATGATGATGTATTTAATTTTTCCAATATGGTTGATTCTGATGTAATTGAACTTGATTCCGATGTTTCAGATGTTTATGCTTCAATGAATAAGATTTCATAGTATGACTATGATGTTGCTACTATCACCATTTTCTACCCAACTAATCAGATCAATCTACCAAAAGCGCAGCCGGTGCCACCAGCGCGAACTTCCACTATGACTATCACAACCCCTGGTCCTTTACCTTTCACTAGCAAAAGGGCCATTCCTTAGCATTATGGGGGGAGTGTGTACGCGCACGATCATGGGGTAGAACGGCCACTGAAGGTAGAAGAGGGTCAGAAGTTTGAGCTTGAAGTTGAAGGTCCCGCAGTGGACAATGTTGGTGGAATCAGGCGATTCACCAGGAGTCGTAGACTGTTCTCACCACCCGTTACCCAAACTGATAGTGCTGATGCTGCGGCAAAAGCCAAAGGCAAGCAGGTCATGAACGAGGGTGCCTCTGCACCACAGGCTGGTTCTGAGCCTACTTTTGCAAAGGATGTGGACGAGCTTTTGAGAATTATAAAGAGAAGTGACTACAAGGTAGTCGATCAGTTGATTCAGACTCCGTCCAAGATATCCATTCTCTCACTCCTATTGTGTTCGGAGTCGCACAGGGAGGCACTGCTGAAAGTCCTAAATGCTGCATATGTGCCTCAGGAGATCTCAGTGAACCAACTAGAAGGGATCGTTGCAAATGTTCATGCAAGCAACGGGTTAGGTTTTACTGATTCTGACTTAACACCAGCTGGACGCACTCATAACAAGACTTTGCACATCTCGATGGAATGCAGAGACACCGTGTTATCTCATGTTCTGGTGGATACAGGTTCCTCTCTCAATGTGCTACCCAAGAGAGCCCTGTCAAGGTTAGAAGTGGAGGGTTTGGTCCTGAAGCCCTCAGACCTTATTGTGAGAGCCTTTGATGGTTCTAAGAGGTCGGTGTTCGGAGAGGTAGAATTGCCAATTCTGATTGGATCACAAACTTTCAACACTATCTCCTATCTGATGGATATCAGTCCTTCCTATAGTTGCCTGCTGGGTCGTCCTTGGATCCACAATGTTGGGGCAGTCTCTTCAACTCTACATCAGAAGATTAAATTCCTAGTTAATGGAAGGATTATCACTGTCTGTGGTGAGGAGGACATTCTGGTCAGTAACATGTCTACATTCAACTATGTAGAGGTAGAAGGTGAATTTCATGAGACCTATGTCAGGCATTTGAGGCAGTTCAGATCAGGGACGCAGCTCCGATGGAAGAAGTTAAAGCGGGTGCCTCTATCTCATCCTTCAAGCAGGCACAAGCCTTGGTAGATTTAGGTGTTGCTCCCGGTTGGGGACGTCTGTTGGTGTTACCAATGAAAGAAGACAAGTTTGGGATTGGGTATCAGCCGGCTCTGACTTCTACAACGCCAACACTTCCGACTCGTCAGGGGCCGATTACTTTCTCCAGCGCTGGCGTCATTCAATATGGCCAGGTCTCTGCGGTCAACGATGAAGATGGGGATAGTGATTGCGACATCGATAACTGGTTGCGTCTGAGGATCCCGGGTGAAGTTCTCCGCAACTGGTCTTCTGAAGAGATTATCCAAGTCACTCTTCTTGAAGAGTAATTTTCTTTGTTTATTCATGCATATCCAAGTCTTACGTTCCGCCCAGGGTGTAATGACTCATTGTAGGGCTCATCTATGCGAATACCTGCATTTTTTATCATCAATAAATGACGTCTTTTTGCATTCAAATATTTCGTTCACTGTTTTTCCATTTTTGCAGTTTTCAAAAATCAAAAAATATTTGCCAATGTTTTGTTTAGTTTTCATTTTTTCACACTCATAAGCACATACCATCACTCATGCATATGCACATCACTGGATCCTATTGATAACGATTCTGCTATGGCTCGCTTCGACTTTGAAAATCCGATCTTTCAAGCTGAAGAAGAGGGTGATGAAGATTGTGAACTCCTTGAAGAACTTACCAGGTTATTAAAACGGGAGGAAAGGGTCATTCAACCGCATCAAGAGTCCGTTGAAGTGATTAATCTCGGCACCGAGGACGCCAAGAGAGAAATCAAGATAGGGGCTGCTTTGGAAGATAATGTGAAGAAGGGGCTGATTGAATTGCTGCAAGAGTATGTTGACATCTTCGCCTGGTCTTATCAGGACATGCCTGGGCTTGACACAGATATCGTGGTACACCGTTTGCCTCTCAAAGAGGATTGTCCTCCGGTCAAGCAGAAACTCAGAAGAACAAGACCAGAGATGGCTGTCAAGATAAAGGAAGAAGTGCAAAAATAGTTGGATGCAGGGTTTCTAGCAGTCACAAATTATCCGCCATGGGTTGCAAATATCGTTCCAGTACCTAAGAAGGATGGAAAGGTACGGATGTGTGTTGACTACCTGGATCTGAATAGAGCTAGTCCTAAAGATGATTTCCCATTACCTCACATTGACGTTTTGGTGGATAACACAGCTCAGTTCTCGGTATTCTCCTTCATGGATGGCTTTTCTGGCTATAATCAAATTAAGATGGCACCAGAAGACATGGAGAAGACAACATTCATAACCCCATGGGGTACCTTCTGCTACAAGGTGATGCCGTTGTAAGAACAAAAATTGTTCTACAACAGATTCCTTGATTTTGATGATAACAAAGGATGAAACCAAAAATGGCACCCTAACGAAAAGTTTCTAAGTGTGCAAGGTTCTAAAGAAAGAAAGAAGAAATCTGATGATATCATCAGATACAGAACCAGATCAGATACAAATTATCAAATTATCAGAAGCATCTGAAGTGGAAACACGTTCAAGAAAGTCTAACTCTGAGCAAAACAGCAAAATACCAGAAGCATCTGAACAAGAAATAAGCTCTAGATGTTCTGACTCTGAACAACGCTATCTCTAAATTCCAGAAGTTATCAGCGCTGTCTGAAGAAACTATCTAAACTCACAAGAGGTCAACATCAGAAGCAAGATTCCAAGATTCTCCAGAAACACAAATACTCTGATTATGGAATTGCTAATCATGGAAGAGTAACGTTAAAGTCAAGTAAAGATTTGCAAATGGATTTCCTAAAACAGAAAGAGACGTTAATCTCCAATTTCAATAAAGAAGATACTATATGTGGTAAGTAGTCATTTCGAGGAGAGAAAGTTATCCTGCAGAAGCTATTTAAGTGATGGCGTAAATTCATCTTATTACTCATCAGTTTCAACTACTACCTCACTGATCTATATAAAGGATTGCAAATCAACATTCAGTAATATAACATATACAAGAAAAAATACTGAAACATCAACGCACAAGAAAACCTTCTTGCTCTCTAAATTTTCACGAAGCTGTTGCTTATAACGTGAATCACTTTGTTCTTACTATTGTAATATTTGCTTTCTTAGAAGCACTCTAGATTACATAAATCTTTTATCTATTATTTGTTTATTTCCTCAAGTGACTCTGTGTAGTCTGTATACTTGAGAGGACTAAGAGATCTTTCTCTTAGACGTTGTTTGTAATCTTTCAAGATTAGTGGATTAAGTCCTTGTTGAAGGCGAAATCACCTTGGCCGGGTGGACTGAAGTAGCTTTGTGTTATAAGCGAACCAGTATAAAATCATTGTGTGATTTTCATTTTGAAAAAGCGCTTATTTTCAAAACAATTCAAACCCCCCCTTTCTTGTTTTTCTCACCTTCAGCCGTTTGGTCTGAAAAATGCCGGAGCAACATATCAACGAGCAATGGTGACTCTTTTCCATGATATGATTCATCATGAAATCGAGGTTTATGTTGATCATATGATTGCCAAATCTCAGACGGAAGAAGAGCATCTGGTGATTTTGCAGAAATTGTTTGAGCGTTTGAGAAAATTCAAGCTGAGGCTTAATCCGAACAAGTGTCTTTTTGGGGTGAGATCTGGAAAACTACTTGGTTTTATTGTTAGTGAAAAAGGGATTGAGGTGGATCCGGCCAAAGTGAAAGCGATACAGGAAATGCTTGAGCCAAGAACAGAGAAACAAGTTCGTGGTTTCTTAGGGAGGTTGAACTACATTGCAAGGTTCATCTCTCACCTAACAACCACGTGTGAGCCAATATTCAAGTTGTTGAGAAAAGACCAGGCTATCAGGTGGAATGAAGATTGTCAAAAGGCTTTCGAGAAAATAAAAGAGTATTTGCAGAATCCTCCTATCCTTGTGCCTCAGGTCCTAGGGAGACCGCTGATTATGTATTTGACAGTACTAGACAATTCCATGGGTTGTGTTCTCGGTCAACACGACGAGACAGGTAGGAAAGAGCATGCCATCTACTACCTGAGTAAGAAATTCACAGATTGCGAGTCGAGATACTCAATGCTTGAAAAGATATGTTGTGCACTTGCATGGGCTGCTAAGTGATTGAGACAATACATGCTGACTCACACAACCTTACAGACCTCCAAGATGGATCCAGTCAAGTATATATTTGAGAAGCCAGCTCTCACCGGAAGGGTTGCTCGTTGGCAAATGGTACTGACAGAGTATGACATCCAGTATACATCCCAGAAAGCCATCAGGGGGAGTATTCTGTCAGACTATCTTGCTCAACCTCCGGTTGAAGATTACGAGCCGATGAAGTTTTATTTTCCAGATGAAAGACTACGAAGAGCCAGTTGTTGAGGAGGGACCTGATCCAGACGAAAAGTGGACTTTGTTGTTTGATGGGGCTGTCAATGCCAGAGGAAGTGGAATTGGCGCTGTCATTACTACTCCGAAAAGTGCCCACATGCCTTTCACCGCTCGTCTGACTTTTGAGTGCACCAATAATGAAGCTGAGTATGAAGCCTGTATCTTGGGTATTGAGCAAGCCATTGATTTGAGAATCAAGACTTTGGACATCTTCGGAGATTCAGCTCTGGTGATCAATCAAGTGAATGGTGATTGGAATACTCTCTAGCCTAATCTAGTCCCTTACAGAGATTACATGAGAAGACTGTTGACTTTCTTCGCAACAGTAAAATTGTATCATATACCTCGTGATGAGAACCAGATGAAAGATGCTCTTGCTACTCTATCCTCCATGATCAACATGATTCGGTGGAACCACGCTCCCAGGATCGATGTGATGCGCCTCGACAGGGCCGCGTATGTGTTTTCTATTGAACTGGTAGTTGACGACAAGCCTTGGTATCACGACATCAAGCACTTTCTGAAGAATCAAGAGTACCCTGCAGGGGCATCCAACAATGATAGAAAGACTTTGAGAAGATTGGCAGGCAGTTTCTTCTTGAATAAAGACGATGTGCTGTATAAGAGGAACTTCGACATGGTTCTGCTTAGATGCGTGGATAGACACGAAGCAAACATGTTAATGCAGGAAGTTCATGAAGGCTCATTCGGTACTCATGCCGGCGGACATGCAATGGCCAAGAAATTGTTGAGAGCGGGATATTACTGGATGACCATGGAATCTGATTGTTTCAAATATGCTCGGAAGTGTCATAAATGCTAGATTTATGCTGATAAGGTGCATGTGCCGCCGAATCCTCTGAATGTGATGTCTTCACCGTGGGCTTTTGCTATGTGGGGCATCGATATGATTGGAAAGATTGAGCCGACCACCTCCAATGGGCATCTCTTCATCCTTGTTGCCATCGACTATTTCACCAAGTGGGTCGAAGCAGCATCGTTCGCGAATGTCACCAGACATGTGGTTTCCCGTTTCATCAAGAAAGAAATCATTTATCGCTATGGGATTCCCGAAAGAATCATTATTGATAATGGTTCTAATCTCAACAACAAAATGATGAAGGAGTTGTGCCAGAACTTCAACATTCAGCATCACAATTCTTCCCCTTACCGCCCTAAGATGAACGGTGTTGTTGAGGCGGAAAATAAGAACATAAAGAAGATTGTGCAGAAGATGGTCGTTACGTACAAATATTGGCATGAGATGCTACCCTTCGCCTTGCATGGGTACCGTACTTCAGTACGTACATCGACCAGGGCAACCCCTTACTCCCTTGTGTATGGTATGGAAGCAATCCTAGCTGTTGAAGTGGAGATTCCTTCTTTAAGAGTCCTGTTGGATGTCGAGTTAGACAAAGCTGAATGGGTTCGGACAAGGTTCAATGAGTTGAGTCTTATCGAAGAGAAGCGAATGGCAGCCATTTGTCATGGGCAGTTGTATCAGAGTTGGATGAAGAGAGCCTTTGATCAGAAAGTGCGTCCTCGATGTTTCCAAGTCGGAGATTTAGTGTTGAAAAGGATCCTTCCTCCTCAGACAGATCACAGGGGCAAGTGGACTCCTAACTATGATGGACCATATATTATCACCAAGGTTTTTGATGGTGGGGCCTTAATGCTTGCAATGATGGATGGTGAAAACTTCACTTCCTCTATGAACTCAGACGCAGTTAAAAAATACTTCGCATAAAATAGACCCGTTGGACAGTAAAAAGAATAGTCCAGGCAAAAATGGGCATCCCGACGAACCAAGAAAATGAAAAGGTTCGGGCAAAAATTAGGGATTAAAAATTAAAAGATCGTACACCCGGTAAGTTGAAAACCTGAAAAGGCAACTTAGGCAAAAATGGGTACCCCGGTGGATTGAACACCCGAAAAGGGCGATCCAGGCAAAAGTTAGGGATTAAACGAATGACTGCGTTCTGAGTAGTTCTGAATCTCATCTCGTGTCAATGACTGAAAACTTTTGAAGGATAGGAAACAACCCAATCACTCTTTTCAGAAAGCTGATCATCTGGAGGATCTTGAAGACGAGCAAGTCATAGCAGAATTGGAACCCAATAGAAATCCATTTCACATTGCCATTAGATTAATTTCTGTTTTTATCTTTTGTGCGATTACCTCTTTCCAGGGATTGCTTCCTGATGTAAATGCCTATTCAGAGGCCATTCAATCAATAAAATCATGTTATTCA
Organism: Lathyrus oleraceus; assembly: GCF_024323335.1. Taxonomy (NCBI): domain Eukaryota; kingdom Viridiplantae; phylum Streptophyta; class Magnoliopsida; order Fabales; family Fabaceae; genus Lathyrus; species Lathyrus oleraceus. The sequence continues at coordinate 331,834,840 of NC_066580.1, read as the reverse complement.
GTATATCTCTGTTTTCATTTTCATTTTACTGTTTTGTTTGCAAAAATGACGTCCGAATTTTTTATAAACATTGCATCATGAAACATAAGAGCTTTACAGGTACATGCTTAATAAACATTTAAAATTGCTGTAAATGTTAAGTGCTTTAGATCGTCTATTCAGAACAGGTACCCTCGGGGCATGTCCTTAAGGTTCCCAGCCGATGATCGCGAATGTTTTCCCCCAACAGTCGAAGTTGGTATCTTATCCCTGCAGAGCCGATCAGAGCATTGGATTCTTCGATCCCCAGCAGGCTCTCACTGTTGTACCTCCCCCAAGCGGTTGTTTCAGAATATACACTCCCCAGTAGAGTTGACAGTGCCAGACTATATATCCCCAGCGGAGTTGACAGTGTCAGACTGTATCTTCCCAACAGAAGCCGCTGCTCCTCAGGGTTCGATGCCAGATCGATGATATCGACGCCAGATCCATGGTCTCTCTCCTTGAAGCAGAATCTCGGTACCGTATCGGTGTTTGCTTACCCTGCTAAGTCGTCTCTCTCGCAGATTATGGTTGCAGAACCACTATCGCTTTCCCCAACAGCAGGTTTTCAGTGTCGTTCTCTCCCCAGTCAGAGTCTCGGTATTTCGTCATTGCTAGAACACCGTGTGACGGGTCATTTCCCGACAGAGTTCTTTGCGCTATGTATCTCCAACAGCCTTGCCAGGGTCCAGAAGATGGTGATCATTTCCCCAGCAGATTCCCTTGCCTCGGCTTGGCATTCTACCCAGCATTTCGCATCCCTGCATGTAGAATCATATTGCATTGAAAAATTCGAACATACGCATGTAAGCATAAAACATTCTCGGTATCCTAAGTGATAAGCCAGAAGTTGTTTCCAGTACTCAGACTGAAGATTGTTCATGACTTACCTTTATTATCCCCAACAAGTCTCATTGGCCCATGCGCCGCCTCTATTATCTTTCCCTATTTCTGCCGATGCTGACAGGCATGAAGTTTTTCTGGTATTCAGACCGAAGTGGCATTCAGGCCAATTTTCCGATGTTCAGATCGAAGAAGTTTCCGACATTCAGGTCGATGCAACTTGTGGCATTCAGGCCAGGTTTCCGGTATTCAGACCGAAGTGGCGTTCAGGCCAGTTTTCCGATGTTCAGATCGAAGAAGTTTCCGACATTCAGGTCGATGCAAATTGTGGCATTCAGGCCAGTTTCCGGTATTCAGACCGAAGTGGAATTCAGGCCGGTTTCCGGTATTCAGACCGAAGTGGCATTCAAACCAGTTTCCGGTACTCAGACCGAAATGGCGTTCAGGCCAGTTTTCCGATGTTCAGACCGAAGAAGTTTCCGACGTTCAGGTCGATGCAACTTGTGGCATTCAGGCCAATTTTCCGATATTCAGATCGAAGTGGCATTCAGGCCAATTTTCTGATATTCAGATCGAAGTGGCATTCAGGCCAATTTTCCGATATTCAGATCGAAGTGGCATTCAGGCCAGTTTTCCGATGTTCAGATCGAAGAAGTTTTCGACATTCAGGTCGACGCAACTTGTGGCATTCAGGCCAGCCTCTCGGTGTTCAGACCGATATTAATAATCTCATATCTTCCGATGTTCAAATCGAAGTCATTTCCAGTATTCAGACTGATGAGCGGCATTCAGGCCATGGTTATCTCTGTATTACCATTTATTTTGGTATCCAGGTTAACATTCTTTTTCGGTATTCAGACTGACTCTCACCGTGCCAGACGGATTCTTCTTTCAAGACCACCTCTTTGCCGATTTTGACAGGCATTGTTACTTCACTTCACTTCAGTGCAAATTTTCGGGCTTTTATTGTATTCAATCCCTTGATACCTCGAAAGTGCGAAAGTCGCTGCTATCTTCTTTTCGGGTCTCCAATTGATTGAATAGGGGAAGCTGTAATACCTCAAAATTTGCCCCCCTCATGCATGCATTCATTTTTAGGTCATTTAACATTTCATATTGCATTTCATCATGTCAATCGGAATTAGATCCAAGAAGCTTGAATATCATCCAAGGCATTTTGTGGATCCTATCTGGGTGATCAGTCAACACAAGGGAATGGCTTGAGATACTTCCAACATGTTCAAATGGGGTCTATTCATCAGTCAAAACGTTAATCTTGAAGGAGCAAAAGTTTGTTCATGAAATGTCATGCTCGCTAGGCGAAGCCCACGCGTTTTGAAAAAAAAAATGAAAAACGAAAAAAAAACGAAAAAAAACGAAAAATAAATAAATAAATAAATAAATAAACAAAATAAATAAATAAATAAATAAAATATCACAGAAAAATCGTGGACTTGGACCTCTCTCTTTTGAGCCCACAAAGTCACAAAAATCAGGTTATAAATTCTAGACTTCCATCTCCCAAAAAACCCTGGGAAAAAGATAGTGAGAGAAGAGCTAACAGAGTTTAGAGCAACCTCCAGAGACTGAAAGGAACTCATCTACAAAGATCCAATTCCATCTCATATAAACCCTCAGATTGCTTTGCAAACCCACCTGGGCAATTCAAATTCATTCGATCTCTCCAATCAGGTTTGCTCTATTTCCATTACTCTATGCTTTCAATTTGAATGCTCTGAATGTATGAGGTATTATCGTTAGGTTTTGCATGTGGGCACATGTTTTAGTATGTATGTCATGTCTTGATGTGTGGATCCTTGCCCCTGACTTTGAATTTTGATACCCTTTTGATGCATGTGTTTAACAAGAGGTTTAGGCCTCCTACACTTGGTTGCTTTTTGTGAGCTCTTTTTGTGAATTTTAATGGCATGATTCATGTGGTTACATTTTGATTTGGGGAAACTCTTGATTGAGCCCTATCTTGTCACTCTAACCTATTTGTTGAGTTTTTTGTGAGGGCTCACATGACTCCTGAAAGGATAGCTTGCTTGGCATTCCACTTTATTTGTGGGATACCACCTGGAGGTTTATTCCGATTACCTGTGCTGACTTGCTTTCTTTGGTGGTGCCAGCTTGAGAGATCTCTGGGTTTCTTGTGTCGTTAGTTGCTATTACTTTGGATCTTTATCCGTGTGGTACTTTTACATCTTTCCCGTATTTTACCGCTTTCTTAGCTGGAAGACCTCAATAGGAGGCAATGTTTTCTTTTGTTTGTTAATTTTGTGCTCAAAGATCTCCAAGAAGAGGCATCAGTGCTAAAGACCTCCTTGAAGAGGCAATTGACGGATAAAAGGGATTAGTAATCAATCCCCCGTTATTCAGTGTGTCGTTCTTTATGCTCGCACTACGTGTCGATGCTTCAGAACAAAAGCCCAAGATCCTCTGTCCAGTCAGTCAGTGGAGAGGGTTCCACCTTTCTGAATCCCCACTTTTTGTCATAAGCTTACCCTGGCCAGGGTTAAGAGCTATGGGATCTTATCCTCATTACCCTTTTGATCTACTCACCCTGATGTTCAATGTCAGTGGTTAAGGGCCCGTTTGATTACCTATTCCATAGCTTGTTTGTCGAGGTTGATATGACCCCTCTTGACTAAAGCTCTACCCATGTATGTTTGAGCCCCCTTGTCGGCGTGTTTACTTTAAGAAACATGTTTTGTGTGGTGTGATCGTCTCCCCATAAGATTGCTAGGCTTTGTACAGTCTCTCGTTTGCATGTCAATTAAGGTAGCGCGGTTCCTTCGTCTAGGACTGCCTTTTTGCATGAGCATCCCTAAAACACCCTAACTCATTGATTTTTCTTTTCCTAAGAACACGTTTACTCCTTCTACTACAGGCGAGTAAGTCTCCAAAGGTCGAGCATCCGGTAGATTGCGTAGTAACGTCGTTCACCCCAAAACACAACCCTTACCCCCCGTAGTTAGCCGAACTACGGCTTGCTCTGATTCTCATTCTAGATGAGATACGTAGGCATAAGACGTGATGTCTTAGCGAGCACACTCCTATTTAACCCTTAGGTAGCCGAGCTATGAAGACTCTAATTCTCATATTCAGATGAGATACGTATGCAATGGATGCGACATCCGTGCGAGTCATTTTCTTTTGACCCCTCATTTAGTAAATAGTACATTAGATAAACCCACACCCTTTAGACAAGAACAACAAGAGTGGATCCCATAGAGTACTACGGATGCGTAGGGGTTCTAATACCTTCCCTTCGCATAATCGGCTCCCGAACCCAAGATTTGGTTGCGAGACCTTGTCTTTTCCTTTCTTTCTCCAGGTTTACTTCGAGCGTTTCCTTTCCCTCCTTTGGGATAAATGACGCACGGTGGCGACTCTTCTGTCATTTCTTTCTCGCCGGTTGTTTTTTCGCATCTCTTTTTCAGGTTAGGACTGAATCCATTTCAGATTTCATGGCTTCTAGCCACTTCTCAGGCTTGGGACCAGTTATGGCCTCTTGGTAGGTCACAGGCTCATCTTGATCCATGAGTAATACATCACCTTGATTAATTATGAGATATCCATATCTCTCAGGTAGGTGACGTGTCTTGCTTGACCCACGATGGTCTTGTTCTACTTGAGCAGGTTGCTCTTCCACAACTACTTGTGTTTCCTACTCTAATTCATCCATAGGTGTATCAATGCTTTGTGATTCTTGAATTTCTTCAAGCTCTACTTTCCTCCCACTGATTCCTTTGGAAATAAAATCCTTTTCTAGGAAAACTCCAGTTCGAGCGACAAACACTTTTCCCTAAGAAGGAATGTAGAAATAATACCCTATTGTTTCTTTAGGATGCCCCATAAATAAGCATTTGTCAGATTTGGGCTCAAGCTTAGTTGAAATTTGTCGTTTCACATAAACTTCGCAACCCTAAATATTCATGTAAGACATATGTGGTTTCTTACCACTCCATATCTCATATGGTGTCTTCTCAACCTTTTTGAATGAAACACGATTAAGTGTGTAAGTTGCTGTCAATAGTGCATGTCCCCAAAAGGAGTTTGGAAGATCGGCGTGACTCATCATGGATCGAGCCATGTCTAACAGGGTTCGATTTCTTCTCTCAGATACACCATTCCATTGGGGTGTTCCAGGAGGAGTAAGTTGGGATAGGATCCCACACTCTTTTAGATGGTCATCAAACTATAGGCTTAAATACTCACCACCTCGATCTGATCGAAGAGTTTTAATATTCTTACCTAGTTGGTTTTGTACTTCTTTCTTGAATTCCTTGAACTTTTCAAAGGACTCTGATTTGTGTTTCATGAAATACACATAACCATATCTACTAAAATCATCAGTAAATATGATGAAGTATTGAAAACCTCCTTTGGCCGGTATGTTCAGTGGTCCACATACATCAGTATGTATGAGGGCCAAAAGATCATTAGTTATTTCACCTTTTCTTGTGAATGGAGACTTTGTCATCTTTCCAATTAAACAAGATCTGCATGTCTCATATGATTCATAATCAAAAGAGTCCAAGAGTCCATCTTTATGGAGTTTGAAAATGCGTTTCTCATTTATGTGGCCTAATCAAGAATGTCAAAGGTAAGTTGGATTTAACTCATTAGGTTTCATCATTTTAGTGAACAAATATTTTGTCTGAATATTTAACTCATTAGATTTAACTCATTAGGAATTTCAAGATCAAGGACATATAGTCCATTGTTCATTTATGCAGTAGCATAGAATATATCATTCAAATAAATTGAGCAACAATTGTTCTTTATTATAAATGAAAAACCAAACTTGTCCAAACAAGAAACGGAAATAATATTCCTGCTAATTGCAGGTATATAATAAAAGTTCTCTAACTGAATTATTAAACCACCAGGTAAAGTCAATACATAAGTTTCTACGGCTAAAGCAGCAACCTTTGCTCCATTGCCAACTCGTAGGTCAACTTCACCTTTTGCCAAATCTCTACTCCTTTTTAGCCCGTGCACATTGGTACAAATGTGAGAACAACATCCAGTATCTAATACCCATGATGCAGAAGTAGATAAATTAATTTCAATAAGAAAAATACCTGAAGTTGAAGTCTCTACTCCATTCTTCTTATCTTCCAGGTACTTTGGGCAGTTTCTCTTCTAGTGCCCGGTCTTACCGCAATGGAAGCAGGTGTCTTCCTTTGTTATGCCTCCACTATGCTTCAAAGCAGCAACAATGGGTTTGGGTTTGGCAACTTCCTTGCCTTTCCCTTTATCACCCTGCTTGGTGGGTCTTTTGTTCTGTCTCTTTCCATTTCCGATCATCAGAATGGACTTCCCTTTTGACTTCAAATTCTGCTCAGCAGTTCTTAACATGGCTAGAAGTTCAGGAAGAGATTTATCCATATCATTCATATTGAAATTTAAGACAAATTGACTGAATCTATCTGGGAACGATTGCAAGATCAAATCAGTCGCAAGTTCCTTTCCGAGGGGAAAACCCAACCTCTCAAGGTTTTCCACATACCCAATCATCTTGAGCACAATGGGACCTACAGGGGCTCCCTCAACTAACTTGCCTTGAAAAGGGCTTTTGAAACTTCAAACCTTTCATGCCTTGCTTTCTCTTGATAGAGCATCTTCACGTGTTTGATTATATCGAACGCTGCCATGTTCTCATGTTGCTTTTGCAATTTTGAGTTCATGGTAGCTAGCATGAGACAAGCAGTTTCATTGGCATCATCGACATGCTTCTTCTAAGCATCTCTTTCTGCCTTAGGTGCAGAACTAGGAGGTTCCTCTTCAGGAACAGGTTTCTCCAAGACATATAACTTTCTATCATCTTTGAGGACAATCCTCAGATTTCAGTGCCAATCCAGAAAATTTGTCCCAGACAACTTTTCCTTGTCAAGGATTGATCACAAAATGTTGTTAGAGGTGTTTGTTGTCATGGTAATCTACATGAAATTAATGAAAATAGAAGTATCAATAACATATTTAATTAGGCCTTTAATTAAATATGCTCCCATTATTTTACTCAAAATAAATGATCCTTACCATTTGATTCGGAAAATCCCGTTGGAAGATTTTCTAGTGGGTCGAGATCCACATTTCATTTTGTTTTAAGTCCGCGTAGGCGGATTACACAAAACTAGGTTATTTAGGTAGGAACTCCTTCCAATTGTATCTAATACAACTCACGAATATTTTAGTTGGGTGAATAACTCTTTATTTCAATCCATCACATGGATCATTTCCAACTCTTGCTTCTAAACATATATAATCTTATTATAATTTGTTTAGTTAAGTTTGACCCATTATTTTAGCAATTGGATATTATAATTATCCCATCGCACCTTACTAATATAGAACATGCACCTCGCGTAGGCGAAACCTACATTATCTGATACAAGTCTTGATGAGTGCTAAAACTTGGAAAGCATAAACTTAATATTTAATTTGAGGGAATTTGCAATTATTGTGATCTCACCGACTTCTTTATCATATAAATCGTCTCTCACATGCATCAACATACATTCACATGCATCAACATACATAATGAAATAGTTATGGCCCCTAGCGCAATTGTTCTCCTAACCCAATGAGAGAACCTAAGCTAACCTAATAATGATCTAAGCTTCTCCAAGCAAGATCTTCAAGGTTGTCCTCCTTTGATATTGAATTCTTCTCTTTCTTCATAACATTACATTACATAAAAGAAACTCATTTTACATACAAGGGAGTGAGATGAGAAAAGGAGTTACATTAAGAGATTAAAAGAGAGGCACGACACGCAGGTCGTATTTTAAAAAACCCAAAACAAAATAAAGGAAAACTAAGGCAATAACCGATCACCACAAGACAATAATAATAAACACAATATTATTATTAATTTTAATTAATTAATTAAAATCAAATTAAATTTCGGCGACCGATCACACTACGCAGAGTTAGTCGGGGGTCCGCTACCCGGTCAGCGGAAACGGTGGTTTGAATTCAACGTCGTTTTTCGCATCAACACTTGATACTTTAAAGCACAACTCTTGCGCAGTCACAACCCTAATCGCATAACTCTTTGACAACACAACCCTTGTGCCGTCATTAACCCTAATGCACCAATTTCAGACCGTCAAACACACCTCGATTGTTGATTCAGTATGATTGATCAACACGTCATTGCTTCACCATACTAATGTTGGACCAAGAAGCAAACGACTATTGATCGCTCAAAGGAAAACAATCATTAAGTGTTTGAATGAATGAAACAGAAACAATATATCAAAATAATTTTCAATATTCATTCTCAGATCAATTCATAAATCAACAATAAAACACTTCTCTTTGGGTTAATCACCATTTATGGTTAAAATACCCATCTCTTGCATGTTTTCCTTATAAATCCCATGGTTTAGGAAAATGTCTCTTTGGGTTAATCACCATTTATGGTTAAAATACCCATCTCTTGCATGTTTGCCTTATAAATCCTTTGGATTAGGAAAACCCTCTTTGGGTTAATCACCTTCTCATGGTTAAAATACCCATATCTTGAATGTTTGACTTATAAATCCTCTGGTTTAGGAAAACCCCTCTTTGGGTTAATCACCTTCTTATGGTTAAAATACCCATCTCATGCATGTTTATCTTGTGAGTCCCAAAGCTTAGGAAAATTCCCATCTCATGCATGTTTTTCTTGTGAGTCCCAAAGCTTATGCAAACCCCCATCTCATGTATGTTTTCCTTGTGATTCCCAAAGCTTAGGCAAATCCCCATCGCATGCATGTTTTCCTTATGAGTCCCAGAACTTAGGCAAACCCCCATCTCATGCATGTTTTCCTTGTGGGTCCCAGAGTTTAGGCAAACCCCTCTTGCATGTCTTCCTTATAAATCCCCTGATTTAGGCAAACCCTTCTTGCATGTTTGCCTTGTAAATCTCCTGATTTAGGAAAACCCCCTGTTGTAGGCCTTGATCCCGAGTCTAGGCAAACCCATACAACACTGCATTAGTTTAGACACCACTGTAGCGGTAAATTCATGATCATCAAGCTATGAATAAGCTAGAGATCAAATAACAAGAGTCGCCAGCACGCTTTTATTCTTTCCAAGGGAAAAGGGAAAAAGTACGAACAAAACCCAAAAGTAAGAAGTTTTCAAATCAAAACTAATAAAATGTCAGATATTACAGGTAAGGGGGTTGGTTACACAAAGGGAAGGTGTTAGCACCCAAAGTGTCCTAGGTACTCCTAGGGAGCCCTTCTTGTGTGCTTATGTATTAGGTACAAAATGATGTTTACAAACAAATAGAATAGGGGGATGAGAAAATAATTCATTAATTATATTTTTGTGATTGACAACACCTTCAGACTTGTGCCTACGTACCAACATAAAAATGAGGGATCAAAACCTCGTAGTTCGTGATACAAATTTCAAATTGGATGCATTGCTTTTAACAAAAATTTAAGTTTGAAAGGCACAAAGGCCTAAAAATGGTTTGAATGAGTTAGTTCTTTTTGGCTTTTTGAAAGCTTAGGTCAAGTATAGTTAAGTTTATTTACAAATTTGATTTAAGAAAAGAAGTTTGAAAATGCAATGGCATAAGGCCAAAGTTTCTATCTTTTTGCAAAGTGGTCCAAGTTTAGAATAAAATAAGTTCAACAAATTAAGATTTTGAAAAGGGAGGGATAGATTTTGCAATTAAATAAATGGGGAGAAGATGAAGAGACTAATCCTATGCACCAAATTAAAAGTTAAGAGTTGAAAAGATCTGACCAATGGGTAGCAATCATATAGACAAGAATGTCAATAGAAACCCAGAATTCCCTTGGACATTTAGAATCAAGCAACACACAAATGCACAATAATATCAATCTTGAAGAGCAAAGGCATCAAATAAAGATAGCCACATCCAAGCTTAGCCACTCCATGATCTTCTTCAGATTAGCCCATGCAATAGATAAATTCCACAAGTCACGGGTTCAAAATAACAGCTTGACAATGATCATGTTGCAGATGAACTCAGAGGGATCTTGAATGATGTATTAGATGAAGTTTCAAATTGCAAGCACCTGGTTTCACAGAAAGTTGGCATTTGCCAAGTCCTTTAGCATAGGAATGTTGCCGAAGTTCTAAGTCCATTTGTCAAGATCAAGCTAACAGTCCACACAAAAGTTTTTTAAGGTTTTTGTTGTTATTATGTACATTAATGGTCAAAGACCACACAAACAAACAAAGTATATACAAACAAGATATATCACACAATATGGTCCAAATGGACAAAGTGAAAATTGCATTAACATAAAAAATTAGAATGGTATGAATAATGGCAAATGAATAAGGACTAAAATTAAATGACATTAAAGTAAATGGCTTGAAATTAAAAGTTAGTTGTTAATGAATTAGAAGTTAGTATTGTTTTGCTTTTGCTTTTCATTTTAAGACATTCTTTGGAGAACACTCAACCCACTTATCACAAGCATAGATCCTTGAGCCAAGACATCTTCCAAAGGAAGGAAAAAAGGCCAAGTTTCCACACAATACCATGAAAGATGGGAGACATACAATCTCACTAACTAGGATGCTATGCATTTTTATGTCACAAATTTAGCGCTATGTTAAGCAATCGTAATTGGACTGATGTAGAAGTCATAACTATTTAAGACTGAGCAAATAGAATCTTGGTGTTAATGCATGTTTGAGATATAGTATAAATAGACTATGCTCATGAAACATACCACATACAAAAAGAATATGCAAAAGAGGTGGCCTAATCTCATCCATACTTATGTTGATTTTTCAATCAACTAGCCTTAGGACTTTGAGATATCATAGGCCAAATGAAATGGATGCATAAAGAAGGGGAATGAGATGAAGAGGGAGGGGAATGGATCAAAACTCAAATAGGTCAAAGGAGAACTTTTACCAAATTAATATCATTCATTCATTTTGGGAGATGGAATATACATTTCATTAATCCCCTAAATCCAATGATATTAACTTGACAAAGTCAAATCAACCTTGACCAAGGCCCAACAACAAGAGTCAAACTCAAACAAGTCATCATAATTGGTCAACAAAGTTATTTCGCATTTATTCAAATTAAAAAAAATACTAAAATAAGGCATTTAAATTAAATATGGTTTGTCAAATTCCTAAAACCTCATCAAAACACCAAAGAAATGGCCATGAGATTTATCATAGGTCAAACAATGTCAAAGGACCTTGAATAAAAAATTTCAGAATTTTTAAATACTTTAAAGTATTTTTAAGCAATTAAAAATAATCACAAAATCAATTAAATCATGAAAAATATTAATAATGATCCAAAAAATGATTTTAATTCAGAATATGAAAGAGGAAATTATTTGAAATTATTTGGTGAAACTCTCATATTTTTTGGATCAATATTAAAATTAATATGAATTAATGAAAATAAAAGGAATAAAACAAAAATCAGAAAATGTGAAAAAACGTGAGCCACTTGATCTCCCTCATTAATTGAGGTGGCAGATCAAGTGGACTACAACGCGCGTTCCATGATGGAACCTAGTCAGCGCGCCACACGCGTGGTAATCAAAACCAACGCCTCAGATTAAAACAAAATGGCAAGATCATGTGGCTGGGAGACGTGCCAATGCACGACCGGAGTTGTAGCTCCGGTCTTCTTCTCCGATGGACCTCACCGGACTGGTCCATCCTCAACCATCACTAAAATAAAAAAGGAGGACATGATCTGAAAGAAAAAATGGCGTACAGCACGAATCTGACCTCAATTTCAACTAACTCCAAATATATAAAAAAATATGAGGAGTTGAATTTTGAGGTGTGTCAACTGAGTTGCTTCGATTTGACCTCTATGCAACTCAATCTTCTTGCCTACATTGGTAGGACTTCAGACAACCAAAGATCCAAGAGAATTGAGTAAAATTGAGTGAGAATCAAAGAGATGGAGTTTTCTGAAAATTACCTTCAATTCTATGCAGTTCTTGATGTTGCTTGCTCCAAACATGATCTGATCACACTTGAGAAGCTAGCAGGAAGTGATTAGAGAGGTTGCAAAGCTTTGGATCCTGATGTTCTTGAATCTCCAATAGTTGAGATTCAAACTCAATTTCAAATTGAAATTTCTCAGGTTTTCCTTTGGAATGTGAGGGTTTCAATGGGGGGAAAAGCTGGCGCGCAAGGTGTGTTTTAAATGAGCACAAAGGTCATGTATTTATAGCATGAATGAGTGATATTTGCACACTTCAAAAATCTGTCCAAAAATTAGCAATGTTGATGGCATGAGTGCATAGGCATGTACATGCCCATGATGCAATGCATTAAGGTCCAAAATGATTCCAATTGAATTCTGAATGGAAGCTTGATTGGAAAGGCAACGTGAACTGAAGTTTGGAAGTTTGATTCTTTCCAATTATGCAACCTTGTTAAAGCCATGCGCAGACCTGGAAAACCTCATCCAAAATGCATGAACTTGGGTTATTGGGAAAGCTTGGATCAAGGGGAACAAGTTTGATGTTCAACACTTTTTCATTTGGAGCTTGGAACATGGAGAATTTTGAGGTGGAAGTTTGGAAATTTCAACATGTTGAATTTTTTTCTAAGTGTTAAGCCATATACCTCAACATTCCACCTTACTTAACTTTTTATGTGAGCTTCAAATGATAAAAGTGTCTTCATCAAAGTTGTACATATTTAAAATACCTTCAAAATGGTCACCAATTTCATGTAATTTGGATTTGGAGTGATAGAGTTATGCATTTTTGAAGTTTGGAAAAATCACTTGCTCAATGGTATATGTCAAAAATGACCTATAATGTAACCTCATATCACATGCTCATAAAAGTTGAATTAGCTCTCACTCCAAACATCAAAGTTGAATTATACATCTTTAATTTGACTTTGAAACTTGGAAATATTTAATCTCATAAAAATTTAGCAAGTTATGGCCTTGGGAAGTTTACTTTCAAATTAGGGTTTAGACAAAATGACCTATAATGTTTCAACATAGAAAATGATTTTCCAAGCAAAACTAGCTCTAGGTCTCAACATGAAAGTTGTTTGGAATGTCATTTAGAGTAATGTTTCTCTTTGAATAATTTTCATATGGTGAAAATTGTAGGAAACGGGGTCTAGGGAGACCCAGTTTTGATCAGATGAATTCATCTAGCCAACCACCATCAACCAACTTGCTAACCTTCAATTCTCTTGACTTTATTGGCTCATGGTAGATCATATATCCATAAGATGATGAATTTTTAAGTGTCCCTTGAGAAATTTGATCAATTGGTGAGATAGCTTGTTGGAGAAGTTACTCAAGATACCCAGTCAAACTAGGGTTTCCAAGGCAAATCACCTTCAAACTCTTGAAGAAAACTTGATCAATATAACATGTAGTAAACAATGGAACTCAAATATAATGCTCATAACCATTCTTGGATCAATTTATGGTTGTGCTCTTTGTCATGAAGGTCTCAAACCCTAGATATGAACTTGATAGATCAATGGAGATCATGTCCTACCTACAAAAGGAGTTAGGCAAATGCAAATACATATTTTTGTATTTTTGGTTAGTAAATGATGATATACAAGTATGATACAATCACATGGTGCTTGGTGATCTCTCCCAAAATAAACCCAATGAAAGAGAGGTAAGGAGGATGCCAATGTATGACCCCAATGCATATGATGAAATTGCATGAGGGATCTTAGGGTTTAAATTGGGGTCTTAGAACCACTTTTCTTTCAGCTCTTGGTTATGACATCACTTTTATTTCAGTTTGTGGTTATACCACCACTATCATTTTAGTTCTTGGTTATGACACCATTGTTTCTTATGTTCTTGGTTCAGACGCCATTTTTATTTCTTGTTATTGGTTTAGTTACCACCTTTCATTTCTTTGTCCAAACAACAATCTCATTCATAAAAGAACTATTGTAATCCATTCCTTAGTAGTCATACTAAAATCTTAGAGTATCCGAACTAGGATCAAACCAGCTAACGTCGAAAGATTCATAGGATACGATTATAACATTGTTCCCTAAAAACAACCAACAAATACATAGTTTTCTACCAAGAACTACGAAACTCTAATTTTCTCATTGCCCTATGGGAATATGTAGGCACACGGTTTCAAAATATTGCCAAGCACATTAATTAAAAACTTATTTTTCCTTTCACTAAAATCAATCGCAAGTAACCTTTAGATAATAACACCCATCCACTCAAAGAACAATAAAAAAAGGTTCCCGTTGAGTACAATAAATGTGAGGGATGTTAATACCTTCCCTTTACATAACTGACATCCCTACCATTTTTCTCTTCCCTTTGGTAATTATTGATATTTTTCCTTTATCTTAGAATAAATAAAATTCAGTGGCGAATCTGTTGTATTTCGAGCGTGCGATGCGCTAGAGTATTTTTCGCGGCGCAATAGCTGGCGACTCTGCTGGGAAGTCCCTAAGTAAGTCAAACATAGTTTAGTTTGTTTTCTTTGCATGTTTGGGTTTTTATCTTTATTGATTTACTTGCTTTATTTTATTGGATATTTATTGCTTTTATATATTCATCATATTCTGGATATCTGTTATATTCTCCATTACGGGTTGGGATTTATGATGCTATTTGAGAGAAAAGCTCTACACCCGAGCTTAACTATACACATAGAATAGAATTATGGATAGTCGTGTTGACCCGCGTTTAACGTGTTGGGTTGGCACGAGACTCACATCCAGAGTATAGCCAGTTAGGAGTACCATTGACCTGCAAGCATTTGTTACGACAATGTATTCTCATTTCGTTCCATGACTCTAGAAGGCCTTTTAGGGACCACCTTTTGAAGACTAGAACCTACCTGTGAGGGGATATATGGGTTTTGAGAAAACCATAAACTATACATACCTTAAAAATCATGAATACATAGAACGTTTGAACCTGTATTAAGAAGTATATGCAGATTATCCAGAATATGGCGAACCTTTAAACCTGTGATGTTGCATCTTATTACATCATATCATAAAAAAAACTAATTTTAGCATGTGCATTTCTAGGGAATCCAAAAGCTTAGTCTTTATTAAGCATTCAAGAAGAAAATGAATATTGGAAGAAAAAGCACCTACGATTACAAGTTCGTGGAACCTTAGTTGATGAGTTTGATATGATTGCGAGCCCGTCTAGTTCTTGATAATAGAGATGATTTTAAGAAGAACCATGACATCCTTCTAAGCATCCTTAACATTTAAGTCAACGTGATGGCTATCCACACTCTTGAGCAGTTCTATGATCCTCCGTTAAGATATTTCACTTTCCAGGATTACCAGTTGACTCCCACTTTGGAGGAGTATTCACATATTTTGGGGGTTGAGATTAAGGACCAAGTTTCATTCAGTAGCTCAAAGGAACTTCCTAAATTTCACCATATCTCTGAAACCTAAGGGTGGAACTCATGGTTTTTCCACAAAGTTCTTAATGGATAAGGCCACGACATTTGCTGATTCCGAAAGCTGAGATGATTTCAATGCTATTCTTGGTCTACTTATATACGGGATAGTTTTGTCTCCTAACGTTGAAGACTTTGTGGACTTGGATTCTATTTGTATCTTCATGACTAAGAACCCAATTCTCACTCTACTCGCTGATACCTATTACTCAATTCACTTGAGGACTCAGAAAAAGAAGGGAACTATGGTGTGTTGTGCACCCCTACTGTATAGATGGTTTATGTCTCACTTACATAACAAAGGCCCTTTCGTTGCTAATAAGGGCAATCTCAAATGGTCCCAGAGAACCATGTCTCTAATTGCTAATGATATTCCGTGATATTCACGAGACTACGATAATATCAAGATCATCTTCGACTGTGGTAATTTTCCTAATGTACCTCTCATGGGAATCAAAGGGGGAATTAACTACAATCCAGGTATGACTTTGCGTCAATTGGGCTATCCAATGCTTGACAAAGCTGACACCAAACAGTTAGAAGAGTTTGTCTTACATGAAGGAGTTGACAATCCAGATTTGCTAAAGAGGATTAATAGAGCCTGAGGCGAGATTTATCTATTAGATTTTATTAGATTTAATTCATATTTAAATTGTATTATTTTCTTAGCCCCTAAGTTTGTTAGAGGGTATTTTAGTATTTTATCCTATTGAAGTAACCCTAGTTTTAGCTTATAAATAGGGTGTCAATCATTGTAACTTTTAATCCTTTTTTGTAGCCGTCATTCTCTTAATAGAATATTCATCTTTTATTCTACCTTTGCACCAACAATTGGTATCTAGAGCTCCGGTTCGGATTCATTGGGAAACACGGGAAACACGAGTGAACGTGAGGTCTTGTGTGTTTGATTTTGATTCTTAGATTCGTGTTGAATCTTGAACAAAATCTGATCAGAATTTTAATTCTGTGGGTTGGGAAACACTGTGTGAGAAATCTGAGTGTACTGTGCAAGGTAGAAAGATGAACGGAAACGGCAACATGAACACCAAACTTCCAGTATTTGACGGTAAAAACTGGAATCGTTGGATGATCCAAATGCGTGTATTGTTCGGTGCTCAAGATGTTCTAGATCTTGTCACTGATGGTTATGTTCCGGTAGCAGCAGATGCGACGGATGAACAGAAAAACGCGCAGAAGTAAGTAAGGAAGAAGGATCAGAAAGCATTGTTCTTCATTCATCAATGTGTTGATGTAAATGTGTTTGAGAAGATTGCAGATTCAACGACAGCAAAGGTTGCGTGGGACACACTGGTTAGATGTTATGGTGGTGACGCATCAGTGAAGAAGGTGAAGCTTCAGTCCTTGAGAAAGCAATATGAGAATCTCAACATGAAGAATAATGAGAAAGTTTCTGAATACATCTCCAGAGTGATTCTGATCACTAATGAGATGAAAGCGTGTGGAGAAACTCTTTCTGAAGAAACAATCATGGAGAAGGTATTGAGATCCCTTACCTCTCAATTTGATTACATTGTGGTAGCAATAGAACATTCCAAAGATCTGAGCACCATGAGAATTGAAGAGCTGCAGAGCAGTCTAGAAGCGCAAGAGTTGCGTTTGATTGAGAGAACTTCTGAAAGGGAAGTAGAGCAGCAGGCTCTGAAAGCAACTTCTGATAGGAGGTATCAGAAGCAGTCAGAAGCCAGGAGAAGATCTGATGGTGGTCAGAAGTTAGAAAGCTCAACCTCTGACAGACAAAAGAATGTTCAGAAGGGAAAAGAGAAGTATGACAAGAAGAAAATCCAATGTTACTGCTGTAAGAAGTTCGGTCATTTTGCTAGAGACTGTTGGTCAAACAAGGAGAGAAAATCAGAAGAAGCAAATATAGCCAGAAGTTCTGATGACGAATCTGTGCTATTGATGGCCTCTGAATCTGATGATATGGATCTGATAGACTGGTGGTATATGGACACTGGCTGTTCAAATCATCTTACTGGAAACAAGAAATGGCTGGTTGACTTTGACTCTGAAAAGAGGACAAAGATCAGATGTGCTGATGACAAATATCTTAATGCAGAAGGTATAGGAAATGTCAGAGTGATTCTGAACAATGGGAAAACAGCATTGATTCAGAACGTGTGGTATGTACCTGGCATCAGAAGCAATCTGATGAGTGTGGGACAATTAATTGAGAAAGGTTTCTCAGTTACCATGAAGGACAATCTTCTGAAGCTGTATGACTGCAATCAGAAGTTGATTATGGAGTCAGAACAGGGAAGGAATAGAACATTCAAGGTGAATGTCAGAACTGCAGACTCAGAATGTCTTAGTGCAACAAGTGCTGAGAAGGAGAGTGAGCTGTGGCACAGAAGATTTGGTCACTTGAATTTCAGAAGCTTAAAACATCTGAATTCAAAGAAGTTGGTACATGGAATTCCTGCAATTAAGAAGCCTGAAAAGTCATGCAAAGTTTGCATGGAAGGAAAACAACTACGATTGCCATTTGCGTCAGAAACTGCTCCAAGAGCAAAACATGCCTTGGGAGTTGTACATTCTGATGTGTGTGGTCCATTTCCAGTAGCATCGATTGGAGGGAATAAATACTTTGTGTTATTTGTTGATGAATTCACAAGAATGACATGGGTATCCCTTATTAAGTTTAAACACGAGGTGTTTGATGAATTCAAGAAGTTCAGAATGAAGGCTGAGAATCAGAGTGGTCAGAAGTTGAAGATTCTTAGAACTGACGGTGGAGGTGAGTATAACTCCAAAGAGTTCCAGAAGTTCTGTGAGGAGAATGGAATTGAGCATGAGGTTACTGCTCCTTATACCCCTCAACACAATGGTCTTGCTGAAAGAAGAAACCGCACTTTGCTTGATATGGTGAGAAGCATGCTAAAGGAGAAGAAGCTTCCTCAGAAGCTCTGGGGAGAAGCTGTTGCCACTGCAACGTATGTACTCAACCGATGTCCTACGAAGAAGTTGAAGGAAATACTTCCAATACAGAAGTGGACTGGAGATAAGCAAAGTGTTAGTCATCTGAAGGTGTTTCGTTCTGTTTGCTATAAACATGTTCCAGAAGCCAGAAGACAGAAGCTGGATGATAGAAGCAAAGTGATGATTCTGATAGGGTACCACAGTACAGGTGCATACAAGCTATATTGTCCAGAAACCGATAAAATTGAATTCAGCAGAGATGTGATTGTGAAGGAATCAGAAGTTTGGAATTGGGATAAGTCTCAATCTGATTCTGATGTTAGAACTTCTGAAGAAAGGTCAGAGTTCAGAATTTCTGAGGTTGGAGTAAATTCTGACGTTGATTCTGACTCTGATAGTGATCCAGAATCTGATGTTCCAGACTCTGATGTTCCAGACTCTGATGTTGCAGACTCTGATGTTTCAGACTCTGATGACCCAGGCTCTGATACCAATTGTTGGTGCAAAGGTAGAATAAAAGATGAATATTCTATTAAGAGAATGACGGCTACAAAAAAGGATTAAAAGTTACAATGATTGACACCCTATTTATAAGCTAAAACTAGGGTTACTACAATAGGATAAAATACTAAAATACCCTCTAACAAACTTAGGGGCTAAGAAAATAATACAATTTAAATATGAATTAAATCTAATAAAATCTAATAGATAAATCTCGCCTCAGGCTCTATTAATCCTCTTTGGCAATTCAGACTTTGGAAATATGCCAGAACCTTCAGATGGTCAAAGCTCTGGAGGAAGTCAACCATCTGAAGGTAGAAACTCTGAAGTTGAAGACTCTGAACAAGTTCAGAGACCACAAAGAGTCAGAAACATCCCCAGAAGATATGCAGAATTTGACATGCTGCAAGACACTGAAGTAGACTCTGAAGGAGAAGTTATTCAGTGTGCCATGTTAGTAGACTCTAAACTCATAAGTACAGAAGAGGCTCTTAAGCAGAAGCTCTGGCTGAAGGCCATGAAAGAAGAACTTGATGCTATAGAGAGGAACAAGACTTGGAAGCTGACAGAACTTCCAAAAGACAAGAAAGCCATCAGCGTCAGATGGGTTTTCAAGCAGAAGTTAAAGCCAGATGGTTCAATTGGCAAACATAAAGCAAGGTTGGTAGCCAGAGGATTTCTACAGAAACCTGGGCTGGATTACTCTGAAGTGTTTGCACCTGTAGCAAGACATGAAACAATCAGAATGGTGATTGCAATAGCTGCTAACAGGAATTGGCCTCTGATGCATTTAGATGTAAAATCTGCATTTCTGAACGGTCCATTAGAAGAAGAAGTTTACGTGTCACAACCTCCTGGATTTGTGAAAAAGAATCAGGAAGGGATGGTGTACAGATTATACAAAGCTCTATATGGATTGAAACAAGCGCCCAGAGCTTGGAATAAGAAGATTGATTCTTTTTTCAAGAAGCAAGGCTTTCAGAAATGTGAGATGGAGTACGGTGTCTATGTTCAGCATACTTCTGAAGGAAATATGACTCTGGTATGCTTATATGTTGATGATATACTGCTGACTGGAAGTTCTGAACAGGAGATAGCTAAGTTCAAGAAAGTTCTGATGAATGAATTCGAAATGACTGATTTAGGCAAAATGACATACTTTCTAGGGATGGAGTTCAGATACTCTGAGAAAGGTATTATTTTGCATCAGCTCAAGTATGAATTAGAACTTCTGAAGAGATTTGAATTAGAGAATTGTAAGATTGCTGTCACACCTTCTGATACAAATCAGAAGCTGGATTCTGACTCTGATGGAAAGGATGTGGACGCTACAACCTTCAAACAGTTAGTTGGTTCTCTGAGGTATTTGCGCAATACCAGACCTGATATTTGCTATTCAGTTGGGATGGTTAGTAGGTTCATGAGTAAACCTAAGTGGTCCCATTACCAAGCTGCAGTCAGGATTCTGAGGTATATCAAGGGAACTCTGAAGTATGGATTATTATTTCCTTCTGGAAGAAAGGATGAGTCAGAACTTCTGAGTTATTCATATTCTGATTGGTGTGGAGACAGAGTTGACAGAAGAAGTACGTCTGGGTACTTATTCAAATTTCTGGGAGGTCCCATTTCTTGGTGTTCCAAGAAGCAACCTGTTGTGGCGTTGTCAACTTGTGAAGCTGAATATATTGCAGGTGCTGTTACTGCATGCCAAGCTGTGTGGATTCTGAATCTATTGCAGGATCTGAAGATTAAAGTAAACAAACCTCTGAAGCTGATGATTGACAACAAGTCTGCAATCAATCTTGCCAGAAACCCAGTGTTGCATGGGAGAAGCAAGCACATTGAGACCAAGTATCATTTTCTGAGACATCAAGTTCAGAGGGGAGTGTTAGAAGTTGTACACTGCAGCACTCAGAAGCAGTTGGCAGATTTTCTGACGAAAGCTATCAAGACTGACCAATTTCTCATATTAAGGGATGAAATTGGTGTTACAAGTTTTGATGGAATATGAATTAAGGGATGGTATTAGATTTTATTAGATTTAATTCATATTTAAATTGTATTATTTTCTTAGCCCCTAAGTTTGTTAGAGGGTATTTTAGTATTTTATCCTATTGTAGTAACCCTAGTTTTAGCTTATAAATAGGGTGTCAATCATTGTAACTTTTAATCCTTTTTTGTAGCCGTCATTCTCTTAATAGAATATTCATCTTTTATTCTACCTTTGCACCAACATTATCGTCAAGGAAAAGCTGAATTGGGTAAGAAAAATTGTATAACAAAAGAACCATACACACAATGGGTTAGAGAAAGAGTCAAAGAAATCCTCCTACCTTTTCCTATTGAATCCTCCATGAATGCACGACCTGCTAAATCAACTCAAGTCCCTATTGAGAAGTTCAATGAATTCAAGACAATCATTCAAAGGCCGAAGAAAGAAAATGAAGAGTTACTGCTAAGCGTTAATCCAGTCACTCGTCAGAAGAATGACCTGGAGATTGACCTTGATCAAAAAGTAGCACAACTCAACAAGAAAGCCATGATGATTCAAATTGAGAGAAAGAAACGACAACGACTGGGAGACAATTTGAGTCTTTCCAATTAATTGCTTAACAATATAATGCAGCAGCTGCAGAACCATAAATTTTGATACAGTGTTGAATTCAATGATTCATTAAAGACTTTACCTGTTTAAGGTAAGTCCCGGGTCTGTTTGGTTATTACTCAGTATGTATAAAAGAGGATACAAAGAAAATTAAATAATAACTAGAATACAAATAAAGATGAAATAGTTCAACAATTTATTAACCCAACAACAATGAAGGACAGAATCATAACTACACACATACGAAATATTAAATACAACAATTTATTAACCCAACAACAGCATAGGACAGAGTCATAACCCAACAACAATTTTATTAACCCATTACATTATTTTATTAAAATAAACAAGCTTGTCCTTGAATTCATGAAATACATTGAACTTCTATGCAAGTGTTTGAATATAGTCATCCACCTCAAGGAAATTCTTGACAGCAAAATCTTTGACAATAGTTGGATCAGGAATATCATGCTTAGTTTTGACATATTCAGCAGTCCATTTCACCTCACATCCTTCTCCAATGGGTATAACAGCTATATGTCCCAAGAATTTTGTGTAGTACTGAAGAAGATCTCCTTCAACAATAGAATAGGTTACTATCTTCTTTTCATCATCAGCCGCCTCGATCCTCTCTTTCGACGATTTCGCAAGCTGTGAGCCTACAATATGAATAAACAACCAAAGATTAGAACATAAAAATTTACGATTACAATTGTTGAGAAGCATAAATAAATACAATCATGGTTGTAAGTTTTACCTTCGGCGTAATGGAAATGGCGGACAGAACCAGGAGCTTTACCATCTCCTTCAAGAACATCAATGCTTTTGTAGTCATGTGGAAATGCCTTAGGGAATATAGTTGTAGAATCCCTTATGGTTTGCCAGTACTTGTCGGCATTAGACTTGAGTTCAATATCTACTTCTAGCTTTCCACGAAGAGCCATGATTCAACAAGCTTGAAAGAAATATAGATTGAACTATGCTTTGAGAATGTGAGAAAATGATCACAGCGTGCATCTTTATTTATAGAATCATGAAACCAATAAAAACGCATTACACATGTCATTTAGTACAAATGCCATAAATTTAGTAGTTGATATTTCAACCACCACTTTTAGTAGCATCGTCTAACTTTCCATGTGAAATTAATTATAACAATAACCTTGTGGCCCACTAATTTTCGTGATTCTTTCGTGACCACAACTGAAATCAAGGTAGCAAGCTGAATTAAATCAGTTATGACAACGGTGTCAGTGATACCAGTAAGGCTTCCTTAATCAAATATTGCAGAGTGATATTACTCATAATTGAGAAGGTGCAATCAATATATCGATATTTACGTGATTGAGTCTCTCTCTATATATATTATAACACTATAAATATAAGAGTAGTAAAAGAGTTTTGTATCAATAAATTTGTAAAAGTATTTTACTTTTTACCTATAAGAGAGGTGTTTAAAATGTTAATTGTTGAGGGTAATTTGAAACTGGAAATTTTCCTTAGTTATCTATTTAAATAGACAGTTAGCGATTGAGGAATGTTTACAACACACAATTTCATAAACGTTCTCTCTCTGCAACATGTTAAATGCTAATTATAAAAGCTCTCAATTTTACTATATTTTAGACAAAAAACGGTTTTTTTTTAATTTTTTTATATTTCTTATCTTTGACTAGGGTTCAGTTTGATCCATTAACGGTGATCATTTTGATGACTTAACTTTACAAATTTAGTTTTCTTAATCCTTTCCGTCAAAATGTCAGTAACGACCTTAATTAATCTAATGAGGCAAATAACACGTAAAATTCAATTTTTGTGATTGTTTTAGCAACTATATCATGTAATTGAATATATATATATATATATATATATATATATATATATATATATATATATATATATATATATATATAGTCTCCGTAGTACTTTTAAACACATAGTGTATTCAAATGTCTCTCACTCTCTTATAATTTTATATGATATCCAAAGCTTGTTGAGATTCAATTGTTCGTCGTACTTTACCCGGTTGATCCAGTGTCTTTCGATGAAATCCTTTTTTGGGTGACTCATTTCGGCATCACTATTTTCTGCCATTTTTTGGTCTTTTCGATGAAATCCTTTTTTGGGTGACTCATTTCGGCATCATTATTTTCTGCCATTTTTTGGTCACCACAATATTGCTGCCACTGATTCCATCGGCTTCCTGGCATACCACCCCCACAGGCAGAATCACCTACTCTGATCTGGTCGTCGTCAACCACTGTCTCACACGCTCTTATGTGTCATCAAAGCTTTTGCACGTGATCCTCACACGCCTCCCTCTCTGCCATGTGTGACAGTGCATCCGTGATCCGATTCGGTCTTCATTTTCACCGACTTGCTTGGTTTCCTGTCCTGATTCCAAATCTACACTTATATTTTCTTTTCGATATACAGAAGTTCATGTTCCAGAATGCTTTCGCCCTGTTTTGCCATTTTTCGTGACCGTCATTGTTCTCCCCACTAACGACTGACATTGTTCGCATATTTTCCAGCCATCAACTCTCATGGGAGACACTGATTCCATCATGTTTACAAAAATTCCGCTTATTCCATGTGAGGAACTAATCAGGAAATCCATTGAATCATTTGTGCTTGCCTCCCAATACCATGGTCGTGGTGGACGAAATGAAATATGCAGTGGCCAACACCATGGTATTCGTCGTAACTATTGCAATCGTTACAACCATATTGAAGCTGCATGTCGTACAAAGGCAAGAGAACAACAACGACAACCTAGGGTTGTTGCTGTCGCTGAATCGACTAACACAAAAGCAGTTCATCAACCATCATCTTCTGCCACTGTTGCTCCATCTGCTAATCTTGTGGCCTTTGTCTTTAAAACCTCCTCCCTTAGTCCTTGGATCCTCGACTTTGGTGCCTCTGATCACATGACAAGTAATAAATTTCTTTTATCTCACTTGTCTTACTCTGATTCTTTGCCTTCTGCCACTGTGGTAGATAGCTCTAAAATCAAAATTGAAGTCCTTGGTTAGGCACACCAACTTACAAACATATTTTTAGATTTTGTGCTCTATATTCTTGGTTGTCCTTTCAATCTAATATTAGTTAAAAAGTTCACTCATACTCTTGATTGTTTAGTTTAGTTTATTGAATTCCATTTATGTGCAGGATCGACGTGCAGGACAGACCATTGGAACAAGGAGTGAGTATGATGGATTATATCATCTAACACCACCGATGGTAAGTGCTTTTATTGCTTCTCAATGCCTTATAATTCAATATTTGGATCACCTTAGCCTAAATAAATTGCGTCTTTTAGTTCACCGTTTTTCTAAGCTTGCGTGATTTGAGTGTCAGTCGTGTCAATTAGGCAAACATACTTGTCACCCCTATTGTTAATGAGTTAATTAAAAGAGTTACATCACCTTTTTCTTTAGTTCATTATGATAATTTGGGTCTTAGTCGTGTCAAGTCAACTTTAGGATATCATTACTTCGTAACCTAATATTTTTTCATGATGTACTTGGTTATTTTTAATGAAAAACCGTTAAGATGTGTTCCATATATTCCAAGAATTTTATGCTAAAATTTAAAACCATTTTTAAACTCCCATTATAATTTTAAGCACTGATAAGGATCGTGAATATATGTCATCCTAGTTTCAATCTTTTTTAACATCACAAAAAATTATTCATCAATCGTTATTTAGTTGAAACAACACAAATCCTTTTACTTCACCATAATGTTCCTTCTCGGTTTTTGGGTGATGCTTTTCTCACAGCTTATCACCTTATCAACAAAATACCTTTATCGGTCCTTCAAGATCTGATTCCATACTCTACCATGAACATACAATATGATATCTACCCCCTTTCTCTTTGTGTCTTTGTGGCATATGTTATGTTAATTACCTTAGTCCAGGTAAATACAAAAGTTCTTCCAAAGATCTCAAATGATATTTTCTAGGCTACTCATGTCTCCAAAAAGGATATAATTGTTTTTGTCCTTAACTTCAACAATACATTTTTTCCTCTAATGTAACATTCTTTGAAACTTACGCGGCCAAATAGTAGCCATTTAAGTAATTCAATTATCATCCAACAATGATAATTCTAAAATCATTAATTAAGTTTATAATAATTAATTAACAACACCTACACGGCCAAACAATAGCCATTTATCTTCAAAACATCAGAACCACATCGTAAATTCGAACTAATAGCTCAAACTACACAAACAGGGACGAGAACTCCCCTTCTAAAAGCATGACAAGTAACCCATCACCATGGTGATGCTCGTCACCAGCTTAAAACTCCCAGCTAGTCATTATAGTGACAACTAAATTGGAAAATCAAGTCTGGAGAAGATGACACTCTCCCCGTGATCGCACTGACGTCCGTCAGCGTTCCACAGTGCATGACGAGCAACTCATAATCTGGGTGACGCAGGTCACCCTGCACCAGAAGGCAAAAAACCCAATTTTGGTCATGTGAGTCCACTTGAACTCCAAATTTGGCTTCCAATAATTCCCAATATGCCTAGAAAGTTATACCATATACAATAACATCTTACTACGTGATAAACCACATGATTAGAACCGTGTACGAAGTCTATGGCAAACTCAACCTCGCGCTCCAACGTCAAATCACTGGTTTTATCTGAAAACACTTCTAGAAAATCGCACACCATTAATAATTCGCCCATCACAACCTTGCTTTTAGCCTTCATAAAAGCTAATGTCACAAACACCTCAGCATCATTCTTCATGAATTCATCCACTTGCTTAGAAGACACAAACAACTCGCCACTTGTATCGAATTCTGGAAATGACACTGACTTGTTAAAACAATTGATATGTCATGGTTGAACTCCAACCAATTCATTTTGAGGATAACATCGAGTTTATTCAATGGTAGATAGACTAAATCCATCCTAAAATTCTTAACATAGATAGTCATCAAACAATTCAAACAAACCCACAAAGTAGTCATCGAACCATTAATAGAAATCAGCAAAATAAAAGTAATTAGCGGAATACCATTAATAGAAATCAGCGAAATACCATTAATGAAACATGTACCTCAAATCAATTTATTTGATCTAGTAGTCCAACCTGTCAACACATTTAGGCGAAATAAAAGTAATTAGCGGAATACCATTAATAGAAATCGGAGAAATACCATTCAAATCAGTTTGTTTGATCTAGTAGTCCATGACCCTGTAAGCCCCAATTTTGACCCTAATATCCCTCATGCTATCTCATCATTTGCACTGGCTTTGGGACCACACCTTGGAATCCTCCTTACCCTTCATTCATTGGGTTTGCTTTGGGAGAGATCACCAAGCATATTTTGATTTTATCATGCTTTATTTTCCTTTGTTTACTAACGAAAAAACCAAAAATATGTCTATGTATAGCTTTGTTTCTTTCGTAGGTAGTGTGTGCATCCACCTGGCCTCATCAAGCTCACAACTAGGGTTTGAGACCCTGAATGCAAAGAGAAAGTCAAGTAAAGGTTCAAATTTGTTCTAAGAATCATATATGAATCCCCATGTTCTTAATTTTCCAATTTGATCAAGAATTCATCGAGAGTTTGAAGCTTGTTTGCCTTGGAAACCCTAATTCATCTAGGTATCTTGTGTGACTTCCTCAACAAGTTTCTTCAATAATTGGTCAAAAATATTAAGGGATACTTTATGATACATCACCTCAAGCATATATGATCCTCCATTAGTCCCAAATATCAATAGAACTTCAAGTTTGCAAGTTGGTTCAGAGAAGTTGATCAGAGAAAGTCAACTGGTCAAAACTGGGGTTCCTTAGGCCCTATCTCCTACAATTTATGTCATATGAAAACTATTATAAGAGAAACATTACTCTTTATGACATTCCAAACAACTTTCATGTTGGAATCAAGATCTAATTTTTCTTGTAAAGTCATGTTTTATGGTGAAAGATTATATGTCATTTTGTTTGTGCCTTAGTTATGAGGTCAACTTCCAAGGACCATAACTTGATCAATTTTTATGATATGAAGGCCATACAAGTTCCACGATCAATTTAACGATGTCTTATCCAACTTTTATTCTTTCAGAAATGTCAAATTCAACTTGTAAGGGCATGTTCCCAGAGGAAACATTATTGATCATTTTGGGTCATCATCATTGAACAAGCCATTTTCCTCAACTTCTAAAGTGTATAACTCCCCCATGCCAAATCCTAATGGTGTCAAATTTGTGATCAAATTGAACAGAAATTAAAGATCTACAACTTTTGTGAAGGAACCATTTTTATTTTAAGCTCATAGCAAAAGGTATTCAAGATAGAAGAAGTGGAAATTTGACTTGGTACTTAGAAAATTTTCAACTATGTTTGATTTCTCAAACTCCCACCTCAAAATTCATCATGATCCAAGCTCCAAATAGAAAAGTCTTCAACATCAAAGTTGTTCCCCTTAATGCCACCTTTCAAAATCATCCAAGGTCACTTTATTTAGGCAAGAGTTGAGGGACTTGCGCATGGTTCCTTTGTTGGGTTTGTTTGGACATTTTTTACACTCAAATGATTAATTCCTTTTGCATGCTTCCATGTGATGACTTCAATGCCAAATGTGCATGAATTGGAAGTGGATTGCATCATTGATTGAGCCTAGTTCAATGCCCATGCACCCATGCATAAATGTTGCTAATTTTGACAATTTTTGGAATGGTGCAAAACTTAATTCCATAGACTATAAATACAAGTGCATTGGTCTCAGAATTACACCCACCCACCCTGCCAAAGCCTTTCCAAGCTATCTCAGAACCATACTCCATAGAATTCCTTTAAGATTTATTTAAAATCGAGTTTGAATTTCTCCTTTTGTTTTGAGATTCAAACTCCAAGGATTCATTGCCATTTTCACCAAGTGGGTTCACATTGAGATCAAGCCAAATCATTGCTACCTGAAGGGGATTTTCCAAAACTTCAAGTCTTCGATTCTCACTCAATTCTCCTCTATTCTCTTTGATTATTGGTTGTCTGAAGTCCTACCAATGTAGGCAACAAGATTGAGATGCTTTGAGCTCAAACCGAAGCGACTCAAATCGTTTACCTCAAAATTCAATTCCTTATATCTCTCAATTTTATTGGAATTGGACAAAATTGAGGCCAAATTCGAGCTCCTGAGCTTTTTCTCTTTAAAATAGTGTCCTTACTTTTCATTTTCGGAATGGTTGAGGGTGGACCAATCTGGTGAGGTCCACCGGAGAAGAGAATCGGAGCTAGAGCTCTGGTGATGCGTTGGCGCGTCTCTTGGCCACTTGATCTGATCAATTTGTTTTAATCTTAACCATTACTTCTGATTACCACTTGTACATGTGCGTTGACTGTGGACTATGGTGGATGATACTCACTTGTCCATCTGATCTGTCACCTCAATTAATGAGGGAGATCTGATGACCCTCGTTTTTTCTATTTTTTTTATTTTAATACTGATTTTTCATTTAATCCCTTTATTTTGTTTAATTCATATTAAATTCATTTTTAATCCAAAACATATGGGACTTTCACCAAAAATCTTTAAATATTTTCCTCTTTCATATTTTGAATTAAAATCATTTTTTGGATTAACTTTGATATTTTTCATGAATTAAATGATTTTTGACTTATTTTAAATATTTTTAAAATACTTCTGACTTTCCAAAAATCATGAATTTTTTTGTTTAAGGTCCTTTGACCTTGTTTGACCTAAGATAAATCCCTTGGCCAATTAGTTGGTGTTTTGAAGGGATTTGAGGTTTTGTCCAATTTAAAATGCATTTTAATTCATTATTAACTTAATTTTTAATTGAATAATTCCTTGAAAATTATGTTGATCCATCTTTTATGGTCTTGTGATGTTTGACTTTCTGTTTGGCCTTGATCATGGTCGATTTGACTTTTGTTTGACCAATACTATATGATTTAGGGGATTGATGAAATGTACATTTCATCTCCCATAATGAATGTATAGTATTGATCAGATGAAATTCCTCCTATGATCAATTTGAATTTCTATTTTCCCTTCCCCCTTCTTCTTCATCCTTATTCTTTCCCAATTCTTCATTGACCAATGGTTTCTCTAATGTCTAAATGCTAGTTGATTCATCAATGACCTTGTGTCAGATGAATCAACACAAGTCTGACTGAGATAGGTCTCCCCATTTCTTTTAGTGTGTGGTATGTTTTAGGAATTTGGTTCTTGGTACCAAATCTCTAATATGCATTAACACCTATATTTTTATTGCCCGACCTTAGATAGTTGTGACTTCTACATAAGTCCAATTACGATTACTTAACATAAAGCTAAATTTGATCATGAAGGCGTATCATTCTAGTAAGTGAGATTGTAAGTCTTCCATTCTTCATGGAATTGTGTAAAGACTTGACCTTTTTTCCTTTCATGAGAGCTAGTGGCATACTTGTTGATTTATCCAAGTTGGAGCCCTTCTCATGGATGATGTCTTGGTTCAAAAATTCATACTTGTGAATGAATGGTTGAGTGATCTCCAAAGAATGACTTAATCAATTACAACTCATCACTAACATTTGACTAACACTTGACTAAATTTTATTCTTGTTGCTTTATTTTCAAGTCATTTACTTTATGTAATTTAAATTTCATCACCTTTATCATTCATTGCCATTTACATTTCATGAAACTTGTGTATGTTTCAGTCACTTTTCACTTTGCTCACATGAGTTATATCTTGTGATTGTATATATTATTTGTTTATCTTTGTTTTTGTTTATGGTCTTAGGACCTTAAAACACCTAATAACAACAAAAACCCTAAAAAACATCTTGGTGGACTGTTGGACTTGATATGAACTTTTGGACTTAGGATTAGGAAACATTCCCTATGCTAAAGGTCTTGGCCAATGCCACTACCTGAGGCTGAGCTATCCTTGCCCATGCCTTTCCTCTGATGCAAGACCTTGAGTACATTTGATTCATCCATTACTATGTCTTTGTGCTTAATTATTATACTATCATTATTTATGTCTTATGATTGTTCTGAGTTGTGCAAGGAATATTTCATTTGATACATTGGAAGAAATGGAAGACTGCTAGCTATTGGAGTGCTTTCTTGGATATTCTGGCTATCTTTATTTGATGCCATGGCCTTCATATAATTGCTTGGATATTGCTTATGCTTATTGCCCGTTAAAGTCTAAAGGAAAATGAGTTTCTATATGATATTCTTATCTGTTGGATTGCATCCCATAGGTCAAATCTTTTCAACTCTTAACTTTTAATTTTTGTCTAGGATATTCCGTTCATCTCCTCCCACATCTTAGATTTCAAAATCTCTCCCTCTCTTCAAAACCTTTTCTTAATCAAACTTGTAAATGAACTTAACCATATTGACTTTAATTTCAAAAATACAAAAAAGAAATAAAAACCCCATTCAAGTCTTTGGTCTTTTGTGCCTTCTTATTAAACTTTCGATTAAAATCAATTCACCAACTCCTTTGAAATTTTTACCAAGAACTACGGGATTTTGATCCCTCATTTTTATGTTGGTACGTAGGCATAAGACCGAAGATCTTGTCAAACACAAAAATATAATTAATGAATTCTTTTCTCATCCCCTCATTCTTATTTTATCAAACATCATTTAGACCAAATCACTTGCACACAAAAAAGGGCTCCCTAGAAGTACCTAGGCTTTCCCTTTGTGTAACCAACCCCCTTACCTGTAATCTCTGACATTTTATTATTTTTAATTTGAAAACTTCTTATCTCTGGGTTTTGTTTGTACTTTTCCCTTTTCCTTTGGAACAATTAAAGCGCGGTGGCGACTCTGGTTTTATTGACGTCTAGTTTATTCATAACTTGATGGTCATGAATTTACCGCTACAATTATTTGTGACCCCCTACTTAAAGGACTTGTTGGAAGAGGAAGTATCTCCCCCACTTGGCGTGTTTTGACCTGAAGCTTTCTGCTTCCCCTTGTTAGCTAGGGAACTATACGGTTTCCCACAATTCTGATTTTCCCTCTTTTCTCACTAAGACTCTTATCGTGAGTAGATCGTGTTATACTATCCTCATCATATATCCTACACTTATTCACCATCGTAGGGAAATAGTGAATCTCATAATACCCAACACCTTGCTTGATCTCGAGACGGAATCCACTTTCGAACTTAATACACTTCAACCCTTCAAATTCCGCATTATTATAGTGTGGAAAAAACTTCACCAACTATTCGAACTCAGTAGCATACTTAGACACTGTCATATTCCTATGATTTAGCTCTAAGATCTTATTTTATTTCTTATTGCGCACATCCTGTACAAAACACTTCTCAAAAAAATCAGGCATGAACACAACCCGAGTAATCTCAACATAAACACTGTCCAATCTCTAATGCATATTATCCCACAAATCTTCTGCCTCCTCCAACAACATACCAATACCAAATAATAATTTATTTTCCTCGGTTTAAGCCATCACTCAAAAAATCCTCTCAACATCTATGAGCCATGTCTGAGCACCGTTTGGATCATATTCGCCCTTGAGGTCGACGAGTTGTTTCTTTGAAACTTCCCCAATCCATGGAATTCATCTCCAACCTGATTCTGCTGACCCTACAACGCCTGCGACATCGCCTCCAAATCATCAATGATAGTTTGGCCATTCCTTCCTCCTACCATATTTTACACACCAGTAAATAGCCATTAGAAGAAATAATGCATCGACAATGTTCACTCACATGTTGCATACTAGGGAACAATCAACATTACAAAAATATGGTAGGATGAAACAACCTGCTATAATACTATTATTGTAACACCATAAATCCCTAAATTTATATGAAAATATTTAATCGACAATTTAAGGTGTCACCAATGACCACCATTCAGAACTCATAAAAAACATGTGACAACACGCAGCAAAAAATCATATCATATCAACTTCAAAGTTGAAAGTATTAGACTTTAAATCACATAATTCATCATTGACTCATAACATAAAAGAATGTCTTGTACCCGATGTTACAATATTAGAGCAGTAAAACCACTATGTAGCGGTAAATTCATGACCATCAAGCTATGGATAAGCTTAACGTCAATAAAACCAGAGTCACCACCACACTTTTATTATTTCCAAAGGAAAAGGGAAAAATATGAACAAAACCCAAAGATAAGAAGTTTTCAAATTAAAACTAATAAAATGCCAAAAATTACAGATAAGGGGGTTGGTTACACAGATGGAAGGTGTTAGCACCCAAAGTGTCTTAGGTACTTATAGGAAGCCCTTTTTATGTGTGTATGTGTGTATGTGTGTGATCAGTGCATTTTAATGCACATTCTCCTATGTTTGTTCTTAAGAATTTCTTTGATTTCCTTTGCTTACTTTTATGTTTTATAATGTTTTTATATTTTAGTTTATTTTTACTGTTATTTGATTTTCGTATTTAATTTTCAGCTTTAACAGTATGCACTAAAACGACAATAACTGGAGCTCCAGGAATCCGATTAATGCGTTCTAATAATCACCGGAAAGCTAAGAGAAATAGCTACAACTTTCGTGTTAGAGTCGGAGTCATATTCCGAGTTCTTAGTTTCCAAAATTTCGTTTGAAGCTGCAGCATTAGTTTTATTTTAGTTATGGGTCGTTAGTTTTGGGTCTGGGTTATGTATTTGACCCAGTTGGGTTGTAAACGGATTGCCTTGGTTTTCTCCTAATACCTAGCAACCGGAAACACAATTCACATTTTTCTTTGGACTATTCACGAATTATTTTTCTGACGCTTGAAAGAACCGTAATGGAGAACTAATCTATCTGGACGGATTTGCTGTATTCAGGTTCACTACTTTCAGATTGTTATAATTGCAATTAGAATTCTATTCCTTTCAATAATATTATATGATTGTTGTTAGCTTAATCCGATTTCCATGTAATATTTTTGGTTAAATTTGAATGATATATGTTCTTGACTTTTGATCGCAATTCAACTCTGCTTAACCATTAAATTTGCGATACCTATAACCGTATGCTTAATCCGGCAATAAGAATATATACCTTACAGCGTCGATCACGCTTCTTGAATGATATTATGCTCAAATAGGATATAAGCCGTAGTTGTAGCAATCGATGATAAGTTGAACCTGACACAGTGAATCCGTTTGTTTTATAATCACTTATTTCATAACAGCTTATTTCAATAATCACTAATTTAATAATCGTTTTTTTTCTTAATCGATCCTGAATCCACCCCCCCTAAATCGATTTACCTTTGGTTAGTAATAATCAAGAATCCTTGAGAGACGATTCGAGTCATTGTCGCTATACTACGTTTTCAAAATAACTCGGTTTTGATCCGCGCGCGACAGCTGATCAGTGTGTTTGGTATAAAATGATGTTTGAGAAAAATAGAGTGTGGGGATGAGAAAAGAATTCATTAATTATATTTTTGTGTTTGACAAGACCTTCGGACTTGTTCCTACGTACCAAATAAGAATGAGGGATCAAAACCTCATAGTTCGTGGTATCAATTTCAAAATGGGTGAGTTGCTTTTAACAAAATTTAAGTGGAAAGAGGCACAAAGGGACCAAAAGTTTAAATGAGTGTTAGTTCTTTTTGTCTTCTGAAATTTTAAGTCAATATGATTAGATTTACTTACAGGTTTGATTTAAGAAATGAGTTTAAAAATTCAATGGCATAAGGCAAAAGTTTCTAATTTGAAAATAGGTCTAAGTTTGAAATCAGAAGCAAAGAATATTTTTTGAAAATGGGGAGAGATTTTGAAATTTAAGAAGTGGAAGGAGATGAAGAGACTAATCCTAAGCATAAAATTAAAAGTTAAGAGTTGAAAAGATCTGACCAATAGGATGCAATCCAACAGACAAAAGTGTCATATAGAAAACCCACTTTTCCTTTGGACTTGGAATCAAGCAACAATCAGCAAGCAATTAGCAATATGAAGATCAAGGAATCAAATAAAGATGGCCACGTCTAAGCAAGAAATTCCCATAGCTAGCAGCCTTTTTTGTCTTCTCATGTTTCAGATGATATACTCTTTAATCCACTTAGAATAAAGCATTAGACACAAGATCAAAATAACAGTTTACATCAAGACCATGTAGCAAATAAGCTTAAATGAATCCCAATACTTGTATTAGATGAAGGCTCAATTCTCAATAACTTGGTCTCAAAATATTGACATTGGCCAAGTCCTTTCTTCACAGGGAATGTTGCCTAGTCCTTTCTTCACAGTCCACCAAACATTTTTTAGGGTTTTTGTTATTTATTAGGTATTTCAAGGTCCTAAGACCACAAACACAATCAAAACACACAAACAAAATATATACAATCACAATATATGGCTCAAATGAGCAAAGGGAAAATGGCATAAATATACACAAGTTAAATGATATGTAAATGGCAATGAATGGTAAATGACTAGAAACTAAATTGCATAAAGTAAATCACTTGAAAGTAAAGAAATATTAATAATAGTTAGTCAAATGTTAGTCAAGGTTAATTGAATGTTAGTAGTGTCTTTCTTTTTAATTGATTAAGTAATTCTTTGGAGAATACTCAACCATATATTCACAAGCATGAATCCTTGAGCCAAGACATCTTCCATAGGAAGGAAATGACCAAGACCTTTCTGAAGACCTTGTGTTCATTTTATTATGAGCGGATGATTGCTAGCGCTCCTTCTGATTTCACCGAGATGGTGAACATGGGGATGCGCCTAGAGGAGTGAGTCCGTGAAGGACGGATGACCAAGGATGAAGGCTCTTCTAGCAAGCGGTATGGGGCGTTTGCTAAGAAGAAAGATGGAGAGGCACATGCTATGCAATCCCATATAAAACCAAGAAGACCCTCTGCCAGGAGGAAGACCGCACGTCCAGCCGGTAATCAGCACCAGGTGGCTCATATAGCACCTGTTTGCAGGGATAATTCGCAATATCAGCAACACAATAATCAGCAACCAACTCAGCAAAATCAACAACAGCATCATCCTCAACAACAGGCTTACCAGCCTCGCAACAGTAATCCAGCTAGTACGAGTTATGAGAGGAAGAAGATCACTTTCGATCCGATTCCGATGTCATACGCAGAGCTGTATCCCTCTTTGATAGAGCGGAAATTGATTACTCCCAGGGACCCACCGGCTGTACCTGCTAACCCTCAGTGGTGGTACAAGCCCGATCAACGTTGTGTTTATCATTTGGGTGCTCCCGGCCATAATGTGGATATCTGCTTTCCGTTGAAGACTAAGGTTCAAGACCTTATGAGGTGCGGAATTTTGTGCTTTGAGGACGTTGGTCCCAATGTTAAGAAAAACCCATTGCCCGAGCATGGGAAGTGTGTTAACATGGTCCAGGGTTGCCCTGGCAAATACAAGGTCAAATATGTTAGCCATATTCGACAGTCGCTTGTTGAGTTGCACCGTCTGCTGTGTCAGTACAGTCATTTGGAGCATGATCATGATAAGTGCCGTATTTTTTCTGTTAACAGATTGGATTGTCGCTTAGTGCGGAAAGATCTGCAAGAGTTGTTGGATGATGGGTGTAGCACCTCAAATTTGCACCCTACCATTTTGTACATTCATTTCATTTCTAGGTTAGTAACATTTGCATATCATCATAAGCATGCATTTCATCTACATAAGCAAGGTTCAATACAAGAGAGCAGTGACTTGAATTCAGAGTTTTGTTCTTACACCTAGTGGAAACTAGGATTCCTCAGCGAATTCGGGGTGGCCCCAATCGAAGCCTAGTGTGGAGATGTTCGGGTATTATGCTTAAATTTGGTGTCGATGGTGGATTCTTGAGGGATCAAAACCCTGATTTAAAGGACGCTTGATCTCCTTGTTTGGTTAAATGGCACTCAACAGCTTCTTGTTCCTGGTTCATTCATGTGGAGTTCTTGGTTGGGTTTCTATCTACCATGCTCATGATCATTGATTCTAGTGTTTGGTTTATGTGGGTTGTGGTTCAGCACCTCTTGATCCTTTCTAAGTCCTTTGTTTCATGATTGTCTTGGGTTATCCCTCATGATTAGTTCATTCAATGTCGTAATTTCCATTGTTCACTCTATTCCAATACATGTTCGAGATGCATTTATTCATATCAAAACATCAAATTAATTCATTTCAAGAGCCATTTGAATAAGGAAGCATCATCCATTTCATGATCATAAAAAGCTTATTACACAAAAAAAAAAAAATACAAAGGATGGGTGTGTTGACCAACTGTTGACTTTGGTCAACCGTTGACTTTTTGGTCAACTCTGACCAAAGTCAACTCAACCCCATAAATCCCAATCCTATTTTAAAATTCAATCTTGATCCTGGAGTTGCTATTTGTCCATGATGCTTCAAATTCAAGTTCGGTCACTTGGTAGCATGCTTTGATCAGCCGTCGTTACTATATGCCTTCATGGCCTACAAGGGAGACCAAGTCCTTTCAGCAGCTGCCTACAAGGCTTGGCATCCACGGTTACCAAGCAATGTAGAAGTTTGAGGTGCTTTGCCATATCACAGACCAAGATGTCACCGTACCTGCTAACAACAATAAGCCGCAAGTCAAAATCTAAACAGAATCAATGAGTAGACCTGCAACCAAACAGCATTGGTATCTCACTTACAGGCTCACACCCAACCTGTCATGGAATACTGCAGAACTTTGCAACACTTGAACAGGAGTAACTCAGCAAGAGCAAGTTAGGCCTCTTCTTGGCTTGTCGGAGAAAGAGCCCCCATCTGGGCGTTTATCTGCACAAACATGAATATGCACATCAATTTTCAACGTTAGAAAAATATGAGAGTGTACTTCCTTTGTTACACGCACCTGAGAAGAGAGCAAATGGTGAACCAGACTTTTTGATGGCAGATGTTTCTCAACGTGGAAAGGAAAACGGAAATCCTGAACACCAGAACCATGTTAAATCAGAGTTGCTGCCTTGTCTTGGTGTAGCAGATAAACGCATAAGAGCTGCGACAGGAACTATTATCAGTGTTGCTGCTCCAACTGGAGGAATTTCACAGTAGCCGAAATCATTGCAAGCCCTTGTAAATTGCTTAGACAGCGATGATATGAATCACATGGAAGGTGCAATGGATGCATTATCCGAGATTTGTGAAGGTGTTCCCCAAATTCTTGACACTCATAAATTCTTGACACTGATGTACCAGGGCTAGCAGAGCGTCCCATTGCGATGATCCCTCCTGAACCTGCAAGTTTAAAGCATTCATCAATTAAAAGTGGAAATAGAAAGCAGAGTTCATTGCAGATTACAGTGGGCGCAGTTGACGGGAAAAACAACAAGTTATCAATGAATTTGGAGGTCTGAAGAAATCATGTTATATGGATCCACAACCACTGAACCATTCCGAAGGGATCCTTTACGCATAAGAAATTTGCAAGGGGGATGTATATACTGTTTAGAACTAAAGCTTGTTGACAAGAAGAAGAACTCCAAGGAAAAAGTAGAAAAAGGTTCAGTTGCAGGATGACAGAAAATTATACCTGCTGCTGACTTGTACTTGATCTCATAATCACCATCATGAGCATCCTGATACCACGGCCATGAACGCTAAACAAACCTCAAAAGGCCTGATGTAAGTCAGTAAGAAACCTATGGGAAATGTTCAGCGCCCCACCATTAGTAATGCTGCAAAATCTAAGTCATTTCAAGTGGTAGTAAACCAACTGCGTGCTAACAGTCTAAAGGACTACTGATATGGTGATCATTCCATTGCAGCGGTTAATACCTTACAGAAGCCATCATAGTCGGGTCTTACCTGAAAACAACCTTAGTGCAACCAAGCTAGCGTGGAGTGAGGTTGTGGTCCAGTTCATGTCATAAGCCACAGCAGACCAACACGACATCCAGCAGCATACTCGAGTTACCGGTAGTCTCTGCAGCATTCAACAAGAACCAACCCTGCAACACATTCACAGCCTGGACAGCATTTTGCATCAAATCAAGGTCGTAATTGGAAAGAAATATCCTCATCGCCAAGCCTGTCAAAATCAAAACCTGAAGTGTGTCACGGAT
Source organism: Lathyrus oleraceus (assembly GCF_024323335.1). NCBI lineage: Eukaryota > Viridiplantae > Streptophyta > Magnoliopsida > Fabales > Fabaceae > Lathyrus > Lathyrus oleraceus. The sequence goes on along the minus strand of NC_066580.1, from coordinate 331,796,458 downwards.
TAGTAGTAGTGTGTCAAAGCCTATAATGCAAAATCCACAATTGAGCTGCACCATGTTAGCATCCTGAACTGTTTCAAATAAAGGCCAAACAAGGCAATTCTGCAACATTAAGCAATATCATCATGCTTCAAAACCTGTAGCAAAATATGGGGAAAAAACCATATCAGAAGGGCAAGACCAATTCAAGGAGATTTGATGAATTCGGTTAAAACCAATCTCAAAGCAATGCAGTGCAGATATCCGTGGTGGATCAAGAGGTTGGGAGCAAATGACTTAGAGAGTAAACTTGTGAAAAATAACACGTGACTTAATTCACGATGTAGAAACTCACCTTCTCGTTCACTCAGGTGCCAGCTGGATGATTCATACTTAATTCTCCAATTTGCCCTTGGGATTGTGCTATATAAGCTGCAATCATTGCCAATCATTGGGTTCGAACGATTTTCCCCTGATTCCCAGAAGCTTCTGCACTCAATCCTCACCTTCAGCACAAACTCATCCTCCATTGTTGTGGGAGCTTCATCATTCGGAGCTCCACACGGCAGAGCTAGGCCACCACTTCAGCCTCCTCTTCCACCACATTCACCGTACCAACCTTCGATCATCCTCACAGAGTATTCAACCACTATAACGAATTCTCAAAACCTTCGCCACCATCGATCAACGTCTCACCAGAATCACTCCAAGAAAGGTAGAAGAAGAAGAGCATTGAATACAAGTGGAGGCGAAGCTCGCGGCAAGGAGAAATTCTAACCGAATTCAAGAAGATTGCAAGCACTGAAACAGAAGGAAGAAGAACGCGGCGACACATCAAAACCGATCCATTCGTAGCCGTCGCCGATCCGTCCTCCCGTCGTCATCGCCGGTGAGTTGTTGTTCTTCTTTTTTTTGTCGTGCTCGAGTAATTTGTTGATGCCGTTGCGATTCGGCTCCGTAGATTAGGATAGCTGATGTTGTTGATTTCGTAAGTTTGAGTAGTTGATTGTTGATGGTGGATGGACGCGAATCGCGTTAGACTGTTGAACGATCCGAGATGGTGAAGTGTCCGCGAACAACGATGTTTGCTGGTGAATGTCAGGGTGATGACGAATGTGATGTTCGCATGGAGTTTTCTTTAAGCACTTTGTTAACGGCAAGCGCTTCATTTGCCTGTGTAGCTTTTGCGAAAAGCGCGTTTGGTGAATTCTTCTTGGACTTCACCTATACGCTTCCTCACATGTGTATTTCTATGTTCCAGATGGTTAGATGCTGATTAGAAGAATTAGGATTATGTAGAAGCATTAGATCTCAGATTAATAGGCTAGTTAATTAGTTCTTAGGACTTTAATTAGGTATTAAAATTTGGTCTTAGAGCTAATTAGTCACTAGAACTAAACAGAGTTTTAGGAATTATCAAACTTAGATTTTCCATAAAGAAAAACATTTGAAGTAGTATTAAAGATTAATTTTAGGATTAATTGTGGACCATTAGAAATACTGTTGATTTAGAATTAATTCTAGGATTAGTTTAAATAGATTTTAGAAGCTACTTAGAATTTTAGTGGTTGATAGAAGTCATTTGAAACATTAATTTTAGGATTAGAGTTAAATAATCTCTTAGGAGTTTTGTTTTAGAATAATTAGGATAGTATAGAATTTAATTGATTCTAATTAGGGTCTCATAATAGAATTTTAATTCAATATTAATCCCTAACTGTGAAATGACTATTCTACCCCTAGGCTTAGAAATAATTCAATCTTGCATGCTCCCTTAATTTTAGGACATGTTATCACTTGAGTAAATGAGCTTCATGTGGAGTTTGAGCTTCTGTTTTGGATTCTTTATCCTCTTTTGACCCTAGGCTTCGACCTAGTGGTTTGGACTTATCATTTGAATTGTGATTTCAGGTTCAAGAATACATCTCCATGAGTGATGATGCTCCTTCATTTGAGCTTAACCATTTGTTGTTGTTGGCTAACAGTTGTGTGTTTTGTAGGCCTTAATGGGGGATTCCCTTGTGTTCATGGATCGCTCATTGTTGTCTGATTGGATTTGTCTGTTTGTGTGATATCGACTGTTGATTGTTTGTTTGAATTGTGTACTGACTAGTTAGCTATTTACACAGGTACATTAAGTTGCTAGTATTGCTTTGCTTTGCTTGCTAAGCAATTTGCACCGAGGTATAACTTTCTAACTTCATGTAGTCTGGAGACCCGACTGTTACCGGGCCGGGCACACTGTCTGAAGTCCTCCTTAAGAGGCAATGCTTGTGTATGTTTATATTTGTCCCAAGCAGGAAAAGTCCTCATTTGAGGCAATTGGTGGAAGGTAGGGATAAGCAATCTATCCCCCACTATTCTGTGAGTCTTCTCCTTGCTCCCATTACATGGTTGTAGCATTGAGATCCAAGCCCAAGATCTTGTACATTGTACAGTCGAGTCTATGTCCTGAGCGTAGAAGGGTCCCCCCATTCTGGACCCACGCTCCCTTGTCTGATGCTCTCTCTGACTTGAGATAGAAGCAAAATGAGGCACACCCCTCATCACCTTTCATCTAGCTTCACCTTAGCCCCTCAATGGCAAGGTTAAGAGCTAACCTGACCCCGATACAGAGGCTTGTTTGTTGAGGTTGATATGACCCCTCGACTAAAGCCTAGCCTTGATGTTTGAGCCCCTTGTTGGTGTGTTTATTTCATGCTGTATATGTTTGTGTGGTGTGATTGTATCCCCTAGGTTTGCTAGACTCCGCGTAGTCTCGTTTGCATGTCAATTAAGGTAGCACGATTCCTTCGTATAGGACTTCCTTTCTTGCTTGAGCTTTCCTAAAACACAAACAAACACTATCCCCTCTAAAGGATACGTCCACTCCTTCTACTACAGGTGAGTAAGTCTCCAAAGGTCGAGCATCAGGTAGATTGCGTAGTGACGTTGTCCACTTAAAAAACACAAACCAACAGGAATAGTTTAGCCGAACTACGGAAACTCTGATTCTCATGTTCAGATGAGATACGTAGGCACGAGATGCGATGTCTTGTCGAGTTTGACTAACAACTAACACTAATTCTTTTCTCTCGCCCTCGTTGCGATTGAGACCTTCCCTTTCTCTTGCCCTAGTTGCAATCGAGACCCTTCTTCTTCTTGTGTTGGTGTCGGGAGATGGATGTAAGCCCAGCGATTGGCATTCCACATCCTGTGTCTTGTTGTGTGCTTGGAAGCTGATGTAAGTCCATCGAGTGGCATTCGGGTTCCAGTGTGCGTGTGTTTGGTTCGGATGCCGACATAAGTCCAGTGATTGGCAGTCGGGCTCCACGTTTGCCTTTGCCTTTGTTTGTTTGTGTGCGTGTTAGCCGAGCTACGAATGCTCTGATTCTCCTTCGTCCAAAGGAGATACGTATGCATAGGATGCGATATCCTAGCGAGCATGTGTCGTTTCCCCAGTCCGAACTACTTAGACTCTGATGTCTATGCCTGATAGACTAAGTAGGCCCAGGATGCGATATCCTGCCGAGTCAGCCTTGTTTGTTTTCTTGTGTCTCTTTCAGCCTGTGTAGATGTTTATTTGAGCAGTGTTTTAGCAACCATTTCCCTTCCTATTGTGCGTGGATCCCGTCGGGTACGACGGATGCGTAGGGGTGCTAATACCTTCCCTTCGCATAACCGACTCCCGATCCCATTCTCTTTGGTCGCGAGACCACATCTTTTCCAGGTTTACTCTGAGCGTTTCCTTTCCCTCTTTTGGGATAAATAACGCACGGTGGCGGCTCTGTTGTTCTTGTTTTCCCGCCGGTTTTTCGCGTAATGCGACAGCTGGCGACTCTGCTGGGGACCTCTAGAGAAGTTGACCTGTGCTGGTCCTTCTTCCCTAAGCGAGTCTCTCCTAGCGCTCTCTAGGTTAGGGCCTTGGTTGTTATATGCTGCTTTATTTATTGCATTCATTTGTATATATGTGCATTTATTGTTTGCATTTATTGTGTGCATTAATGTTTGCATTCATTCATTTTCATCTGTTGTGCTGGCTGTGTGTTTCTCTGATTGGGGGTGGGAGTTACTCGAGGTAAAAAGCCCAATACCCAGGCTATGAGTGCAATCTAGGAAACCTAGGAATAGAGTGATTCATGGGAAGCGGGTGGTGTACGCCACTTAGCGGAACATTGATATCACGAGCAGTTCAGACTCTGATGGGGTATTATCGGTGCATACATCTGGTGTGCACAGGATGATATTCTTGAAAGGGTTGTTTATCCTGCGTTTCTCTCGACCTTACCCTGGCCTAGATGACACCCGTGAGTGGGGAGGGAATGATCATTTTAACAGGTACAGATGGTGATTGTTGGTGACTGATGGTGACTGTTGGTGACTCAGTGTGTTCCTGTTGGTGACTCAGTTCCTCAGATCGGGTTCAGACGACAGTTGACCAGTTGACTTTGGGTTTCAGATGATTGTGATCAGAATTCAAGCCGAAGTTTTGATCCTATGTTCAGAGATGCACAGCTTGCCAGTCGTGTCTGCATCATGTGCATCATAGCATGTTTATTTTTCAAAAGAAATGCAATGAAAAAATAAAAAAAAAATGATGAAAAAAAAAGAAAAAAAGAAGAAACTAATCCTTGCATGCATATCATTTCTCAGGTACATTCCAGAGCTTGATTCATTGATAGAGATGACAACAGTTCCCGAGCCGAAGCGGAAGACTTGTTCCTACATTTTCCACCGTGAGCCTTTGACATCTCTGATTAAGTTGAGTAGTCTTGTAACCAGTGATCGTCTGAGGGGGTTCGTGGATCAGTATGGGGATATTATGACTCTGTTGAAGATGGTAGTCGACCCGGTGCCGTTACAGACGCTTCTCCAGTTCTATGACCCAGAGCTTAGATGTTTCACTTTCCAGGACTATCAGTTGGCGCCTACTCTCGAGGAGTACTCCATTCTGTTGGGTGTCCCTGTTCGGCATCAGGTTCCTTTCCTGGACGTACCGAAGGAAGTTGATTTCAGGGTTGTTGCTAGGGCTTTGCATCTGAGTGTCCGGGATATCAGTGATAGTTGGAAGGCCAATGGAGATGCTGTGGGTGTGCCATTGAAGTTTCTGCTGAGAGTTGCTAGAGGAGAAGCAGAGAAGGGGAATTGGGGAGCTTTTCATGCCCAGCTCGCTGTTATGATCTATGGGATCGTCCTGTTTCCTAGTATGCCCAACTTTATTGACTATGCTGCAGTCTGCATCTTCATTGGAAGGAATCCAGTTCCTACTCTGTTAGCTGACACTTACTATGCTATCCACAGTAGGCATGGTAAGGGTGGGGCCATCAGGTGTTGTCTCCCACTGTTGCTCAGATGGTTCATGTCTCTCCTACCAGTCAGTGGGCCGTTTGTCGATGCTCAGAGCACTTATAGGTGGACTCAGAGGGTGATGTCTCTCACTTCATATGATATCAGATGGCAGTCATACCGGATGGATGTGCGAGACGTTATTATGAGTTGTGGAGAATTCCGGAACGTGCCACTCGTGGGGACCAAGGGTTGCATCAATTACAACCCAGTTCTTTCCCTTCGCCAGTTGGGATTCATTATGAGTAGAAGGCCACTTGAAGCTGAGATAGCTGAGAGTGTGTATTTTGAGAAGAAAAATGACCCTGTTAGATTGGAGCAGATTGGAAGAGCCTGGAAGTCCATTGGTGTCAGAGATGGATCCATTTTGGGGAAGAAGTTTGCCATTGCTATGCCTGATTACACAGATTGGGTGAAGAAGAGAGTGGAAACTTTATTGCTGCCCTATGATAGGATGAGTCCGTTGCAAGTGCAACCACCCTTGATTCTTGCTAGTACTGTGCCTGCTGAACAGTATAAGCAAGCTCTGATGGAGAATCGTCGCCTGAAGGAGAAAGAGCAGGATGCCCAGATGGAGTTGTATCAGGCCAAAGCTGATAAGCTGAACCTGTCTCATCAACTCAGAGACATCCAGAGTGCAGATGTTGGGGAAATAAGGAGTAAGAAGAGATCTTATTCAGAGATGGAGACCTTGCTAGATGCAGAGCACAGAGAGTGTTTGAGATTGCAGAGAGCTGAGGCCGGTTATCTGAAGAAGATCAGAAACTTGGAGAAGCAACTCAAAGCCAAAGATATCCAGATAAAGAAAGAAGTCGACCAGAGACTCGCATCAGAGACCCAGCTTGGGGCAGAGGTTATGGAGCTTAGAAGACAGTTAAAGGAGAAGATCACTCCCTTACCAGAATGTTCAGAGTGTGAACTGTTGATAGACCAGTGTCACTACTTGAAGACGCTCATTCCTGGAAGTAGCTTGTCTTAGCTTGTATTCTCCTGATGTTATGTTTTGAATCACCCCCAGGCTTGTTGGGTGGGATTCATTTGTTGTACTTTGTTGGATATTTGGATCTTTGTTGTATGATCCAGTTGCTCATTTATAGATGAGAGTTTTCTGTATTCATCACTCAGTTGTATGATGTCTCTATATCTCCCTGTTACTTTTGCGTTATTGCAGGTTGTCATTTCTTGAGATGAATCAGGCTCTTTGAATGCCTGAGAGATGATCATTATCATGTGCATCATATGCATTAGCATCATACACCTAACATTTGCATAACAGGTGTTCTTAAGCCGACTTCTCACTCTGGTTCCTGTGTCAGGCAGGATAGCTGATCAACGACCACACCGGTACTCTACCAGACTCAATCAGCAAAGAAGTATGGAACAGGTCCAAACTGAGATGGCAGAGATGAGGGCGAACATGGCCCAATTTCTGACGATGATGCAAGGGGTTGCTCAGGGTCAGGAGGAGCTCCGTGCTCTGGTTCAAAGACAGGAAACGGTTATTCAGGCGTCTAACCATGGTTCACCCGTTGCTCCACCCGGTTATGAGAATGTCAACGTTGCTGCCGCTCCTGGTTATGGTTACGCCACTGGAGAAGAACTCAGGGGTATAAGGGTTGATGGTCAGCCTCTTGCTGCAGAGGTTAACGCCAGAGCTACCCGGGCTCCGGCACGTCATCCAGCTCCTTTTGTTGATAGACAAGAGGACATGTTCACAATGATGGGTGAGGACGATGGTGATGTTGCTAGAAATGAAGATAGGGATCGTAAGGTCGATGCCCTGGCTGAAAAGATACGGGCAATGGAATGCCAGAACTCTCTTGGGTTCGATGTCACAAACATGGGGTTAGTGGAAGGTCTGAGGATTCCCCACAAATTCAAAGCGCCCACCTTTGACAAGTACAACGGTACTTCTTGCCCTCGCACCCACGTGCAGGCCTATTATCGGAAGATCTCGGCATATACAGATGACGAGAAAATGTGGATGTACTTCTTTCAAGATAGCCTATCTGGGGCATCTCTGGATTGGTACATGGAACTTAAACGAGACTCTATCCGATGCTGGAGGGATCTGGGAGAAGCTTTTCTCAGACAATATAAACACAATATGGATATGGCACCGAGCAGGACTCAGCTGCAGAGTCTGTGCCAGAAAAATAATGAGAGCTTCAAAGAATACGCCCAGAGGTGGCGTGAGCTTGCTGCCAGGGTTCAACCCCCTATGCTGGAGAGGGAGTTGACCGATATGTTCATTGGCACACTGCAGGGAGTGTTCATGGACCGAATGGGGAGTTGCCCATTCGGAAGCTTCTCTGATGTTGTTATTTGTGGTGAAAGAACCGAGAGTTTGATCAAGGCCGGGAAGATCAATGATGCGGGTTCCTCTTCATCAAAGAAACCTTTCTCTGGGGCACCTCGCCGTAGAGAAGGTGAAACCAGTGCTGTTCAGCATCGCCGGGGGCCGAACAGAAATCAGCATAAATATAGACAGGTTGCTGCAGTGACCATCCCTGCGCCGCAACAACGTCCACCTCCTCAACAACCGAGACAACAACCACAGCAACGTACCTATCAGCCAAGGCAGAGGTTGCAGCCTGATAGAAGGTTTGACCCGTTGCCCATGTCGTATGCTGAGCTTTTACCTGAACTGCTCAAATTGGGTTTCGTGGAATTAAGGACCATGGCTCCACCAACTGTTCTACCACTTGGGTATGACGCCAATGTCCGGTGCGATTTCCATTCTGGAGCACCAGGGCATAATATAGAGAAATGTCGGGCTTTCCAGCATAAAGTCCAGGATCTGATCGATTCCAAGACGATCAATTTCTCCCCTGTGCCAAATGTTGTGAATAATCCTATGCCTGCGCATGGTGCTCATAGGGTAAATTGTGTTGAAGGGGTTGAATCTGAAGATCTGGTAATCAGTGTGGATGAGATTCATACTTCTCTGTTGGTAATTAAAGACCGTCTGCTGAATAGTGGAGTTCATCCGGGCTGTGATAGAGACTGTTTGGGCTGTGAAGAGTCAGAGGACGGGTGTGATCTACTGAGGGCTGGTATCCAGGGTTTGATGGATCGAGGCTGTGTGCAGTTTGGTAGGGCTGATAACAGAGATCATGGGGCAGTGTCTACTGTCACAATTTTCTTCAAGCCGTCTGAAGGACGTGCACCTACAAATAGTGGTACTCCGGTTACCATTTCTACACCAGTCGCTGCCAACACTCCGACAACAATCGTCGCTCCGGTTAGAAGGGCCGTGGACAATAAGGCTGTGCCTTGGAGGTATGACAATGCCTACCGAAGCAACAGGAGGGCTGAGAACAGGGTCAGGCCTTCAAATCAAGCGCCTGTGACTATTTTTGCACCTGCTAGTAAAGCTCCGGCAGTTGTGAGTCCTGCTGTGGACAACGTGGGTGGACCAGGAGGCTTTACCCGTAGTGGTCGGCTGTTTGCGCCTCAACAGTTGAGGGATGCCAATGCTGAGGCATCTGTTAAAGCTAAGGGAAAACAGGCCGTTGTTGATGAAGTTCCTGCTCAAGCGAATGTGCCTGGTGGCTCGTTTGAAAAGGACGTGGAGGAATTTATGCGGATTATAATGAAGAGTGACTACAAGATTGTAGATCAGCTCAATCAAACTCCCTCCAAAATCTCCATTCTTTCTTTGCTGTTGTGCTCTGAGGCACATAGGGACGCCTTGCTGAAGATGTTAAATATGGCGTATGTACCTCAGGAGATTTCTGTCAATCAACTTGAAGGCGTAATTGCTAATGTGACTACCCGACACGGTGTAGGGTTTACAGATCTTGATTTGACACCTGAGGGGCGGAACCATAACAAGGCCTTGCACATCACCATGGAGTGCAAGGGGGCTGTGCTGTCACATGTCTTGGTAGACACCGGATCTTCGTTGAACGTGCTGCCGAAGCAGATCTTGAAGAAGATACCGGTTGAAGGGGTTGTACTGACGCCGAGTGACCTAGTTGTTCGTGCTTTTGATGGATCCAAGCGTTCTGTCTTTGGTGAAATCACTTTGCCTATAAGGATCGGTCCGGAGGAGTTTGACATTGTCTTCTATGTCATGGACATCCAGCCTGCGTATAGTTGTCTTCTGGGGCGTCCATGGATCCATGCAGCAGGAGCGGTCTCGTCGACTCTCCACCAGAAGCTCAAATACGTTTGGAACGGTCAGATTGTGACCGTGTGCGGTGAAGAAGACATCTTGGTGAGTCATCTGTCCTCATTTAAGTATGTTGAGGTGGATGGCGAGATCCACGAGACTTTGTGCCAGGCGTTTGAGACCGTGGCGCTCGAGAAGGTTGCCTATGCTGAGCAGAGGAAGCCAGGTGCTTCGATCACTTCTTACAAGCAAGCTAAGGAGGTGGTTAACTCTGGTAGAGCTGAAGGCTGGGGCAAGATGGTGGACTTGCCTGTCAAAGAAGATAAGTTTGGCATCGGTTATGAGCCTCTCCGAGCAGAACAGGAGGCAGCAGGTCCGAGTACCTTCACCAGCGCTGGGCTGATGAATCATGGTGATGTCTTTGCTACTGAGGGTGAAGATGTCGACAGCGATTGTGATCTCGACTGCTGGGTCCGCCCAAGTGCGCCAGGGGAAGTGATCAACAACTGGACTGCCGAGGATATAGTCCAAGTTACTCTTCAGACAGAGTAATTTTCTTTTGTTTTTTCTCATTCTGCACATAACCCTACGTTCTGCCCAAGACGTAGTGGTTCATTGTAGGGCCACATGTTTTCATTGTTTATCATTAATAAAGGACGTTTTGCAAACAATTTTGTGATCCCTGTCTTTCTATTTGGTTTTTCATTTTTCAAAAATAAAAATAAAAATGGCAATGTTTTTGTTTTTGTGACTTTCTTGAACTCTTTTTCTAAAATAAAGCATCAACATGCAGAAATGATCTTATGGCATCCACTATGAACGAATCTGTTATGGCTCAGTATGATTTCGACAATCCCATCTACCAAGCTGAAGAGGAGAGTGATGAAGACGGTGAACTCCCGAAAGAATTGGCTAGATTGTTGAAGCAGGAAGAGAGGGTCATCCAACCTCATCAGGAGGAATTGGAGATTGTGAATCTTGGTACTGAGGACGCCAGAAGGGAGATTAAAATCGGGGTCGCTTTGAAACCTGAGGTCAAGAGCAGGTTGATTGAGATGCTGAGAGAGTACGTGGAGATATTCGCCTGGTCCTATCAAGATATGCCTGGGCTGAATACTGATATTGTGGTTCATAGACTACCTCTCAAAGATGATTGTCCTTCGGTCAAGCAGAAGCTTCGTAGAACGAGTCCTGATATGGCAGTGAAAATCAAGGAAGAGGTTCAGAAGCAGTTCGATGCTGGATTCTTGTCAGTAACAACTTACCCGCCGTGGGTAGCCAACATCGTTCCTGTGCCGAAGAAGGATGGCAAAGTCAGGATGTGTGTCGACTACCGGGATCTGAACAGAGCGAGTCCGAAAGATGATTTCCCATTACCTCACATTGACGTATTGGTTGATAATACGGCTCAATCCTCGGTATTCTCTTTCATGGATGGTTTCTCGGGCTATAACCAAATTAAGATGGCGCCAGAGGACATGGAAAAGACGACATTCATTACACCTTGGGGCACGTTCTGCTATAAGGTGATGCCATTTGGGCTGAAGAATGCCGGTGCTACCTATCAGAGGGCCATGACGACTCTCTTTCATGACATGATGCACAAAGAGATTGAAGTGTACGTGGATGATATGATTGCGAAGTCGCAGACAGAAGAGGAGCACCTGGTTAATTTGCAGAAGTTATTTGACAGGTTGGTCAAGTTCAAACTGAGGCTGAACCCAAACAAGTGTACGTTTGGAGTGAGATCAGGGAAGCTGTTAGGCTTCATTGTCAGTGAGAAAGGGATTGAGGTTGATCCAGCAAAAGTCAAAGCTATTCAGGAGATGCCTGAACCGAGAACAGAGAAACAGGTTCGTGGGTTTTTAGGGAGATTGAACTACATTGCAAGGTTCGTATCTCACTTAACTGCCACGTGTGAACCGATATTCAAATTGCTTAGAAAGAATCAGGCAATCAAGTGGAATGATGATTGTCAGAAAGCTTTTGACAAGATAAAAGAGTATTTACAGAAACCTCCAATCCTGATCCCTCCGGTTCCAGGGAGACCGCTGATAATGTACCTGTCAGTTACCGAGAACTCGATGGGGTGTGTATTGGGACAGCATGACGAGTCTGGTCGAAAAGAGCATGCCATATACTACCTTAGCAAAAAGTTTACCGACTGTGAAATCAAATATTCACAGCTTGAGAAAACTTGCTGTGCTTTGGCCTGGGCTGCTCGCCGATTAAGGCAGTATATGCTGAACCATACTACCTTGTTGATTTCTAAGATGGATCCAGTGAAGTACATCTTTGAGAAGCCGGCTCTCACCGGACGTGTTGCCCGTTGGCAAATGATTTTAACTGAGTATGATATTCAGTACACGTCTCAAAAGGCTATCAAAGGAAGTGTTTTGTCAGACTATCTCGCCGAACAACCGATTGATGACTATCAGCCTATGACGTTTGAATTCCCTGATGAAGACGTCATGTATCTAAAGATGAAAGATTGCGACGAGCCTCTTGTCGAGGAAGGACCGGATCCTGATGACAAGTGGACCTTGATGTTTGATGGGGCTGTAAATGTGAATGGTAATGGTGTTGGTGCAGTACTGATCAATCCTAAAGGTGCTCATATACCTTTTTCTGCCAGATTGACTTTTGATGTCACCAACAACGAAGCTGAGTATGAGGCTTGTATCATGGGGATAGAAGAAGCCATTGATCTGAGGATCAAAACTCTTGACATATTTGGAGATTCTGCTCTAGTGATCAATCAGGTTAATGGAGATTGGAATACGAACCAGCCGCATTTGATTCCGTATAGAGATTACACTAGAAGAATACTGACGTTCTTCAAGAAGGTGAAGTTGTACCATGTCCCCCGGGATGAGAATCAGATGGCTGATGCTTTGGCTACTTTATCTTCCATGATAAAAGTTCATTGGTGGAATCATGTGCCACATATTGCTGTGAATCGACTCGAGAGGCCTGCGTATGTGTTCGCAGCCGAGTTTGTTGTTGCTATTGATGAGAAACCGTGGTATTATGACATCAAGAACTTCCTCAAGACTCAAGAGTATCCTGAAGGTGCATCGAAGAATGACAAGAAAACCCTGAGAAGGCTGGCTGGAAGCTTTTATCTGAATCAGGATGATGTGCTGTACAAGCGGAACTTTGACATGGTCTTGCTCAGATGCGTGGATAGACACGAAGCAGACATGTTGATGCAAGAGATGCACGAGGGTTCGTTTGGTACCCACGCTGGTGGTCATGCGATGTCGAAGAAACTGCTGAGAGCCGGTTATTACTGGATGACTATGGAATCCGATTGTTTCAAATACGCTCGGAAATGCCATAAGTGCCAGATCTATGCTGATAAGGTGCATGTACCACCAAGCCCGTTGAATGTCATGAACTCGCCTTGGCCGTTCGCCATGTGGGGCATTGACATGATTGGAAAGATTGAACCAACTGCTTCGAATGGACATCGCTTCATCTTGGTCGCGATTGATTACTTCACCAAGTGGGTAGAAGCAGCTTCCTATGCTAATGTTACCAAACAAGTGGTTGCCCGGTTCATCAAAAAAGAGATCATCTGTCGTTACGGAGTTCCTGAGAGAATCATCACTGACAATGGTTCGAATCTCAATAACAAGATGATGAAAGAGCTTTGCAGAGATTTCAAGATCGAACATCACAATTCTTCTCCTTACAGACCAAAGATGAATGGTGCTGTAGAGGCAGCTAACAAGAACATCAAGAAGATTGTGCAGAAGATGGTCGTTACGTACAAGGATTGGCACGAGATGCTGCCTTTCGCTTTGCATGGGTACCGTACCTCAGTGCGTACGTCGACCGGGGCAACCCCTTACTCCCTTGTGTATGGTATGGAAGCAGTCCTACCAGTTGAGGTGGAGATCCCTTCTCTGAGGGTATTATTGGATGTCAAGCTTGACGAAGCCGAGTGGATTCGTACACGGTTTAATGAGTTAAGCCTTATCGAAGAGAGACGGCTAGCAGCTGTATGCCATGGGCAGTTATATCAGAGAAGGATGAAGCGAGCCTTTGATCAGAAGGTGCGTCCTCGGACATTTCAAACTGGAGATCTAGTTTTGAAGAGGATCCTTCCTCCCGGTACCGACAACAGGGGCAAGTGGACTCCTAATTACGAAGGTCCATATGTTGTGAAGAAGGTTTTCTCCGGTGGAGCCTTGATGCTTACAACAATGGATGGTGAAGATTTTCCTTCCCCTGTCAACTCAGATGTAGTCAAAAAATACTTCGCGTAAATTGACCCGCTGGACAAAAAGAACAAAAGAGTCCAGGCAAAAAAGGGCATCCCGGCGAACCAAAAACAGAAGGAAAAGGTTCGGGCAAAAATTAGGGATATAAATGAAAAGAATTGTACACCCGGTAAGTCGAAAACCCACGATGGGCGGCTTAGGCAAAAATGGGTATCCCGGTGGATTGAAAACCCGAAAGGGCGATCCAGCCAAAAGAGGGATTAAAGCGAAGACTACAGTCTGAGTTATCTGTACTTCATCGTGCTTCGTCAGCTGCCATCTCAAAAGATGTGATCGGTCCAGTCATTCTTCTCAGAAAGCAAGGAGTTGGGAGGAAAACTGATAATCTGTGGGTTATAACAGAATTGGGAAATAGTGGATGCCGTATTCACATTGCCATTAGGATAGTTTGTTTTCCTTCTGTGCGCGATTACCTCTTTCTAGGAATTGCATCCCTTTGTATTTGCCTTTTCAGGCACATTTTCAATCAATAAAAGTCGTTATTCAGATAAATAGCTCTCTTGTTTTTATTTTTACTGTTTTGTTTGCAAAAACGTCCGAATTTTTGATAAACATTGCATATAATAAAACATGAAGGCTTAACAATAACTTGCAGAAGGATAAAACATTTGAAAATCATTTTGAATGTTGAGGACACTTGAGCATATCTTGTCCATGTACCCCTGGGGCATTGTGTTGAATTGTCTTGCAGGTCGTCATCTGTGAGCATTTTCCCAGCAGGTATTTCTTCCCCAAGCAAGTTGAGAGCTGTCAGAGCTTCATTCCCATGCAGAGGTGTCTATGGATAGTGCCTTCTCTCCTCAGCAGATTAAGGACTGCCTATCCCCAGCAGGCTTGTGTTGGCAGGTTCCCCAGCTAAGATCCCCGCTGAGTGCCTGGCGGACGTTTCCCCAGGAATTCCCCGGCGGAGTTTGTCACGAGAATGTTGTCCCCCAGCAGTTGGGTTTGTGATATTGTTATCCCCAGCACGGCCGTGAGTGCTTCTCCCCAGCAGGGTTGTGGAGGTCTATCTCCAGTATGATATGATGTGTTATCATCCCCACCAGAGTTGTTCTCCTCAGCAGAGTGGTGTGGGTTTTCCTCAGCAAGTTCCCCGAGGGGAGCGGGTTTCACAGAAATATTTCTCCAGCAGAGTTCATCCCACCAGTGGAGTGGACAAGTTTCCGTGACAGATCGGTATTGGCGTCCCCAGCTGAGTTTAGTCTTCCTGTGGTTTGTGTGGGTCGTCCCCAGTGGAGTAGAAGTTATTCCCCGAAGCAGAGTTGTCCTACCTGAGGTTTGGTTAAGTCTTCCCCAGTGAAGTGCTATATCATTCTCCAGTAAGGTGATCTTATTACTCCAGAGAGTACTTTCCCCGAAGAGTTGCTTGGTGTTATCTTCCCCAGCGGAGTATGGAGTGCTTCCCCAAGTGGAGTCCCCTAGCGGATTGAGTCCTGTGAAGGATATCTCCAGCGAAGTCTATCCTGTTCCCGGCAACCGTTTTGTTTCTCCAGCATGAGTGAGAAGTCGGTGCTTTCTCCGCAAAGCATTCCTAGATGAAGGCTCTCCCCGCAGAGTATTCCTCAGTCAGAGTCTCCCCGCAGAGTTGGAGTATCTGATCTTTTGGCTCCATAGCCAGGGTTCATTCGCATTTTGCATGTAGTAATCATTGCATCCTCAAAAATGCGTAGCATTTCCATTCAGTGTGGAGCATTACGCCATAGAAAAATTCAAACATATGCATTCATGTGTTCGAAGCCGATCAGACAGTATCCCCGACAGAGGCGGATTTTTGTTCAACCTGTACAGCACGTTTGCTACAGTTGTTCCTGATGGCGTTCAGGGTTAATCCCCACAGAGGTTTATTCCCTCATCGGTTGGAAAGGAAAGATTGTTTCTCCCCAGTGAGACCCCCTGCCAGTATGTGGCCTTGCCCAGACTTGTAGATGTCAGTATCCTGTCAGCACCCGCGTGTGTTGTTTCTTTGGTGTCGGTAAACACCATCTTTCGGTGATTTCCAGTCATGCGTAAGTGTCTGGTCTTCTTTGATGTCGGTAAACATCATCTTTCGATGTTCGTAACGTCGTCCCTTCCCTGGTGAAGTAGTTTTCCTCCTCTCCGTTGGTGTCGATAAACGTCGAGTTTTTCCTATGCGTCCGATGATGTATAGTTGATATCTTTCCCCACAGGGTCGTCCCCAGAAAATTACTCCTCTCCGTTGGTGTCGATAAACGTCGAGTTTTTCCTATGTGTCCTATGACGTATAGTTGCTTATTCCCCGCAGATCATTTGGTAGTACCAGATGATTCCCCTCAGAATATTCCTCCTCTCCGTTGGTCGATAAACGTCGAGTTTTTCCTAGTCGTCCGATGACGTCTGGTTGTATCCTTCCCCCAGTGGATCTACCTCCGCGTTGGTTTCGATAAACGTTGTGTTTTTCTCATTCGTCCGCGAACGTTTGATTGTATACCCTCTTCCCAGTCATTCATTAATGTCTGGTTGATTCCCAGCCAGAATCCCCAGTAGACGTCCTATTCGGTTTCCGGTTGTGATGCCTTTCCCTCGTGAAGTGGCTTTCTCCTTCTCCCTTTCGTCCGATGACGTCTGGTCGAGTCTCCCTTTCATCCTATGATGTCTGGTTGAGTTTTCTCCTTCTCCGTTGGTGTCGATAAACGTTGAGTCTCCCTTTCATCCTATGATGTCTGGTTGAGTTTTCTCCTTCTCCGTTGGTGTCGATAAACGTTGAGTCTCCCTTTCATCCTATGATGTCTGGTTGAGTTTTCTCCTTCTCCGTTGGTGTCGATAAACGTTGAGTCTCCCTTTCATCCTATGATGTCTGGTTGAGTTTTCTCCTTCTCCGTTGGTGTCGATAAACGTTGAGTCTCCCTTTCGTCCTATGACGTCTGGTCGAGTTGTCCTGGTCGTCCCCAGTTGATTTACCTCCCCGTTGGTTTCGATAAACGCTGAGTTTTTCCCTATGCGTCCTATGACGTCTAGTTGTACCTATCCCCACGTGGATTTACCTCTCCGTTGGTTTCGGTAAACGTTGAGTTTTTCCCGCTACGTCCGCTGACGTGTGGTTGTATCCTTTCCTGGTCGTCCCAGTAGAGTTGACGTACCTCTCCGTTGGTCTTGGTAAACGTTGAGTTTTTCCTAGTTGTCCGTTGGCATCTAGTTGAGATGATTTCTGATCCCATTCATCGTGTGTCGATGTCTGGATGTGGTTGTACCTCGGAAAAAAGGAAAATAGAGAAATAAGTCCCAGCAGTGTGCAAATTTCTACGGTACTCGGTATTCAATCCCTGTTTACCCTGAAAGTCTGACAGCCGTTGCTCTCATCCATTCGGGTTCCCAGTTGATTGAATAGGGGCAGCTGTAGCACCTCAAATTTGCACCCTACCATTTTGTACATTCATTTCATTTCTAGGTTAGTAACATTTGCATATCATCATAAGCATGCATTTCATCTACATAAGCAAGGTTCAATACAAGAGAGCAGTGACTTGAATTCAGAGTTTTGTTCTTACACCTAGTGGAAACTAGGATTCCTCAGCGAATTCGGGGTGGCCCCAATCGAAGCCTAGTGTGGAGATGTTCGGGTATTATGCTTAAATTTGGTGTCGATGGTGGTTTCTTGAGGGATCAAAACCCTGATTTAAAGGACGCTTGATCTCCTTGTTTGGTTAAATGGCACTCAACAGCTTCTTGTTCCTGGTTCATTCATGTGGAGTTCTTGGTTGGGTTTCTATCTACCATGCTCATGATCATTGATTCTAGTGTTTGGTTTATGTGGGTTGTGGTTCAGCACCTCTTGATCCTTTCTAAGTCCTTTGTTTCATGATTGTCTTGGGTTATCCCTCATGATTAGTTCATTCAATGTCGTAATTTCCATTGTTCACTCTATTCCAATACATGTTCGAGATGCATTTATTCATATCAAAACATCAAATTAATTCATTTCAAGAGCCATTTGAATAAGGAAGCATCATCCATTTCATGATCATAAAAAGCTTATTACACAAAAAAAAAAAATACAAAGGATGGGTGTGTTGACCAACTGTTGACTTTGGTCAACCGTTGACTTTTTGGTCAACTCTGACCAAAGTCAACTCAACCCCATAAATCCCAATCCTATTTTAAAATTCAATCTTGATCCTGGAGTTGCTATTTGTCCATGATGCTTCAAATTCAAGTTCGGTCACTTGGTAGCATGCTTTGATCAGCCGTCGTTACTATATGCCTTCATGGCCTACAAGGGAGACCAAGTCCTTTCAGCAGCTGCCTACAAGGCTTGGCATCCACGGTTACCAAGCAATGTAGAAGTTTGAGGTGCTTTGCCATATCACAGACCAAGATGTCACCGTACCTGCTAACAACAATAAGCCGCAAGTCAAAATCTAAACAGAATCAATGAGTAGACCTGCAACCAAACAGCATTGGTATCTCACTTACAGGCTCACACCCAACCTGTCATGGAATACTGCAGAACTTTGCAACACTTGAACAGGAGTAACTCAGCAAGAGCAAGTTAGGCCTCTTCTTGGCTTGTCGGAGAAAGAGCCCCCATCTGGGCGTTTATCTGCACAAACATGAATATGCACATCAATTTTCAACGTTAGAAAAATATGAGAGTGTACTTCCTTTGTTACACGCACCTGAGAAGAGAGCAAATGGTGAACCAGACTTTTTGATGGCAGATGTTTCTCAACGTGGAAAGGAAAACGGAAATCCTGAACACCAGAACCATGTTAAATCAGAGTTGCTGCCTTGTCTTGGTGTAGCAGATAAACGCATAAGAGCTGCGACAGGAACTATTATCAGTGTTGCTGCTCCAACTGGAGGAATTTCACAGTAGCCGAAATCATTGCAAGCCCTTGTAAATTGCTTAGACAGCGATGATATGAATCACATGGAAGGTGCAATGGATGCATTATCCGAGATTTGTGAAGGTGTTCCCCAAATTCTTGACACTCATAAATTCTTGACACTGATGTACCAGGGCTAGCAGAGCGTCCCATTGCGATGATCCCTCCTGAACCTGCAAGTTTAAAGCATTCATCAATTAAAAGTGGAAATAGAAAGCAGAGTTCATTGCAGATTACAGTGGGCGCAGTTGACGGGAAAAACAGCAAGTTATCAATGAATTTGGAGGTCTGAAGAAATCATGTTATATGGATCCACAACCACTGAACCATTCCGAAGGGCTCCTTTACGCATAAGAAATTTGCAAGGGGGATGTATATACTGTTTAGAACTAAAGCTTGTTGACAAGAAGAAGAACTCCAAGGAAAAAGTAGAAAAAGGTTCAGTTGCAGGATGACAGAAAATTATACCTGCTGCTGACTTGTACTTGATCTCATAATCACCATCATGAGCATCCTGATACCACGACCATGAACGCTAAACAAACCTCAAAAGGCCTGATGTAAGTCAGTAAGAAACCTATGGGAAATGTTCAGCGCCCCACCATTAGTAATGCTGCAAAATCTAAGTCATTTCAAGTGGTAGTAAACCAACTGCGTGCTAACAGTCTAAAGGACTACTGATATGGTGATCATTCCATTGCAGCGGTTAATACCTTACAGAAGCCATCATAGTCGGGTCTTACCTGAAAACAACCTTAGTGCAACCAAGCTAGCGTGGAGTGAGGTTGTGGTCCAGTTCATGTCATAAGCCACAGCAGACCAACACGACATCCAGCAGCATACTCGAGTTACCGGTAGTCTCTGCAGCATTCAACAAGAACCAACCCTGCAACACATTCACAGCCTGGACAGCATTTTGCATCAAATCAAGGTCGTAATTGGAAAGAAATATCCTCATCGCCAAGCCTGTCAAAATCAAAACCTGAAGTGTGTCACGGATTAGTAGTAGTGTGTCAAAGCCTATAATGCAAAATCCACAATTGAGCTGCACCATGTTAGCATCCTGAACTGTTTCAAATAAAGGCCAAACAAGGCAATTCTGCAACATTAAGCAATATCATCATGCTTCAAAACCTGTAGCAAAATATGGGGAAAAAACCATATCAGAAGGGCAAGACCAATTCAAGGAGATTTGATGAATTCGGTTAAAACCAATCTCAAAGCAATGCAGTGCAGATATCCGTGGTGGATCAAGAGGTTGGGAGCAAATGACTTAGAGAGTAAACTTGTGAAAAATAACACGTGACTTAATTCACGATGTAGAAACTCACCTTCTCGTTCACTCAGGTGCCAGCTGGATGATTCATACTTAATTCTCCAATTTGCCCTTGGGATTGTGCTATATAAGCTGCAATCATTGCCAATCATTGGGTTCGAACGATTTTCCCCTGATTCCCAGAAGCTTCTGCACTCAATCCTCACCTTCAGCACAAACTCATCCTCCATTGTTGTGGGAGCTTCATCATTCGGAGCTCCACACGGCAGAGCTAGGCCACCACTTCAGCCTCCTCTTCCACCACATTCACCGTACCAACCTTCGATCATCCTCACAGAGTATTCAACCACTATAACGAATTCTCAAAACCTTCGCCACCATCGATCAACGTCTCACCAGAATCACTCCAAGAAAGGTAGAAGAAGAAGAGCATTGAATACAAGTGGAGGCGAAGCTCGCGGCAAGGAGAAATTCTAACCGAATTCAAGAAGATTGCAAGCACTGAAACAGAAGGAAGAAGAACGCGGCGACACATCAAAACCGATCCATTCGTAGCCGTCGCCGATCCGTCCTCCCGTCGTCATCGCCGGTGAGTTGTTGTTCTTCTTTTTTTTGTCGTGCTCGAGTAATTTGTTGATGCCGTTGCGATTCGGCTCCGTAGATTAGGATAGCTGATGTTATTGATTTCGTAAGTTTGAGTAGTTGATTGTTGATGGTGGATGGACGCGAATCGCGTTAGACTGTTGAACGATCCGAGATGGTGAAGTGTCCGCGAACAACGATGTTTGCTGGTGAATGTCAGGGTGATGACGAATGTGATGTTCGCATGGAGTTTTCTTTAAGCACTTTGTCAACGGCAAGCGCTTCATTTGCCTGTGTAGCTTTTGCGAAAAGCGCGTTTGGTGAATTCTTCTTGGACTTCACCTATACGCTTCCTCACATGTGTATTTCTATGTTCCAGATGGTTAGATGCTGATTAGAAGAATTAGGATTATGTAGAAGCATTAGATCTCAGATTAATAGGCTAGTTAATTAGTTCTTAGGACTTTAATTAGGTATTAAAATTTGGTCTTAGAGCTAATTAGTCACTAGAACTAAACAGAGTTTTAGGAATTATCAAACTTAGATTTTCCATAAAGAAAAACATTTGAAGTAGTATTAAAGATTAATTTTAGGATTAATTGTGGACCATTAGAAATACTGTTGATTTAGAATTAATTCTAGGATTAGTTTAAATAGATTTTAGAAGCTACTTAGAATTTTAGTGGTTGATAGAAGTCATTTGAAACATTAATTTTAGGATTAGAGTTAAATAATCTCTTAGGAGTTTTGTTTTAGAATAATTAGGATAGTATAGAATTTAATTGATTCTAATTAGGGTCTCATAATAGAATTTTAATTCAATATTAATCCCTAACTGTGAAATGACTATTCTACCCCTAGGCTTAGAAATAATTCAATCTTGCATGCTCCCTTAATTTTAGGACATGTTATCACTTGAGTAAATGAGCTTCATGTGGAGTTTGAGCTTCTGTTTTGGATTCTTTATCCTCTTTTGACCCTAGGCTTCGACCTAGTGGTTTGGACTTATCATTTGAATTGTGATTTCAGGTTCAAGAATACATCTCCATGAGTGATGATGCTCCTTCATTTGAGCTTAACCATTTGTTGTTGTTGGCTAACAGTTGTGTGTTTTGTAGGCCTTAATGGGGGATTCCCTTGTGTTCATGGATCGCTCATTGTTGTCTGATTGGATTTGTCTGTTTGTGTGATATCGACTGTTGATTGTTTGTTTGAATTGTGTACTGACTAGTTAGCTATTTACACAGGTACATTAAGTTGCTAGTATTGCTTTGCTTTGCTTGCTAAGAAATTTGCACCGAGGTATAACTTTCTAACTTCATGTAGTCTGGAGACCCGGCTGTTACCGGGCCGGGCACACTGTCTGAAGTCCTCCTTAAGAGGCAATGCTTGTGTATGTTTATATTTGTCCCAAGCAGGAAAAGTCCTCATTTGAGGCAATTGGTGGAAGGTAGGGATAAGCAATCTATCCCCCACTATTCTGTGAGTCTTCTCCTTGCTCCCATTACATGGTTGTAGCATTGAGATCCAAGCCCAAGATCTTGTAAATTGTACAGTCGAGTCTATGTCCTGAGCGTAGAAGGGTCCCCCCATTCTGGACCCACGCTCCCTTGTCTGATGCTCTCTCTGACTTGAGATAGAAGCAAAATGAGGCACACCCCTCATCACCTTTCATCTAGCTTCACCTTAGCCCCTCAATGGCAAGGTTAAGAGCTAACCTGACCCCGATACAGAGGCTTGTTTGTTGAGGTTGATATGACCCCTCGACTAAAGCCTAGCCTTGATGTTTGAGCCCCTTGTTGGTGTGTTTATTTCATGCTGTATATGTTTGTGTGGTGTGATTGTATCCCCTAGGTTTGCTAGACTCCGCGTAGTCTCGTTTGCATGTCAATTAAGGTAGCACGATTCCTTCGTATAGGACTTCCTTTCTTGCTTGAGCTTTCCTAAAACACAAACAAACACTATCCCCTCTAAAGGATACGTCCACTCCTTCTACTACAGGTGAGTAAGTCTCCAAAGGTCGAGCATCAGGTAGATTGCGTAGTGACGTTGTCCACTTAAAAAACACAAACCAACAGGAATAGTTTAGCCGAACTACGGCAACTCTGATTCTCATGTTCAGATGAGATACGTAGGCACGAGATGCGATGTCTTGTCGAGTTTGACTAACAACTAACACTAATTCTTTTCTCTCGCCCTCGTTGCGATTGAGACCTTCCCTTTCTCTTGCCCTAGTTGCAATCGAGACCCTTCTTCTTCTTGTGTTGGTGTCGGGAGATGGATGTAAGCCCAGCGATTGGCATTCCACATCCTGTGTCTTGTTGTGTGCTTGGAAGCTGATGTAAGTCCATCGAGTGGCATTCGGGTTCCAGTGTGCGTGTGTTTGGTTCGGATGCCGACATAAGTCCAGTGATTGGCAGTCGGGCTCCACGTTTGCCTTTGCCTTTGTTTGTTTGTGTGCGTGTTAGCCGAGCTACGAATGCTCTGATTCTCCTTCGTCCAAAGGAGATACGTATGCATAGGATGCGATATCCTAGCGAGCATGTGTCGTTTCCCCAGTCCGAACTACTTAGACTCTGATGTCTATGCCTGATAGACTAAGTAGGCCCAGGATGCGATATCCTGCCGAGTCAGCCTTGTTTGTTTTCTTGTGTCTCTTTCAGCCTGTGTAGATGTTTATTTGAGCAGTGTTTTAGCAACCATTTCCCTTCCTATTGTGCGTGGATCCCGTCGGGTACGACGGATGCGTAGGGGTGCTAATACCTTCCCTTCGCATAACCGACTCCCGATCCCATTCTCTTTGGTCGCGAGACCACGTCTTTTCCAGGTTTACTCTGAGCGTTTCCTTTCCCTCTTTTGGGATAAATAACGCACGGTGGCGGCTCTGTTGTTCTTGTTTTCCCGCCGGTTTTTCGCGTAATGCGACAATGGGACCATCGAGATTCTTCAGAACAGGAATGTTGATGAAGATGAGCCAGAGGTGAATGTGATTTCTCCGGTGTTCAGGATCCCTGAGCCTGTTGTCATTAAATATGATGGTAGCAAGCATGAGGTTTCTCCTGCTCTGATTATCAAGCCCGCCGGTGTTCAGGGAAAAAAGACTAGCCTAACCAGATACAAAGGGAGACACAAACTACTAGGGAGACTACGACTCGAGCCTAGAAGTTGTCATGCATACCATCCATATGTTAAGGTTTCTATCTAACTTGCACAGGAAGCAAGCTATCCTAAACAGCACAAGCAAAGTCATACAAGCACAAAAAGCAAGCACACACACTATATGCAAACAAATGGGCTCATACAAGGTTAGGCTGTGCAACACAAGCCAACTGGAATCGGGTGTAGTTAGCTCTTAACCCTAACATTGAGAGTTAGGGTGAAGCAGATGAAATGGGAAGTGAGGGTAAGACCTCACAGCTCTTATCCCTGGCCTGGGAGAGCTTTAGACAAATGAAAGTGTGGGAGTTCAGAATGTAGGAACTCTTCTCCACATATGAGTGACACAACAAAGATCTTGGGCTATTATCCACAATGCATCAACACATGGTGTGAGCAAAGGGGATGACACACTGAATAGCAGGAGACGGATTGCACATCTCTTTTATCTGCCAATTGCCTCATAAGAGGACTTTTCCTGCTTGGCACAAAGATAAACATTCACAAGCATTGCCTCTTAAGGAGGGCTTCAGACAGGTGTCTGCCCACATAACGGGACATGTCTTCCAAACTACATGAAGTCAGAGAGTTATACCTCAGTGGTCAAGCAACCAAGCAAAGCAAAAGCAAGTTCAAAAGAACTCAAAGCAACTTACGTACCTCTTGATGAGCAGATTTGGAAAACGCGTGCCAAAAGCTTTATGATGCTTCAGATCTTCTCCAATATACTTCTTGAGATGAATGATGATGAAATGGAAGCTCAACAATGCACGAAACAAGCTCAATCTTCAGTTGCCATGGATGCTTCAACCTTTGCGCCTAGCTCAAACAGCCACAATTCCTCTTGCTTACACGTCCAAATATGTTCAAATATGCTCCATGATGATGAATGGATCAAGGAAAAGTGCTTGTGTTTGAAGGATTTTGCAGAAAAAGTGAGAGAAGAATTTGGAGGGTTTTGTGATTCTAGATCTAGAATTGGTAATTATGATGAAAACAATTATGATTAAGGCTTTATACTCAATGCTAATCATGTTTAGGGAAGGATTAGGGCCAATGCACATGGGATTAGTGAGTTTGTGGTGTAAATGCAAAAAATGAAATTTCATGCTCCATGCACCTCCATGCACGTGAACAGTGAACACTCTTGGCCCAAAATGCCTAAAAATGAGTTCATGCACATGTTGGAATCGATTTGGTATGCATATGTTTAACCAAAATGAGTTTATGAAATTTCTTCCCAAAATCTTCATGAATGAACCAATGCCATGCAAATGAGAATTCATGTCCAATGATGGTATGCTTGGAAAATACATGTTACAAGGATCAAAGTGCAAAAAGAACCACTCAAATTTGAGTTTTGGGTTGAAAGTTATGCTCATTTGAAGTTTAAACCACACTTTGCCAAGTTTGGACCATATCTCCTCAACCACACATGAGAAATTCATGATCTTGGACTTTTTGGAAATGGGAGAGAAATATCTTCAACTTTCATGTTGGACAAAATTTAATTTGAAGCTTTCTTGATGATGTAATCTTGAGTTGAAGTTGGTCAAAAACCTTTCCATTTTTGGAAACTTCAAATTACAGGTCACCTGCTATTTTTGGAAAGTCTTGATCTGACTTCAAATCCTTCAATGTTGATGTTTGAAACGTCAAATGAGACTTGTTTACACATGAATGAGGCAATATCTAACCATTTCCCACCTCCAAATCCATAGTTGAATTGACAGTTGACTTCTGTTGACTTTTTAGGGTTTCAGATGATTTGCACATGGACTGATGAGTTATGAGCCTTCAACCTTTGGCCAGGCTACTTCCAAATGATCCTTGGGTCATGTGAACTCATTTTACCAACCCTAGGGCTTTGATCTCAGGAAAAAATGCTCTTGTTGCCTTGCATAGTTGAACCTCCTGATCAGTCTTGCCTGATGACATGATGGACTATGCAATGACAATGCAATGTTAATGACCTAAAATGAAAATGTATATACAAATGGGAGGTGGAAATTTGAGGTGCTACAGCTGCCCCTATTCAATCAATTGGGAACCTGAACGGATGAGAGCAACGGCTGTCAGACCTTCAAGGTAGACAGGGATTAAATACCGAAGAATCGTAGAAATTTGCATCCTGCGTGGATCCCAGAACAGACTGTTCACCAATGGTAACTTCCACTGGGATCTAATATTTATCACTGGACCAGACAAGACGTTTACCAACGACTTCCCCGGGGATTTTGATTTTTTTTATCAATGAAAGGATACAGCTAGACGTCAACGGACGAATAGGAAAAACTCAACGTTTATCGATACCAACGGAGAGGTGACCAGACATCAACGGATGAATGGGAAAGGATACAACTATACGTCAACGGACGAATAGAAAAGACTCAACGTTTATCGACACCAACGGAGAGGTGACCAGACATCAACGGATGAATGGGAAAGGATACAACTAGACGTCAACGGACGAATAGGAAAGACTCAACGTTTATCGACACCAACGGAGAGGTGACCAGACATCAACGGATGAATGGGAAGACTCGACCAGACGTCAACGGATGAATGGGAAAAGATACAACTAGACGTCAACGGACGAATAGGAAAGACTCAACGTTTATCGACACCAACGGAGAGGTGACCAGACATCAATTGATGAATGGGAAGAGATACAACCAAACGTCAACGGACGAATGGAAAAAACTCAACATTTATCGACACCAACGGAGAGGTGACCAGACATCAACGGATGAATGGGAAGACTCGACCAGACGTCAACGGACGAACGGGAGAAGCTCGACGTTTATCGACACCAACAGAGAGGTGACCAGACATCAATGGATGAATGGGAAGACTCGACCAGACGTCAACGGACGAACGGGAGAAGCTCGACGTTTATCGACACCACCGGAGAGGTGACCAGACATCAACGGATGAATGGGAAGACTCGACCAGACGTCAACGGACGAACGGGAAAACTCAACGTTTATCGACACCAACGGAGAGGTGACCAAACATCAATAGATGAATGGGAAGACTCGACCAGACGTCAACGGACGCAAGGGAGGAACTCGACGTTTATCGACACCAATGGAGAGGTGACTAGACATTATCGAATGACTGGGAGAAAAAGAGATACAACTATACGTCAACGGACGAATGGGAAAAACTCAACGTTTATCGACACCAACGGAGAGGTGACCAGACATCAACAGATGAATGGGAGAAAGGAATACAACTAGACGTCAACGGACGAATAGGAAAAACTCAACGTTTACCGAAACCAACGGAGAGGTGGCCAGACATCAATGGATGAATGCAAAAGGAAGGGGTGAGGTGTTACCGGTTAGTAGGTAACAAGCTCGGGAAGAACGAATATCTAAGACCGGTGCACGGGTGAGAGATATCAATCAACCAAAAACATCTGAGGAAAACCTGAATAGGCATATTTCGACTCAGGAAAATTTGACTCCACAGGGGACCAAGGTCGCAATAGGGAGCAGACAGGAAGGAACACCAAGGATATCGGGTTGTAGGCATGAAACAGGTGACCGACCAAAGCGTGAATTGGTTTGTGTTCCAAAACACTCATCATCCTGAAGAGAGCTAGAAAAGCAATCTTGTTAAAGGATGGACATTCGATTCCACAAGGAATACGAATCTTACTCAGTTGGGGAAACAAACAAAGGGTTTAACCAAAGAGTGCATGAGATATATTATCTATAGCCGTCAAAACGTAGATAATATACTCGCATGGAAGATTATCCATAACCGGGTTGTAGGTTGTTAAAGGATAAATCGACCGAAATCGTGAATTGGTGTGTGTTCCAAAACACTCATCATCCTGAAGAGAGCGAAAGCAAACTTGTTAAAGGATGGACATTCGATTCCACAAGGAATACGAATCTTACTCAACGAGGAAGGACGAGACCTCGACTAAAGAGCGCATGAGATATATCATCTATAGCCGTCAAAACGTAGATAACATACTCGCATGGAAGATTATCCATAACCGGGTTGTAGGTTGTCAAAGGATAAATCGACCGAAAAGAGAAACAATCGTTACCAACAACAACAGGGTAGACGAGAGATGACTCACTGGGGATAAATCGCGCGAACAAGGCAGTTATCCAAACAACTGGAGTAGAATGAATATTCGATTCCGTAAAGGGACAACAAATCTTACTCGACTGGGGAAACAAGAAAGGGTTCGACCAAAGAGTGCATGAGATATCTTACCTATAGTCGTCAAAACGTAGATAATACTCTCGCATGGAAGATTATCCATAACCGGGTTGTAGGTTGTTAAAGGATAAATCGACCGAAATCGTGAATTGGTGTGTGTTCCAAAACACTCATCATCCTGAAGAGAGCGAAATCAAACTTGTTAAAGGATGGACATTCGATTCCATAAGGAAAACGAATCTTACTCAACGAGGAAGTACGAGACCTCGACTAAAGAGCGCATGAGATATATTATCTATAGCCGTCCAAACGTAGATAATATACTCGCATGGAAGATTATCCATAACCGGGTTGTAGGTTGTTAAAGGATAAATCAACCGAAAAGAAAGGCATCGGGATACCAGACTAAGTATGTAAAGGTGACCAATCAAAAGAGGAAACCACAAACATTACCGGCAAACAGTGAATGAAAGAGGACCCACTGAGGATAAAATGGCTTACTCGGTGCAATTATCCAAAAGGAAGGGGAAGACCTGCTGGGGATAAGATTGCTTAATCAACGCAAATATCCAAAAGGGAAAAGGACTATCAATACCGAAAACTGGATAATGATAACCGCAAAGAGGGGATTACATCTACTGGTTCGTAGGTAGAAAACCACGGAAAAGTAACCGTCATCGACTAGGATGAGCACAAGGGTTGACTCCACAAAGGGGAGAAAAGAGGGTTCACATCTGCCGGTTAGTAGGTAGAAGACCACAACAATCTGCTGAGGAACGGAATGGGAGAAAATAGGATTTACAACTACCGGTTAGTGGGTAGAAGCCGACAACTTCCGCTGAGGATAAGATGAATGAGTGCCGGTTAGTGAGCAACTATTCCTTTATACCACAGGGAGGCACAAGAGACAACCACAAGGAGCCAATTTAGGGTCGATCCAAAGAGGCAGACTAAATCAAGACTCATCCTAATGAGGAAGGAACTCAATAGGGAAAACCAATCCCGTTATGTGTGTTGGGAGGGAACGAAAACAACCGTCATCCATGAGTATATAACTCAGTGGGGAGTGCAGAAGGAAATGACAGACACTTTCTGCTTAAGGGGTCGACTCTATATGGAGAGATCAGACACACCCACATCTGCTTGGGGAATTGATCCAAGCTTGCAAGATGTTACCAAATTTTGTGGGGAGTAGCATTGTTGGGGATACCCACTCAACTAAGGAGTCACTTGTTGGGAAAACACCAACCTCTCTACCCTGCTGGGGAACCCAATTCTGAAGTCGATCCAATGTCACGATGCTAAACTCTTCCGACAACCCATTCTCGGATGGTCACCACGGCCTAGGGCTGATTTATGTTTGCAATGCTGATGCATGAGTTTTTTTCTTTAGCGCAATGCTCCATAATCATGGAAATGCTACACACTAATGATGAAATATGTTATGCTTATCTAAATGATGAATGCATAAAAACACATCTCCTCCAGAGACAACACCGGGGAGCTTAAGGAACTCTACTGAGGATTTCAATACCACGTCAATTTCCACCCTGCTGGGTAAAGATAACCCTTGCTGGGGATGATCTCCACCAAACCCGATCTGCTTGGGGACTACCCTGCTAAGGGAAGAAAACAATGCTTATCTCTACTGGGGATAATTTTCACCGAACCTGATCCGCTTGGGGACTTCGCTGGGGGAAAACCATCAACATAAACCTCCGCTGGGAAGACTGCCCACCTCAGACTTGGAAAACAATCACAACCCTGCTAGGGAAAGGCATTCACGACCATACTGAGGATTTCGGTACTTCATACCTGACTGTTGAGGAACAGACTACTCACAGATACCTCCGCTGGGGATACAACAAACATCAGATTCAGTGGGGACCGACAATCTTCAGACTGGCTGGGGATAGCATAGCCTTTGAACTTGCTGCTGAGGGACACACTACCCACAAACACCTCCGCTGGGAATATGGCAACCTTCAAGCTCGCTGGGGAGACACCGATCTCGAATCGGCTGTGGAGATAACACTCCCAAATCCACTAGGGAGATACGGTCTATTTGACACGGAACACCCGTCGATTCGTTGAACACCGGCATTCATTATCCAACCACAGTGTCAACTTTCCACTTTTGAGAGCTCCTAAATTCATCCGGTCTTTTCGGATTCATCACCCAGTATTCTCGTCTTTTCTTTGCTTCGAAACAATTGATCTCCTCGGATCCGGGCTAACTCTAATCTTCAGACTTTGAAGAGTCTTCTTGATTACCCTCTAGGATCGTAGTCGCAATTCTTTCACCGTCTCTTCACCGTTCTTCTATCCCTTGCCCCTGATTGGACTCTGCAGGGATCTCTTTTGTCAAAAGGCTTCATATCACAACCTGCAAATGAATGAAGATATTTAACAGCACCTACACAAGAGATCGTTAGATAAAAGCGTGCCCCATGCGTGCCAACATTTCTACACCTAGGTCACTCAACCTTCCGAATAAGATTTCCAGATTTCAATCTTATAAGCATGCATCGGAAGGGACCTCTATATTTCAAAATGCAACTATTCTTATAAAAAATAAATGGATTTTTTCGCAATCAAAGCGGTAATGAAGACAAAAACAAAATTATTTGACCGAACATGCATTTATTGACTGAAACAAAAAGGTGGCTCAGCACCGAGCAACGCACAGGAAGCAATCCCTGAAAAGAGGTGATTGCGCACAAAAGGAAAAATCTATCTTAATGGCAATGTGAAACCGTGATCTCATCGGGTTCCAACCCGGTTACACCCCGTATGTCCTCAAGACTTTCCACACTTTCTGTCTTCTGAACAAGACGCTTCCAATCGATCTCTGTCGGGGATTATCCAAGTCATATCCATATCACAGACGATCATGCTAGACGCAGTTGTTTGTTTCATTCCCTATTTTGCCTGGACCGCCCTTTCGGGTTTTCAGTCCACCGGGATACCCTTTTTTGCCTGGACCGCCCTTTCGGGTTTTCAGTCCATCGGGTGTACGGTTTTTTCTCTTTTTATCCCTAATTTTTGCCCGAACATTTTCATTCTCTTTTTTCGGTTCGCCGGGATGCCCATTTTTGCCTGGACTCTTTTATTCTTCTCGTCCAGCAGGTCTCTTTTTCTTACAAAGTATCTTTTAACTGCGTCCGCATTCACGGGGGATGAAAAATCCTCGTCATCCGTGGTCGTTGACAACAAAGCTCTGCCAGAGAAAACCTTCTTGACCACGAATGGACCTTCATAATTGTGTGTCCACTTGCCCCTACGATCGTTGAGGAGTAAGGATCCTTTTCAATACCATCTATCCCACGTGGTACGCACGAGGTCGCACTTTTCGGTCAACAACACGCTTCATTCACTGGGTACAACTGCCCCATGACAAGCAACTGCCAGCCTCTTTTCCTCAGTCAGGCTCAACGCGTCATACCGAGTCCTTATCCACTCAGCCTTCTCTAATTTCTCATCCATGAGGACTCTCCACAATGGGATCTAGACTTCAGTAGGTAATACCACTTCTATCCCATACCCGAGCGAGCGCAGCGTTGCCCCAGTAGACGTACGCACCGAAGATCGATACCCAGGATACAAGCTTCGTACTCAACCACCATTGTTGGTGCATTCAAATGTTATCCGGGCAACAACAGGAATGTGGGATCTTTTCGGCGTAACCAAAACGGAACTAACTCATCCACATTAACCTCCCCCCATCAGACATCAGAATCCGTTCGGATTCAGGGTCAGGCCCCTCCTCCGGGATCGGTTCCTCACAATCTTTCGATTTGAGGACCTCGAGATGTCCTCATCAGGGGACTCAAACTTCCTTGGTTGATAATCCTCAATGGGTCGCTGGGCGAGATAATCAGACAATACACTTCCCTCGATTGCTTTCTGAGAGGTATACTGAATATCGTATTCAGTCAACATCATTTGCCCTCTCGCCACCCGTCCGGTCGATGCTGACTTCTCAAACGCATACTTGATCGGATCCATCTTGGACATCCACAAAATGGTATGAACCAGCATGTACTGTCTCAGTCGGCGAGCAGCCTATGCCAAAGTACAGCAAGTTTTCTCGAGCAGTGAATGTATTGTTTCACAATCGATAAACTTTTTGCTAAGGTAAATTGCATGCTCTTTTCAACCAGACTCGTCATGCTGACACAATACGCACCTCATAGACCCCTTGAGGGATGTCAAGTACCAGCTTAACAGTTGTTCCTTCCACAGGAGGCATCAGAATCAGAGGTTCCTGCAACTTATTCTTCTATCTTTCAATGCCCCTTGGCAATCATTATCCACCTGAACATTTGCTCCCTTTCTCTTGAATGGGTTCCCACGTGGCTATCAGATGAGATATGAACCGTGAAATGCAATTCAATCTATCTAATAAACCACGAACCTTCTTTTGTTTTCGGTTCAGGCATTTCTCGTATTGCTTTTTCTTCTTTATATATATATATATATATATATATATATATATATATATATATATATATATATATATATATATATATATATATATATATATATATATATATATATATATATATATATATATATTTTTTTTTTTTTAGCAGGATCGACCTCGATTCCTCTTATCCGCTCACGATAAACCTCAGCAGTTTACCGGACAGCACTCCACAAGTGCACTGATTCGGACTCAACCTCAGCCTGAGTTGTCTTGATCCGGTCAAACAACTTGGCCAAATCCACCAGATGCCCCTTTTCTGTTTAGGACTTTGCTATCATGTCATCAACATATCATTCGACTTCATGATGAATCATATCATGAAACAAAGTCACTCTGATATGTGGCACTGGCGTTCTGCTTCTCTAGAGGACAGTTTTCTCTCCATGGTAGCTTGTGCACAACGACATCGGTATCCGACCCTGGCATATCTTGACACGACCAGGCGAAGGTATCCACATGCTCTTTCAACAGGGCTACCATTCTGCTCTCGACTCGCCTCTGAAGCAGCCCCAACTTTCACTTCCTTTCTGACTGCGGCGGTGCCCGGAATAACAATTTTGAATCGCTCCTCGTGCGGTCGAATCACCTTCTCCTCTTGTTTCAACAGCCTGGCTAATTCCAGCAGATCATAATCTTCTTCGCCTTCTTCTTCGGCATGACAGATTGGATTGTCGAAGTCATACAGAGATGTAACCGAATCGTTATCAATGAGATCAGGAGGATAGTCGCTTTTGAGGTCGGAACAAGACAAATCAAAAGGAAAGAAAAATGAAAATAAACATTGCCATTTTTATTTTTTAAACTGCAAAAATAAATGAAAGACAGGGAGCATCGCTCTTAATACAAAAACATCCATTTATTACTGATGCAAAATGTTGCAAAATGAAACACATGAGGTGGCCCTTACAATGGACCATTACGTTTCGGGCAAAACGTATGGCTTTCATGCAAACAGAATTGAAAAACAGAAATACTACTCTTCATGATGAGTGACAGTGATGATCTTTGAGGCCTTCCAGTTCCCTGGTACGCACGATTTTATCCATGACTCAAGCTCGCGGTCACGGTCAATCTCTTCACCCACTGCATAGGCATGACCTGGATCCAGCATTCCAACACTAACGAATGTGAACGGTGGACGACGTCCTCTGTTTCGTCTAGACGACTCTTGATCTGGCTGATAGCCAACCCCGAACATATCCGCTTTCACCACAATGTCTATGATCTTTCCCCATCTTAGGGCTTCTCCGTTCTTCACCACGTCCATGGCCTGCTTGTAAGAAGAAATAGACAGCTTCTTCTCTTCCTCAGCAACAACGGCGTTCTCCACCTCGACGGTTTCAGCTGCCTGACTTGGCGTCTCGAATTTTCCACTGTCCATTCCTACTTCAATCATTCCCTGAATCGTTTCCCCCCTCATTACATACTCATTTGTAATGACAGCCGCACAACAATTATCAACACTAGGGAAAGCTCCACTCTTCATCAGATGTTTTGGGACCACAGACATTGGATTTTTTAACTGATCTCCCTCAGTCACCTCTATTCCTCTCTTGTCCTTTGACATCATTTTCACTTTTACAGGACCATGCCTTGGTACGGGGTTAACATCATCATTCAGTATCTGTGCCAAACTGATGGCCTTAGAATCCACCATGTCCTGGACGACATGCTTAAAAGCTCTACAACCCTCAATGTTATGTCCCGGTGCCCCAGAATGGAACTCGCACCTGGCATTCTCATCGTAATTTGCAGGCCTCCGATGCGGTTCTACAGGAACCAATATCCTTGGCCGAACTAACCCAAGATCCCTCAACCTCTTGAACAAAAGGGTATAAGTCACGGGTGGTTTATCAAACTGACGATCCGTCCCCTTCTTCACTTGGCTCTTAGCTTTCGGTGCTTTCTGTTGAGGTGGCAGTTGTTGCGGTTGTACCGGTGGATTACCAACAGGAGTGGTTACAGTGGCAGTATAAGGGTTGTAATGATCCTTACCGCGTTCTTTTTTGGCCTGCGCACCCCCTAATTCAACCTCCTTCTTGAGCTGACCACTGCCGGAGGGCTTCTTTACTACGGATATCGGAGCCTTTCCCTGAACTTTCTCCTTTATCATCCAGCCTTCAATCCTTTCCAACCTCTCAGCCATTTCTTTCTGCCCCAAGGCGAGCCCTTGCACGACTTTGAACAACTCCCCCATCATCTCTTTCAATTCGAGAATGTCGGCGTTGGGTGGATCCATCAGCTTGGATTTGTTGAGTCTGGCTGGATATCTGAACGGAAGAGCTATGCGCACTGGTTAGATACTGACACCTACAAAACAGTAAACAGGTTAATATGACTCACACATGCAATGTCTATCCGTATGAGGAAAATTCTGT
Organism: Lathyrus oleraceus; assembly: GCF_024323335.1. NCBI lineage: Eukaryota > Viridiplantae > Streptophyta > Magnoliopsida > Fabales > Fabaceae > Lathyrus > Lathyrus oleraceus. The sequence continues at coordinate 331,761,841 of NC_066580.1, read as the reverse complement.
CCTTTGATTCTGGTTTCATCGAGACGGATAATAGTTTCACAATAACATTCTGACTACAGATAGACATGGGTTAAATGCAGATGAATGCGAAATGGGACTGATGCAAATGCATGAATGTAGGTCACTGTACCATCTCCAAGTCATCTGAAGACCCATTAAGTCTCTGAACCAATCACAGTCATCTGAGGGACTAAGTCACCATAAATCCAACATGGGGAGTTCCAAAATAAACGGAACCAGAGGTTATATCACTATCATCACAGGAACATCCACTGAATGGATGACAACCAGATCCTTTGAACGAGTACTCTCAAATTCAACCTGGGGATCCGAAATAAACGGAATCTGTAGGTGTTTAATTGGCTGCATTATATGGTAAAACACTAATGTCTTGACTGATGTCATGACATGCATATGTGACTACTTTGTAGTTACTGCAGGACTAGCTAACACAGGATTTATTGAATGTCAAACTGGACGTTGTGACATTCATACCTGTCAACAGATACTAAGGAATAGAACATCAGGAGTTCTGTTAGAACTTAGTATTCACTTGCAGTCTGGTTATCAAGGAAGAACCAGACCTGGCATAAGGCCTACTGACTGAATGTCAAACTGGATGTTGTGACATTCATCATTGACAGCAGCTACTGAAGATTGGGCAGAGTGGTGTTCTGCTATACTTCAGCATTTTACATAGTTTGTTATTCAAGAGAATAACAGAACTAACTTAAGGCCAACTGTGTAAATGTTAAGTTGGACACTTTGACATTTACTAATGTAAGCTGGTACTGTAGTATGGTCATTTTGATCATGTACAGGTCAGCAGATTTGTACAGTCTGTTTTCTGGAAAAACAGACTCAGCATATGGACCTTGATGTCAAGCTGAATGTCGTGACATTCATTCCTGACAGCATATGCTAAATTGTAGGTTGTTCAGTTTTCTGTTACAGCTTTCTCAGGCTATTCTTTAGGAAGTCAACAGCTTAGAGAAAATCCAGGAAATCAACAACCAAGCTACATTCAATGAACCTAACAAATAGCCTATTTGTTAGCAACCTAAATATTGAATTTGTGGGAACTTATGTGACCTAAAATTCAGGAAAATACAGGTGCAAAAGCCCAGGTGCTGCAATATAAAAAGGAAGGCATTCCTCCATTCAGTTTCAGGGATTTTGAGGCGTGAAGATTTAGTGTGTCCATCTTACTTCACTGCTGTATTTTTGTGAGTCTAGAATTAGACGTATCTTGTAAGCCAAGTCATTATCAAGTAGATGATTGCTTTGGCATAGGGTGTTCATTGAGTTGTAAGTGTTGTGTCACTCGAAGCTTTTAAGCGTGAGTGCTGTGTATCTTGGTTTAAGCTGTGAAGCATAACCAAGAGTTGTTTTTGAAGTGTGACTTCAAAGTGTTTTTAATATCACTGAGGTGATTGAGGGGGAGTGAGTAGGAACTCTGATCTTAGGTTAAGATTGAAATTGCATTGGGTAGGGATTAAGTGATAAGTTGTAAACGGGTGAGTTTAGCTTTGAATTGATACTACTAATAGTGGATTTCCTCCCTGGCTTGGTAGCCCCCAGATGTAGGTCATGTTGGACTGAACTGGGTGAACAATTACTTGTGTTATTTACTGCACTTACTGTTAAGTTCTGCATAATCCCTGTCTGTGCAGAATTGGATGTCATAACAACCAGTGTGACATCCAAAGTCTGATAACTAGAATTTCAATTGGCATCAGAGCAGGCACCCTGCCTGTGAAGTTCTGGGTGAGATCTAGGGAAGTTACTTTCTAGTACCATGGACAAGGATTTAGGACACTCAAATAGACCACCCATGTTGGATGGCTCTAATTATGATGACTGGAAGCCTCGTATGATAGCCTTCTTAAGGTCTCTAGACAGCAAAGTCTGGAGAGCTGTCAGCAAAGGATGGGAACATCCAATGAGGACAGGTGAAGATGGAGTCAGTGTGCAGATTCTTGAAGAAGAGTGGGACAAGGAGCAAGAGGCACTAGCTCTTGGAAATTCCAAGGCCTTGAATGCTTTGTTCAATGGAATCAGCAAGAACATCTTCAGACTAGTTCACCACTGTGAGCTAGCTAAGGAAGTTTGGGATACCCTCAAGGTAACTCATGAAGGTACTTCCAAGGTGAAGATGTCCAAACTTCAGATGCTGACAACCAAGTTTGAAAATCTGAAGATGAAGGAGGAAGAGACTATTCATGACTTTCACATGAATATTCTTGAAATTGCAAACACCTCTGGTGGACTAGGTGAGAAAATGATTGAAGAGAAACTTGTAAGAAAGATTCTCAGGTCCTTACCTAAGAGGTTTGCTATGAAGGTCACTGCCATAGTGGAGGCTCAGGACATCAGCAATATGAAGGTAGATGAGCTCATTGGTTCACTCCAAACCTTTGAAATGGGCTTAGGTGAGTATGCTGAGAAGAAGAAAAGCATAGCCTTTATAGGAGAAGGATATACTGGAGGTGATGAAAGTATATCAGAAACCCTAGCCATGCTTGGGAGACAGTTCAACAAGCTCATAAAGAAATTTGATCAACAGGGTAGATCTAATGTCAAGAACATCCCGTCTGACATAAAGAAAAGATCAACCCATGAAGAAAAGGCCAACCAAGGCAAGGAAATCCAGTGCCATGGATGTGAAGGATATGATCATAGTAAGGCTGACTGCCCTATCCTTCTCATGAGGCAAAGGAAAGGGCTATCTGTCACCTGGTCAGAAGAAAACACTGAGAGTAAATCTGAAGGAGAATCGGCCAAACAAGTCACTGCTCTAACCAGTGTTTGTGCTTCAGAGGATAACTCAAGTGGAGATGAACTCACATTGGATGAACTTGCTGCCTCATATAAAGAATTATGTGTTAAAAGTGCAGAAGTTTGCATCCAAGGAGAAAAGCATAAGAAACTCATCAAAGAACTAGAAGCTGAGAAACTAGAGCAGCTGAAAGTCATTGAGGGTCTGAAAGGTGAGATTTCGTTGCTGATCTCCAAGCTAGACCAAATGACCAAATCCATCAAAATGGTGAATAAGGGATCAGACACCTTGGAAGAAATCCTTAAGACAGGACAGAAGTATGGAAACACATCTGGTTTAGGCTTTGGGAAAAGATCCTCAACTGAAAGCAAACGCCCAAAGGCTAAAGTTCAGAAATCCAAATGGAAGTCTCATCCAAAGTCACAACATCGAGGAACCAGAATGACCAATCATCAGAAGAAGAAATTCAAGAGATGGAAATGTCATTACTGTGGGAGATTTGGTCATATAAAACCATTCTGCTACCGACTGCATGGTTACCCGAACCAGACCCCTCAAGGTAGGCCCAAGAAAAAGGTGTCTACTCATAATGCCCCCATTAAGAAACCAACATGGGTGGTTAAGCAGACACCTCAGGTCAAACCTAAGCAGCTGGCATCTAAGATGCACTTCTCTCCTGAGAATCAACAGTGTGTTGCTAACCTTGCTCACACTTCTTCAAGGGGACATATTAGACAAGATTGGTACCTTGATAGTGGCTGCTCAAGGCATATGACTGGGATGGACTATCTAGTGGTGAATCTACATCCTTCTAACACCAAGTCTGTGACATTGAGTGATGGAACTAAAAGAGAAGTCATAGGTGTTGGGAAGCTGGACTGTCCAGAAGCCCCAAAATTGAGTGATGTGCTGTTAGTAAAAGGACTAACTGTGAACCTCATAAGCATAAGCCAGATGTGTGACCAAGGATATAAGGTGGAATTCACCAAGGGAGGATGTGTGGTGTTGAATGGGAGCAATCAAGAAGTGATGAGAGGAGATAGATCCAAAGATAATTGCTATCTATGGAAATCTAGAGAGTCTATCAACCCTTCCAAGTGTCTTTTGACCAAGGGAGATCAGGAAGGGAAAGTGAGACATGGAAAACTTGATGCCACTCAGGTAAAAGGAGTGAAGAAGAGCATTTCCAAGGGAACTATGAGAAGAGTCCCATATCTGTCTTTAGATAAAAGGACAGACTATGGAAATTGTCTGCTCAAAAGTAATGAGCCCTTGGTTCCCTTTGACCATCATACAACTAGGGATAGACAGAGGTGTGAGTTATTGACGTCTGCAGAAACTCAGTACCTTGCATGTGGAGGCAGGTGGTCACCTGTAGTTTGGAGGAACCTGATGCAGACAGAGTACAATGTCACCCAGAATGTCATGACATTGTACAGTAAGGACAAAAAGGGAATGCGTAAGTCTGAAAAGTTATAGCAACTAATGAAGTTAGTTAGCTACTGTTTAGTAAGTCATATTATTAAACACATGGTGAACGCTGAGTGGTCAAAATCTAATAGACCTTACTCTTGCACAAAGCGTTTCTCATTCAGTCGTTCCATTCTCCACTTGTGCAAACCCTCGTTCAAGGAAACGATTCATCTTCCTTCTCACATATTCAGCATGGCTCGTCAATCCGACACCTCCTCGTACACCACCGTGTCTGACCATCACAGCACCGAGTCTCACCACTCTACCCGGGAGGATCCTGTTGGGGACGCAGCAACTTCGTCCCATGCAAGAAGACCTAAGGAAACGGTCACCGGTTTTTCATCAGAAGTCGCTCTTGATGAACACACAAGGGAAGGGTCAAGGTATGTACATAACTCCATTGCAACTATCGTCACTCAGATACTATCTGGCAATCGAGATGTTCCTGGGGTTTCTGTTCCCTTGAACACAATCATCCCTGACATTGCTGCATGTCAAGATAAAACTGTAGTGTTGAGAAAAAATGTCACTGACAGTGTTGAGCAACCAGATGCTCATGAGAGATCAAAGGTTGAAAAACCCTCAGGCAAAGTGAGGAGTGAGAAGGCCAATGTTACTCAAAGTGTTGAGAACAATCCTAGGGCTGAGACGATAAACGTGGAAGAGCTCTCAGAAAATGAACTTCTGGCTACAGCTGTCCCTAGGATAGCCAAGAGAGTCAGGACCAGAAGGGAGAGAAAGGCTGTGGAGCTGAAGTCCCCCTCCAAGGAGGTTGGTACAACAAATCCCCACAAGCAACCAGAGTCAGAGAGTACACACAAGAGGAAAAGCTATGGTCCTACAAAAGCTTGGAGCAAAGAGGTGCCTAAGAAGTTGAAGACCAAAGCTGTGGTGGTTGAGTCTGAATCTGATGTCCCTTGTGATGTCACAGCATCCATGTCCAGGAAGAAGCCCTCTTCCAGTAGGTTGGCAACCAGTGTCCCAGAAATTCCCATTGACAATGTGTCCTTCCACTTTGCCTCCAGTGTTAACAGGTGGAAGTATGTATACCACAAGAGGCTGGCATTGGAAAGAGAACTGGCACAGAATGCAATGGACTGTAAAGAGATTGTGGATCTCATCAAGGAGGCAGGGCTGATAAGAACTGTGTCACAACTTCCTAAGTGCTATGAGACCTTGGTGAAGGAGTTTATTGTAAATCTGTCAGAGGAGTGTGCTGATGGGAGATCCAAGGAATTTCGAAAGGTCTATGTGCGCGGCAAATGTGTGACTTTTTCCCCCTCTGTAATAAATCAGTATCTGGGAAGAGCGGATGAAGAGCAACCTGAGCTTGAAGTGACTGACAATACAATCTGTCAAGTCATCACAGCAAAGCAAGTCCGAAAATGGCCTCTCAAAGGGAAGCTAGTAGCCAGCCAACTAAGTGTTAAGTATGCAATGCTGCACAAAGTTGGATCAGCCAACTGGGTACCCACTAACCACAAGTCAACTGTGTCTGTGGCATTAGGGAAGTTCATCTATGCAATGGGAACCAAAGCTAAGGTGGACTATGGTGCCTACATATTTGATCAGACAATGAAGCATGCTGGGAGCTTCAGTGTAAAGGGTCCCATTGCCTTCCCCTCTCTAATATGTGGAATTGTGCTGAATCAATTTCCACACATCCTGACAGATAATGACTTTGTGAGGAGAAGGGAGAGTCCATTGGCTTTCAGCTACAAGCTGTTCCTGGGCAAGCATGTCCCGGACATTGTCGTGACGTCGGGAGAGACTTCCAAAACTAGCAACCAACCAGACAAAGCTGATGTTATTGCAGTTCTCAAGGAGACCTGCAAAGAGCTGGGAGCTAGAAAGCATGCACTGGAACAGCTCATCTTGCAGCTGGAGTCTACTGCTGAGGACACGGATGGAACTGAAGGGCAAATGGCTGAGGGGGAGGAAGAGGCCAGCTCTGAAGAGGAGGCTGATGAGGAGGCTGATGATGAGGCAGAGGATTAATCCTTTTGTTGCTGTTTTTTCTGTTATGTGTGTAATTCATATTTCTTTTGTGGGTCTGTATATTAAAGTGTTGCTTTGGCAACATTTTTGACAAAAAGGGGGAGTGACAAAAGTGATACCCCAGGACAACAGAAGTTTACATTGTTAAACTTTAGTATTAAAACAGGTACCCTTTCATAACAGATTGAAGTTTTCCCCTACTACAGCTTCTGTGTGTTGAAGTGTGTAGTTAACTTCTGTGTGCACACTGTTGTATGCCTCTGTGTGTTTGCTGATATGTGTGTGAAGTTTTTATTTAACTTCCCCCCCCTGCAACAGATGTTGAAGTTTAGGTGCAACTTCTAATATGTGTGTGCTGCTATGTGAAGTTTTTATTTAACTTCCATGTGTGTGAGTGTGCTGCCACTCTGAGTGTTTTTAGCTAGTATTATTTCCTGCTAGGTGAGTGTTTCCGCTGCTATGAACTCTGTTATGGGGATCAAAGTGTTTTAGCCAAAAATTTGCCAAAGGGGGAGTTTGTAGGTGTTTAATTGGCTGCATTATATGGTAAAACACTAATGTCTTGACTGATGTCATGACATGCATATGTGACTACTTTGTAGTTACTGCAGGACTAGCTAACACAGGATTTATTGAATGTCAAACTGGACGTTGTGACATTCATACCTGTCAACAGATACTAAGGAATAGAACATCAGGAGTTCTGTTAGAACTTAGTATTCACTTGCAGTCTGGTTATCAAGGAAGAACCAGACCTGGCATAAGGCCTACTGACTGAATGTCAAACTGGATGTTGTGACATTCATCATTGACAGCAGCTACTGAAGATTGGGCAGAGTGGTGTTCTGCTATACTTCAGCATTTTACTTAGTTTGTTATTCAAGAGAATAACAGAACTAACTTAAGGCCAACTGTGTAAATGTTAAGTTGGACACTTTGACATTTACTAATGTAAGCTGGTACTGTAGTATGGTCATTTTGATCATGTACAGGTCAGCAGATTTGTACAGTCTGTTTTCTGGAAAAACAGACTCAGCATATGGACCTTGATGTCAAGCTGAATGTCGTGACATTCATTCCTGACAGCATATGCTAAATTGTAGGTTGTTCAGTTTTCTGTTACAGCTTTCTCAGGCTATTCTTTAGGAAGTCAACAGCTTAGAGAAAATCCAGGAAATCAACAACCAAGCTACATTCAATGAACCTAACAAATAGCCTATTTGTTAGCAACCTAAATATTGAATTTGTGGGAACTTATGTGACCTAAAATTCAGGAAAATACAGGTGCAAAAGCCCAGGTGCTGCAATATAAAAAGGAAGGCATTCCTCCATTCAGTTTCAGGGATTTTGAGGCGTGAAGATTTAGTGTGTCCATCTTACTTCACTGCTGTATTTTTGTGAGTCTAGAATTAGACGTATCTTGTAAGCCAAGTCATTATCAAGTAGATGATTGCTTTGGCATAGGGTGTTCATTGAGTTGTAAGTGTTGTGTCACTCGAAGCTTTTAAGCGTGAGTGCTGTGTATCTTGGTTTAAGCTGTGAAGCATAACCAAGAGTTGTTTTTGAAGTGTGACTTCAAAGTGTTTTTAATATCACTGAGGTGATTGAGGGGGAGTGAGTAGGAACTCTGATCTTAGGTTAAGATTGAAATTGCATTGGGTAGGGATTAAGTGATAAGTTGTAAACGGGTGAGTTTAGCTTTGAATTGATACTACTAATAGTGGATTTCCTCCCTGGCTTGGTAGCCCCCAGATGTAGGTCATGTTGGACTGAACTGGGTGAACAATTACTTGTGTTATTTACTGCACTTACTGTTAAGTTCTGCATAATCCCTGTCTGTGCAGAATTGGATGTCATAACAACCAGTGTGACATCCAAAGTCTGATAACTAGAATTTCAGAATCCACTGATAGATATCATGGACAGAATTCCGGCATGTCAGAAGTAAGTACCCATAAGTTCATCTAAACCAAAGTCACCATCTGTACCTGCAAATGATTCAATCCCTCCCCACTCACGGGTGTCATCTAGGTCAGGGTAAGGTTAAGAGAAACGCAGGATAGATAACCCTTTCAAGAATATCATCATATACACACCAGATGTATGTAACGATAATACCCCATCAGAGTCTGAACTGCTCGTGATATCATGTGCCGCTAAGTGGCGCAATACCACTTGCTTCCCATGAATCACTCTATTCCTAGGTGTCCTAGAGTTCACTCATAGCCTGGGTATTGGGCTTTTTACCTCTTGTAACTCCCACCCCAACAGAGAGACACACAGCCAGCACAATGATAACTGATGCGTGCAAACACATAATGCACATATATACAATTACATCATAATCATAAATGCAATAAATAAAGCAACAAAAGCAACCCAAACTCTATCCTAAAGAGCGCTAGGATTGACTCGCTTAGGGAAGATGGACCAGCAAGAGGTCAACTTCTCCAGTATCCCCAGCAGAGTCGCCAGCTGTAGCATTACGCGAAAAACCGGCAGGAAAACGAAACAACAGAGCCGCCACCGTGCGTTATTTATCCCAAAAGAGGGAAAGGAAACGCTCGAAGTAAACCTGGAAAAGACATGGTCTCGCGACCAAAGAGAGATGGGATCGGTAATCGGTTATGCGAAGGGAAGGTATTAGCACCCCTACGCATCCGTCGTACTCGACGGGATCCATGCACAAAAGAAAGGATAAGGTTGCTAAACACTGCTCAGACACCACACACTGGCTGGAAGGAAACACAAGAAAACAAGAGAAACTAACTCGGCAGGATATCGCATCCTGGGCCTACGTAGTCTGTCAGGCACAGACATCAGAGTCGACGTAGTTCGGGACAGGGGAAATGTGCTCGCTAGGATGTCGCATCCTATGCATACGTATCTTCTCTAACCGGGGAAGAATCAGAGCACTCGTAGCTCGGCTAACGCACGCCAAACAAAACCCACACAGGAGACCGACTGCCAATCGCTGGACTTACGTCAGACTCCACACAAACAGGCAAACATGGAAACCGAATGCCAATCGCTGGACTTACATCAGACTCCGAACCAACAAACACACACAGGAAACCAACTGCCAATCGCTGGACTTACGTTAGACTCCAACAAGGAAACAAGACACAGGAAACCGACTGCCAATCGCTGGACTTACGTCAGACTCCAACCAGAAGAGGATAACAAACACACACAGGAGGAAAAGAAAGTGTCCAGAGAGATCAGCTCAATCTCCTGCCTACGTACCTAATCTGGTATGAGGATCAGGGCAACGTAGTTCCCCTAAACAGGGAAAAAAGACTAGCCTAACCAGATACAAAGGGAGACACAAACTACTAGGGAGACTACGACTCGAGCCTAGAAGTTGTCATGCATACCATCCCTATGTTAAGCTTTCTATCTAACTTGCACAGGAAGCAAGCTATCCTAAACAACACAAGTAAAGTCATACAAGCACAAAAAGCAAGCACACACACTATATGCAAACAAATGGGCTCATACAAGGTTAGGCTGTGCAACACAAGCCAACTGGAATCGGGTGTAGTTAGCTCTTAACCCTAACATTGAGAGTTAAGGTGAAGCAGATGAAATGGGAAGTGAGGGTAAGACCTCACAGCTCTTATCCCTGGCCTGGGAGAGCTTTAGACAAATGAAAGTGTGGGAGTTCAGAATGTAGGAACTCTTCTCCACATATGACTGACACAACAAAGATCTTGGGCTATTATACACAATGCATCAACACATGGTGTGAGCAAAGTGGATGACACACTGAATAGCAGGAGATGGATTGCACATCTCTTTTATCTGCCAATTGCCTCATAAGAGGACTTTTCCTGCTTGGCACAAAGATAAACATTCACAAGCATTGCCTCTTAAGGAGGGCTTCAGACAGGTGCCTGCCCATATAACCGGACAGGTCTTCCAGACTACATGAAGTCAGAGAGTTATACCTCAGTGGTCAAGCAACCAAGCAAAGCAAAAGCAAGTTCAAAAGAACTCAAAGCAACTTAGGTACCTCTTGATGAGCAGATTTGGAAAACGCGTGCCACAAGCTTTATGATGCTTCAGATCTTCTCCAATATACTTCTTGAGATGAATGAAGATGAAATGGAAGCTCAACAATGCACGAAAGAAGCTCAATCTTCAGTTGCCATGGATGCTTCAACCTTTGCGCCTAGCTCAAACAGCCACAATTCCTCTTGCTTACACGTCCAAATGTGTTCAAATATGCTCCATGATGATGAATGGATCAAGGAAAAGTGCTTGTGTTTGAAGGATTTTGCAGAAAAAGTGAGAGAAGAATTTGGAGGTTTTTGTGATTCTAGATCTAGAATTGGTAATTATGATGAAAACAGTTATGATTAAGGCTTTATACTCAATGCTAATCATGTTTAGGGAAGGATTAGGGCCAATGCACATGGGATTAGTGAGTTTGTGGTGTAAATGCAAAAAATGAAATTTCATGCTCCATGCACCTCCATGCACGTGAACAGTGCACAGTCTTGGCCCAAAATGCCTAAAAATGAGTTCATGCACATGCTGGAATTGGTTTGGTATGCATATGTTTAACCAAAATGAGTTTATGAAATTTCTTCCCAAAATCTTCATGAATGAACCAATGCCATGCAAATGAGAATTCATGTCCAATGATGGTATGCTTGGAAAATACATGTTACAAGGATCAAAGTGCAAAAAGAACCACTCAAATTGGAGTTTTGGTTTGAAAGTTATGCTCATTTGAAGTTTAAACCACACTTTGCCAAGTTTGGACCATATCTCCTCAACCACACATGAGAAATTCATGATCTTGGACTTTTTGGAAATGGGAGAGAAAGATATTCAACTTTGATGTTGGACAAAATTCCATTTGAAGCTTTCTTGATGATGTAATCTTGAGTTGAAGTTGGTCAAAAACCTTTCCATTTTTGGAAACTTCAAATTACAGGTCACCTGCTATTTTTGGAAAGTCTTGATCTGACTTCAAATCCTTCAATGTTGATGTTTGAAATGTCAAATGAGACTTGTTTACACATGAATGAGGCAATCTCTAACCATTTCCCACCTCCAAATTCATAGTTGAATTGACAGTTGACTTCTGTTGACTTTTTAGGGTTTCAGATGATTTGCACATGGACTGATGAGTTCTGAGCCTTCAACCTTTGGCCAAGCTACTTCCAAATGATCCTTGGGTCATGTGAACTCATTGTACCAACCCTAGGGCTTTGATCTTAGGAAAAAATGCTCTTGTTGCCTTGCACAGTTGAACCTCTTGATCAGTCTTGCCTGATGACATGATGGACTATGCAATGACAATGCAATGTTAATGACCTAAAATGAAAATGTATATACAAATGGGAGGTGCAAATTTGAGGTGCTACACCTCCCATAAGGCAGAGTGGAGTTGTTGTGAAAGCTTTTGATGGGTCGCGTAAGACTGTGATTGGGGAAGTTGATCTCCCAATCAAGATTGAACCAAGTGATTTCCAAGTTACCTTTCAGGTTATGGATATCCACCTATCTTATAGTTGTCTCCTTGGTAGAACATGGATTCACGAGGCTGGCGCCGTGACATCCACCCTACACCAGAAGCTGAAATTTGTTAAGAACAAAAAACTGGTTGTGGTAGGGGGAGAAAGGCTCTCCTGGTTAGCCACTTGTCTTCTTTCTCATACATTGAGGCTGAGGATGAGGTTGGAACTCCTTTCCAAGCTTTGTCTATTGCTGAGCCAATTAAGAAGAAAACTCCTTCATTTGCTTCCTATCGAGATGCGAAACAGGCCATTGAATGTGGTGCAGTTGCTGGTCTAGGAAAAATGATAGAGCTTGAAGACAATAAATCCCGGGCTGGCATTGGCTATTCTTCTGGGGTCTTCAACGACAAAGGGCTGTTCAAGAGTGGAGGTTTCATCCTTGCCGATCAAGCTGAGGAAGCTGCTGCTATTCTGGAAGAAGATGCAGAGGATACTGACAATTTTGTCATCCCTGGCGGGATCTGCCACAATTGGGTCGCTGTGGATGTTCCTACGGTCATTCATAAGTCAGCGTAATATGTTTGCTTTGTTTAAAAACCCTTCTCCCATGCCAAAAGGAGAAGTGATGACATTGTTGGCATCATATATACAATGATATTTCATTCAATAAATTCATGTTAAAATATTTGTTTTTTCATTTGTTTTCACTTTTTGCTTTTTGCATGAAATTGGTGATCACAAAAAACCCTAAAAACAAGAATAAAAGCAATCTTTTCATCTGCATAATGATTTTCTTGTTTAAATTCTAAAGTTTTTCATTAACCAAAATCATTATGCAGGTTGATTCTTAAACCCATTGAACATAATGATCAAACGCCATCTCCCAATTTTGAATTCCCTGTATTCGAGGCAGAGGAAGATGATGTTGAAGGGATTCCTGATGAGATTACCCGTCTTCTTGAGCATGAAGAGAAGATCATTCAGCCGCATCTTGAGAATCTGGAAACAGTCAACTTGGGGTCTGAAGATTGTGTTCGAATAGTGAAGATTGGGGCACTCCTTGAAGAGTCTGTCAAGAAGGGGTTGATCAGTTTGCTGCGAGAATATTCAGATATCTTTGCTTGGTCGTACGAAGATATGTCAGGTCTAGATACAGATATTGTGCAACATTTCCTGCCTTTGAAGCCTGAGTGCGTGCCAGTGAAGCAGAAGCTCAGAAGAACTCATCCAAATATGGCAGTGAAGATCAAAGAGGAAGTTCAGAAGCAAATTGATGCGTGGTTTCTGGTGACTTCCACATATCCTCAATGGGTGGCCAACATTGTGCCTGTGCCTAAGAAAGACGGAAAAGTCCGTATGTGTGTTGGTTACAGAGATTTGAATAAGGCTAGTCAGAAAGATGATTTTCCTCTACCACACATTGATATGTTGGTAGACAATATAGCCAAATTCAAAGTCTTTTCGTTTATGGATGGATTTTCCGGATATAACCAAATCAAGATGGCACCTGAGGATATGGAGAAGACAACATTCATCACACCTTGGGGAACATTCTGTTATCGAGTGATGCCCTTCGGTTTGAAGAACGCCGGAGCCATGTATCAACGTGCTATGACTACCTTGTTTCATGATATGATGCACAAGGAGATAGAAGTCTATGTCGATGATATGATTGCGAAGTCACGAACGAAAGTGGAACATGTAGAGCATTTGTTGAAGCTTTTTCAGCATTTGAGGAAGTACAAGCTTCATCTGAATCCGAACAAATGTACATTTGGAGTGCGTTCTGGTAAGTTATTGGGCTTTATTGTCAACGAGAGAGGTATTGAGGTTGATCCTGCAAAGGTCAAAGCAATACGAGAGATGCTTGCGCCCAAAACTAAAAAGCAAGTCCGAGGTTTTCTTGGCCGCTTGAACTACATTTCCAGATTTATATCCCACATGACTGCCACATGTGCGCCGATATTCAAGCTCCTCCGGAAAGATCAATCTCATGATTGGACCGAGGATTGCCAGAAAGCTTTCGACAGTATCAAAGAGTATCTGTATGAACCTCCGATCTTGTCTCCGCCTGTAGAAGGAAGACCCTTGATCATGTATCCGACTGTTCTTGAAGAGTCGATGGGTTGTGTACTCGGTCAGCAAGACGAATCAGGGAAGAAAGAGTCTGCTATCTACTACCTGAGTAAGAAGTTCACTGATTGTGAGTCTCGATACTCTATGCTTGAGAAGATGTGTTGTGCTTTAGCTTGGGCTGCTAAGCGTTTACGCCAGTACATGATAAATCATACAACTTGGTTGATATCCAGAATGGATCCAATCAAGTATATCTTTGAGAAGCCTGCTTTAACCGGTAGGATTGCCCGTTGGCAGATGTTGTTATCCGAGTATGATATCGAGTATCGAGTTCAGAAAGCTATCAAAGGTAGTATCTTGGCTGACCACTTGGCACATCAGCCGATTGAAGATCATCAGTCTGTTCAGTATGACTTCCCAGACGAAGAGATTCTGTATTTGAAAATGAAAGATTGTGACGAGCCTACACTTGATGAAGGTCCGGAACCTGGTTCCAGATGGACGATGGTGTTTGATGGCGTTGTGAATCAGTACGGAAATGGAATTGGGGCAGTAATCATTACTCCTCAGGGCACACATATTCCGTTTACAACAAGGCTAACTTTCAAATGCACGAATAATATGGCTGAGTACGAAGCCTGTATCATGGGATTAGAAGAATGCATTAATCTAAGGATCAAGCATCTTGATGTGTATGGTGATTCGGCCCTCGTTGTCAATCAGATCAAGGGTGAATGGCAAACGAATCAACCTGGTCTCATTCCATACAGAGATTATGCGAGGAGGATTTCAACGTTCTTTACAGAAGTTGACTTTCATCATATTCCTCGAGATGATAATCGGATGGCAGATGCACTTGCTACGCTTGGATATACCAGCTCACGTGCTTGCAGTTGAAGAAGTGAATGATGACAAGCCTTGGTATTATGATATTAAATGTTTCCTCCAGAACCAGGTCTGCCCGCCTGGGGCATCTGTGAAAGATAGGAAAACTCTGAGAAGGTTGTCAGGCAGTTTCTACCTTAGTGGAGAAGTGCTGTATAAGAGAAATTTTGACATGGTTTTTCTCAGATGCGTGGATAGACACGAAGCAAACCTGTTGATGACTGAGGTCCATGAGTGTTCATTTGGTACTCATTCCAATGGACATGCCATGGCTAGGAAGATGTTGAGAGCAGGCTACTATTGGTTGACAATGGAGTCTGACTGCTGTAAATATGTGAAGAAATGCCACAAATGTCAGATTTACGCGGACAAGATTCATATTCCTCCAACACTTCTGAATGTGATTTCATCACCCATGGCCTTTCTCTATGTGGGGAATTGACATGGTTGGCATGATTGAACCTAAAGCGTCCAACGAACACAGGTTTATTCTCATAGCAATTGACTACTTCACCAAATGGGTTGAAGCGGCGTCGTATGCTAATGTGACCAGGCAGGTGGTCGTGAAGTTTTTCAAGAATCAGCTAATATGTCGTTATGGTGTGCCTGATAAGATCATTACTGATAATGGATCTAACTTGAACAACAAGATGATGGAAGAGTTGTGCGCTGAGTTCAAGATTGCACACCATAACTCCTCTCCTTACAGACCCAAGATGAATGGGGCTGTTGAAGCTGCTAATAAGAATATCAAGAAGATTATCCAGAAGATGACAATCACGTACAAAGATTGGCACGAGATGCTGCCATTTGCTTTGCATGGATATCGTACATCTGTCCGCACTTCAACAGGGGCAACCCCTTTCTCTCTTGTTTACGGCATGGAGGCTGTTCTCCCAGTAGAGGTGGAGATCCCATCAATGAGAGTCTTGATGGAAGCCAAGTTGACTAATGCTGAATGGATTCAGAGTTGTTATGACCAACTGAATTTGATTGAAGAGAAGCGATTGACTGCCATGTGCCATGGTCAGTTATATCAGCAGAGAATGAAGAAAGCATTCGATAAGAAGGTCAAGCCTCGTGTGTTCCTAGAAGGTGACCTTGTGCTCAAGAAAGTCTTGTCTTTCACGCCCGATTCCAGGGGCAAGTGGACTCCAAACTATGAAGGTCCATATGTTGTCAAGCGAGCCTTTTCAGGCGGTGCTTTGATGCTTACAACTATGGATGGGGAGGATTTCACTCGTCCTGTGAATTCAGATGCAATCAAGAAATACTTTGCCTAAAAAGAAAAACAGAATAGCTCGCTAAGTTGAAAACCCGAAAGGGCGGCTTAGGCAAAAATGAGCGTCTCGGTGGATAACCCGAAAGGGCGATCCAGGCAAAAATTAGAGACATGAAAAAAAATGAATTTGCATCCCGCTAGATTGAGTACCTTACCCTGGGGCAATCTAGGCAAAAATAAGGGATTTGGCAAGTAACAACATCCTAACAAGACTTTCTGTTTCACAACTGTCTTTTCGTCAGAGATTTTCGCTCAGTCATCGTCAACTGAAGCTCCAAATACATCGGATTCAAATTGGTAGAGAAATGGTCATTATGTTCAATGTAGCCCTCTTCCAATATATATCACCGATTTCAAATTTTGTACAGATCTATGGAGTCTTGCCATTTGCAGGCTACCATTCCATCAAATAAATTTGAGCTTTTATCCAATTATTTGCACTCTTATTTGTTTCAATTCAACAAATGTTTTGGATGTTTTAATTGATAAAATGTCATTGTTTTAAACGAATAAATTTTTTCAAATTTGTTTTTTAAACAAGGTGAACATTCACAGTGATGAAAGGATACTTAAGAATTTCTAAGTGTTCTCCCAAGGATGGCATGTTTTCCAACAGGGTAAGACATTCATTCATATTCCTGGCATGGCTGTATCCTCTTTCTTCGGATTGTTGTTGGGGTTTCTCCCCAAGCAGAGCTTCTATTGAGATTTTTGTTTCCCAAGCATGGTATTTGTTGGGATTTCTCCCGAACAGATTTTGTTGAGCAGAGCCTTTGTTAAGACTCTCCCCATCAGGGTACTTGTCGAGATTTTCACCTTTCCTCTCTTCAGCAGAGCAGTGATTCTTTCCTCCTCAGAAGTTGTGGTTCCTTTTGGAAGGTTCAATATTTGGTGGTTGATCCCCAGTTCTCCTTCTCTGCCTCAGATAAATTCCCAGTAGATTTGTGGTGGTGGATCGTATCTGTGATGATTCCTCCCCTGTAGAGATTTGGTGGTTTCCTGATATCTCCGATCCCAGTAGAGTTGCTTGTGTGGCAGGATCTACTTGTGTGATATGTCCTCCCTCAGTGGGTTTTTCCCCAGTGGAGTTGTTTGGAGTTGCTTTCATGGAAGTTTTCGCCTGTGCAGTGAGCTCCTTTTTCCCAGATGAGACTGATGATCCTTCCTTGCAGAGATTTTGTTGTTTCCCGATCCCGTCAGAATTGTTTATTCTCCGGTGATCCTGGCTTTCTCTCCTGTGGTGTAGTACCGGGCCTTTGATTCCTGGACCTGTTTATGTTAGAAATATTTGTTTTGTCAGCATTCATCAAACATAAATCACACATATTCATGCATACTTTCAACATTCAGATATTCATGTTGCATTTTTTGTCATATATCTTTTGTTTGTTGTCTCCTGCTAATGGTGATATAGATCTCTCCAGTAGATCTCCCCAAGCAAATGTCGGGTGTCTAATCTCTCAATATAGAGTCAGCCCCTTAAGCAGAAAGTGTCTGTCCTTTCCTTCTGCATTTCCCCACTGAGATATATCCTCGTGGATGACGGTTGTTCCCGTTTCCTCCCAACACATATATTGGGATGGGTTTTCCCTTTTGAGTTCTTTCCTCATTAGGAGGAGTCTTGATTCAGTTTGCCTTTTTGGTTTGGTCCTGAATTGGCCTTTTCGCAACTGTCTCTTGTGCTTCCTTGTGGAATAAATGGATAATTGCTCAGTAACCGGCAATCATTCACTTTATCCTCAGCGGAATTTTGTGGCTTCTACCCAGTAACCGGTAGTTGTAAGTCCTATCCTTTGTGGTTTGCTACCCAGTAACCGGTAGTTGTAAATCCTATATACCTTTTTCCCTCTTTGCGGAATCTGTGGTTATTTACCCAGAGATTGGTATTTGTGAACCTTTTGTTCCTCAGCAAGAGTTGTAAGTCCTATCTTTGTGGTTTTCTACCCAGTAACAGGTAGTTATAAATCCTACTTTCATCCCCTAGCAGAGGTAACCTTTGAGGTTCATCCTGGTTGATGGCGGATTTTGTGGTTTTCTACCCGTATTCGGTAGTTGTAAATCCTATGTTGTTGTTGTCTCCCCAACAGAGTCTGTGCTTCCCTGTGGAATAGATGGATAATCGCTCAGTAGCCGACAATCATTCGCCTTATCCTCAGCTGAGTCTTTGGTCTTCTACCTAGTATTCGGTAGTTGTAAATCCTATTTTTATTGAGCAGAGTTTGTGGTATTCTACCCAGTAACTGGTAGTTATAAACCCTATTTGTTCCCCCGTACGGAATTGTGATCCTTTCGCTCCCCACGCAGAGGTTTTGGTTTCTACCCAGTATTCGGTAGTTGTAAACCCTATATTTTATCCTCATCAGAGTCGATGGTTTCTACCCAGTATTTGGTGGTTGTAAATCCTAATCTCTCCCCTTTGCAGAGTTAACCTTTTGTGGCTCATCCTAGTTGATGACGGTTACTCTTAGTGGTTATCAATATCCAGTATTCGATGTTGATCTTTCCTCACTCTCTTCTGGGTGATTGCTCTGAGTAAGCAATTGTATCCCCAGCAGGCCTTTTCTCTTCCTTGTGGATAATTGCCGTATGCTAGCAATTTTATCCTCAGCGGGTCCTTTCACCGTTTTCCAGTAATTTGTTCCCCGGATCATTGATTTTTTATCAATGCATCCCCAGTGAGTCATCTTTCAGCTACCCTTTTGTTGGGAATGATTGTTGCTCCCTTTGATCAGTCATCTTTATATACCTAGTTGTGGTATCCCGATGCCTTTCCTTTCGGAGGATTTATCCTTTATTAACCCAGTAACCGGTTGTGGATAATCTTCCATGCGAGTGTATTATCCACGCTCTGACGGTAATGGATAATATATCTCATGCACTCTTCAGTCTAAGCCTATTGTGTTTCCCCAGTCAAGTAAGATTCGTGTCCCCTTTGCGGAATCGAATATTCATTTCTACCCCTTTTGAGCGTATCTCCCAGTAACCGGTGATATGTTTCCTGGATAGTTGCCGTATGCTTGCAATTTATCCCCAGCGAGTTATCTTTCGTCTACCCTGTGGCTGTTGGTAACTGTAGCGGTGTATTCGTCGCTATATGATTTATCGATTAAACCATAAGCAAAGCATACAATGAAATTTCGAGTCGCCACCGCACTTTTATTTATCCAAAGGACTGGCTAAAAAGCGAACAAAAGCCTAAGAAGTTTTACACGTAGAAAACTAATAAAAAGATCAGAGAGTCTGGGTAAGGGGTAAATTACGCAATGGGAAGGTGTTAGGCACCCACTACGTCCTAGGTACTCCTAGGGAGCCCTTTTCACACTTGTTGTAATAAATTGTTATTTGTTATGACATAAACATTGTGCAAACATGATTGGGATGATGAGAAAAGAATGTACAATTTTATTATTTTTGTGTTCGAACGGATGAACCCGTTGCCTACGTACCTTCCATCAAAGGTAAGGATCAAAACGCCGTAGTTCGGCTAAAAGATTTCTAAAAGTTGGTGGATTCAATTTTAAACAATAGCACTGAGGCTTTTCATTATCAATGGGAGAAAACTCGACCAAGACCAACATCCACCATGCGAGGATAGCTTCGACGTACTAGAGGGGTTAACCCTGTTTTCAGTACGGAAGTCTTACTGTCGACTCACTAAAGATAAGGTGAGTTTTACATCAACCACAATGATAATTGAAACCTATGGCTAATGCATGAAAAGATTAACAATGGACAAAGCCAACACAATTGAATGGGTGAAGTTAATTGATTATGATTATGAAAGTAGAGTCAAAGTATGATTAAAATTGATTCAAAAGAAGTGTTATGAAATGGAGTTTGAAAAAAAGTCAAGGACTTGGGGTCCAGGTTTTTGATTTAAAAGCATGAAGATGTTTGCACAATATCTATCTCAAGTTTTGAAAGTAAGGTGTGAAAAGGTTTAGGACATAATGGGGATGAATGGATGAGGATGGATTGTAAAACTTCTTAGGAGGTTCACCTCTTGAGATCATATAGGAGATGATTCAAGTGTGTCCTTTGGAATGGCAATGAGTAGTAATAATATAAGCAAGCAAATGATACCGGATGCCACTCAATGGTCTTACTCCAATCTCACAAACAAAAGCGGATACCGGATACCAATAGATGGATTTACACCAGTCTCCTAAAACAGAAATGGATATCAGAGGCCACTCAATGGACTTATACTAATCTCCTCAACAAAGAAACTTGGATACCGGATGCCAATCTGTCTGGACTTATACCAATATCCAACATATGATCATAGGAAAGCAAATGCCAACTTGCAGGGACTTACAGTTGCATCCTCACATAAACAAACAAGAGCAAAACATGGATGTCAGATGCCAATCTATCTGGGCTTACTCTAATCTCCACAGTATGGTCCTAGGAATACAAATGCCAACTTGCAGGGACTTACAATTGCATCCTCACATAGACAAACAAAAGCAAAACATGGATGTCAGATGCCAATCTGTCTGGGCTTACTCTAACCTCCACAGTATGGTCCTAGGAATACAAATGCCAACTTACAGGGACTTATAATTGCATCCTCACATACAATCAAACAAATGCATCAAGCAAAGATAAAATGAGTGGCCAATGTGATGGTCTTATACTCACTTCCATATCCTGGGAGCAATGGCCAATGGATGGTCTTACAATTGTCCTCAATGGGTAAACAGCAATGATAAGTCATAAAGACAAATGAGATGGTTATGCACTAATGAGCAATTAATGATGATAAATGCATAAAGCATGCAAGCAAACATGTGTATATGAAGTAAGTGATCAATCAATGAAAGCATTCAGCACACACTATAACCAAACAAGGAGGCTCATACAAAAGGGTTAGGCATTGAAGCCAACTGGAATAGGTTGATGGTGCTCTTAACCTTGCCATTGAGGGGCTAAGGTGAAGCAGATGAAAAGATATGAGGGGTGTGCCTCATTGCTCTTATCCCTGGTCAGGGAGAGCATTTGAATATCAGAAGGTGTGGGAGTTCAGAAAGTAGGAACTCTCTCCACATATTAGACTCTATAGATCTTGGGTTTGGATCTCAATGCTACAACCATGTAATGGGAGCAAGGAGAAGACTCACAGAATAGTAGGAGATAGGTTACATATCTCTTTGATCTACCAATTGCCTTATTTAAAGGACTTTTCCTGCTTGGGACAAATGTAAACACACACAAGCATTGCCTCTTAAGGAGGACTTCAGACAGTTGCCTGGCCAAGTAACAGGCCAGGTCTTCCAGACTACATGAAGAAAAGGGATTATACCTCAATGCAAATTGCTATAAAGCAAAGCAAAGCAAGTTCAAAGAACTAAGCAACTAATGGTACCTGAAATAGTCAAACAGAATCAGTACACAATTCAAAAGTTAAAGCAAAAGGAGGTAAGAATTAACAGTCAAAACAAACAGGCAAATGTGCAAAGCACAAGACTCAAGTCATATGAGTCAAGCCACCTACAAAACAAAGAGGTTAGCTCATGATAAACAATCAAGCTTAATCAAATTTGTATGATCTCTTTGAAGCATTGGTTGCTTAACCTGAAAACATGAACTCAAACATGAGCAACAGGACCACCAGGACAAGCCTAGGGTCAAAAGGGGATGAGAAAGTCAAAACAGCAAATGAAATTCAACCAAAATCAAGTTCAAACAATCAAGAAGCAAACTCAATTGGTTCCACATTCATATCATTCATCATCATGATTTCATAAGCAAAAGAAGTCAAGGCATGGCAAATGAAAGCTCATAGAAGTCAACAGCAAGACTTAGCTCAAAACCAATCATAAACAGTTCAAAAAATTATCAAATAATTCATGATCAAACACAATCCATAACATGACATGCATATCAAATTTCAGATCAATTGGATCATGGGAAGATAGTCAATGAAAATCAGAAAGGCAAGGCAAGTTCAAACATGCTCAAAGAAGTCAACAAAACATGCATCAACTTCAAAAATTCATAAATCAGTGATAACATATGAGAAATGAATGGGATCAACACCATGGAAAAGCTTAAGATGTCTAGTAATCACACATAAAATTTCATGTCCATCTAATAAAGTATGAGAATTTCACAAATGAAATGGCAACATGTATCACAAAAGTCAACATTTTGGTCAAACAGGGGAGAAAATCTCAAACAATTAGGAAATGCCACAAATAATTCCAAGAAAATTCACATGTAAACTAGACATACAAGAGTAGGTTCATGCAAAAATTCACATCAATTTGAGGTCAAAAAGCATGGTATCAAAAATCATGAAGTTGCACATCATTGGTGTGACACAAATTGTCACACCCTAATTCAAAAATTCATAACTCAATGACCAGAGATGATAAATTCATGAACTCTATACCAAAATCACCATGAATGTGTCTAGTTTAAGCACAAAAAATTTGGAAGCCATTGGATAATGCATCATCATTTCACAAATGTTTTGGCAAAAGGTACAAAAAATGGATACATGTCACAAACCCTAGTATCATTTAACATTCACTCATCCAAAAATTCAGAAAAAATCATGATAAAAAAGTAGAGATCAAGCAGAGCATAATGCAAAAATCCTCATGAATTTTGGACAATTATTGAAGAGGCTATGATTTTTGGAAGATTGTGTAACAAAGTGAAATAAATATTGCATAGTAAAATGATTTAATAGCTAATTAAAATGTGGAGTGGCATTTGTGTAATTATGCTGGGCGTTTAATGAAACGCAGCGCAGCGGTCATGGGCGTGGCACGCTGGGATTTGTCACATGGCAATGAAACAGTGTTTCTCATGCAGAAACACAAACAGCATCAACCAAACGCGTTTCCAGGGGTCAAGCAAGTTCTGGGTTTGAAAAAAGTTTTAGGGTTTCATGCTACAGTGTCACCTTCATCAAGGTGAAAAACAAATGTTCCAGAAACACGAATCAAGCACATCATTGGAATCATCAAGCATCACACAACACGAATCCAACAATTATTTTCAATGAATCGAACCACACAACATAAATCATGCAAGATCATATTCATATACCAAACTTTAAGACAACATAACTCTGTAAATACTCAACCATTTCATGTGATTTAAAGCTCAAAATACTCATGGCAAAGAGATCTATCATAATCACATCATGTTTTAGCAAATAGTAAGATTCGAATTCTTACTTGATTTTGGAGAAAATGATGAAACAATGATGATGTGATGTGTTGGCTCAAAACAGATGCAGACCCGTGTTCCAAATGATGAATGGTGGAAGAAGTTTAGCTCAGCAAGGCTTGAAACGACTCAATTCGAAATCTTCCATTGATGAACATTGATGTAACAGTGTGTTTTTGCTTGCTTACAGTTACAAAATGAGACTTGGAAATGCTTAACAGAAGTTGGTATATCATGAACCAAAGCACATAAGCATGAGTTTAATGGAGGTTTTCGAAAAAAGTTCAGATGAGGCAAAATGAGGTTTTAGAGAAATGAGCTTTTTCTGTTTTCAATTGGTGGCTGCTAGGGTTGGAATTGACAGAAAATGAGCCTTTATACCTCTGTTTTGTGTTGGCTAATGGAGTATTAATCATGATTTGGTTTAATGAGCAATTTTGCTAATTGGAGCATTTTGGCCTAAGGGCATGGTACATGAGCAAATGCTGCGAAATTGGGCCTTGGGCAAGTTTCAAATATCATTTCAGACCTATTCCAATTGGCCAAATGTGTTAAAATTGGTTATTTCACAAAATCACTTTTGCACCACACTTGAAATTAATTAATGCAAGTCCAAAAAGGCCATTTTGAATGGTGATGTTTTGATGCATGATGATGACATTTTTGGAAAGAGGGGATCAAATATGACTTGTAGGAAACAACCCCACCAAATTTGGCCAAATGGTTTGAGAGATATGGCCTTTTGAAGTTCACAAATGTTTGAAAATGATTTGATCATATCTTGCCAACCATACATGAGAATTGAGTGTTCTTGGACTTTTTGAAAATGGGAGAACAAGATCTTCAACTTTCATGTTGGGCAAAAATTCATTTGAAGCTTGTATCATGATGTAAGTTTAGGATCAAGAAGTTTCCATTTTTGGCAAATTTGAATTACAGGTCAACTTTCTATTTCTGGAAATTTTCTGTTTGACTTCAAATTCTTTCATGATGGTGTTTGACATGATATTTGAGGCCTATATGGACATGAATTAGCTCCCTCAAACCAATTCCCACCATCAAATCACTGATTAAATGGACAGTTGACCAAGTTTGACTTCAGTTGACTTTTCTAGGGTTTTGCATGACTGAAGCACCTTCTGATGAATTCCAAACCCTAATTCCTTGAGATTTTGATTCCAAATGATGTCACAACATATAAGAACTCTTGATGATTGATCATGGTGCCCAAATTCTGCAAGAATGGCCACCATCCACTGCAATGACTGACTTTGACTGATTTTGACCTAATTGGCTTCATCTGCAAGTAACATGGTTAGAATGACAATATTTTTGTACTTTTTGGTTAGTAAACATATGAAAAGCAAAGATATACAAATGCAAGACATGCTTGGTGATCAAGAATCAACTCACAAGGCAACCTACCCATTAGGAGGGAAACTAGGGTATGCAATGATCCTTGAGGCCATGATATGATATGATATGGGCCATGAGGGATCTTAGGGCCAAAATTGGGGTCTTACAGATGCCCCTATTTAAGGTCATTCTAGCCGGAGAAGTGAAGTTTAGAAATCTTCATCTCGACGCGGTAGAATGGGCTTAAATAACAGTAATGAGACAAGTTTTGGTCCCTAAGAGACCTCATGATCCAAATGTATGCATGCAAAAGACACAAATTCTATGGGGAATATGATTCACACAGAAGAAAAGACGATCCATCGGAGTAATACACTCACCAGGAACAGAGACTCTGACAAGACTCTTGTTGGGGATAAACAAAACTGACACAGCGTGAACAATACACGACTCTGATTGAGGGAACAGAAATCAGACTGGAGGCCTCACTGGGAAGTGAAGGACTCACACTGGGGAAAAGAACTCCAAAGGAAAATAAATCCATTGGAAAGACACAAGCTGACTCGTGAGGAGAAGCAAAAGGAAAACTTCACTGAGGAAGCACCAAAGAAGGAGGTGTTACCGGTATAAGGGTAACAAACTCAGGAAGGAACACCAAGGATACCGGGTTGTAGGTATGTAACAGGTGACCGACCAAAGACGTGAATTGGTGTGTGTTCCAAAACACTCATCATCCTGAAGAGAGCGAAAGCAAACTTGTTTATAGGATGGATATTTGATTCTGTAAAGAATGCAAATCTTACTCAGTTGGGGAAACAAAACAAAGTGTTCGACAAGAGAGTGCATGAGATATATTATCTATAGCCGTCAAAACGTAGATAATGTACTCGCATGGAAAATTATCCTGAACCGGGTTGTAGGTTGTTTATAGGATAAGATCCGAAATTGTGAATTGGTTTGTGTTCCAAGACACTCATCATCCTGAAGAAAGCTAGAACAGCAGACTTGTTTATAGGATGGACATTCGATTCCACAAGGAATACGAATCTTACTCTAATGGGGACACAAACCCAAAGAGTGAACGAGATATAATATCCATTACCGTCAGAACGTGGATAGAATACTCACAAAGGAAGATTATCCTGAACCGGGTTGTAGGTTGTTTAAAGGATAAAATCCGAAAACGTGAATTGGTTTGTGTTCCAAAACACTCATCATCCTGAAGAAAGCTAGAACAGCAGACTTGTTTATAGGATGGATATTCGATTCCACAAGGAATACGAATCTTACTCGACTGGGGAAGATCAACAAAGGACTCCAACCAAAGAGCGCATGAGACATATTATTCATTACCGGCAGACCGTGAATAATATACTCGAAAGGAAAAGACACCAGAGATACCGAAGTATATAATAGGTGACTAACCAAAGACGTGAATTGGTATATATGCCAAAACACACATCATCCGAAAGGAGGGCTTGAAAAAGCAAATCGACTTACAGGATGGACATTCGAATCCACAACGGGAAAACGAATCTTACTCAACTGGGGACACAAACCCAAAGAGTGCATGAGATATAATATCCATTACCGGCAGACCGTGGATAAGAAACTCGCATGAGATATATTATCTATTACCGTCAGAACGTAGATAATAAACTCGCATGGTAAGAAACACCAGAGATACCGGTTACTGGGTATATAATAGGTGATCTACCGAAAACGTGAGTTGGTACATATGCCAAAACACTCATCATCCAGAACACAAACTGGTTAAAGGATGGATATTCGATTCTACAGAGAATACGAATCTTGCTCAGCTGGGGAAAATCAACAAAGGATTCCAACTAAAGAGCGCATGAGACATATTATTCATTACCGGCAGACCGTGAATAATATACTTGAAAGGAAAAGACACCAGAGATACCGAAGTATATAATAGGTGACTAACCAAAAAAGAGAGACAATCGATACCAAGCATCCGGGTAAACGAAAGACAACTCAAAGGGATAAATTGCAAGCATCCGGCAATTATCCAGCAACAAAGAAATATTCGATTCCACAAAGGGAAATAACGAATCTTACTCGACTAGGGAAACACAAAAGGCTTCGACTGAAGAGTGCATGAGATATACTATTCATTACCGGCAGACCGTGAATAGTATACTCGCATGGAAGATTATCCACAACCGGTTACTGGGTTAATAAAGGATAAATCAACCGAAAAGAAAGGCATCGGGATACCAAACTAGGTATATAATGATGACCAGTCAAAGGGAGCAACAGACATTACCATCAAAAGGGTAAATGAAAGAAGACTCGCTAGGATGCATTGATGAAAATCAATGATCCGGGGAACACAATCACTGACAAAAGGTGACAGGACCCGCTGGGGATAAAATTGCTAGCATACGGCAATTATCCACAAAAGACTTGCTAGGGATATAAGTGCTGATCTGAGCAACTTATCCGAGCAAAGGAAAATCAACATCAAGAACTAGATGAAGATAACCACAAGGGGGAAATTGTCATCGGTTGGGATGAACAACAAAGTTAACTCTGCAAGGGGAGAGAACGGGGTTTACAACTACCGGTTTGTAGGTAGAAAAACCGCAAAGATAGGACTTACGACTGCTGGTTTGTAGGCAGAAGGCCAAACTCTGGTGGGGATAACCACAAAATTAGGGTTTACATCTACCGAATACGGGGTAGAAGACCAACAACTCTGCGTGGGGATAGAACAAATCACAAATCCGCACGGGAAACCAAGATAGGGTTTATAACAAACCACAAACTGCTGGAGAGCAGGAAAATAGGATTTACAACTACCGGTATGAGGGTAGAAAACCGACAACTCTGGCTGGAGAATAAAAGGTGTATAACCACAAGTTCTGCCAAGAAAGCTAGGAGAAATAGGACTTATAACTACCGGTATGAGGGTAGAGGCCCGAAACTACTCCGCTGGGGAACAACCCACTTGGAAGCACAAGACATTTGACGAATAGCCGATTCGGGAATAATCCGAAAAGACAGACTGAATCAAGACACGTCCTAATGAGGATGCAACTCAAATAGGAAAATCCATCCCAATATATGTGTTGGGAGGAAACGGAAGAAACCGTCGTCCACGAGGATATATCTCAGTGGGGAACTGCAGAAGGAAAGGCAACATTTTCTGCTTATGGGTTGACTCTATATGGAGAGATTTTAAACACCCGACATCTGCTTGGGGAGATCTGTAAAGAGATTTACATCACCCAAAAGCAGGGAACAACAAACAAAGGATACATGGCAAGAAATGCGACATGAATATCTGAATGTTTATGAATATGCATGAATATGCGTGATTTATGTTTGATGAATGCTGACAAAACAGACAATTCTAACACAAACAGGTCCAGGAACTAGACGTCCGGTATTATACTTCCAGGGAAAAACCAGCTGGAGAGCCAATTTGCGGAGATCTTCATGCTAAGAAGCAAAGATCTGCGGGTACTGCTGAAGAAGCAGAGGATCGGAGATATCAGGAAACAACCCAATCCAGGGTACAGAAAGTCACAACAGGCAAAACAGCCACCAAGACGAATCTGTAGGGGAACAAGAGAAAACCCAAGATATCTGCAGGGGATCCCAGTGTCAACTGAGAAACAAAAAGTGCGTTGCACAAGCACGAACTGCTGTAGAAGCAATTCCACATAACTCCGCTGGGGAACAACCCACTGAAGGAGAATGATATCATCCAGATAGAATCTAACTGCATAAGCAACTCTACTGGGGAAAACTGTCGGCTACTCTCTTGGGGAACAAACCACTGAGGGAGGACAGATTAAACAAGTAGATTCTGCAACAAACCACTCTACTTGGGGAGAATATACATAGCAAACTGATCACAACAAGTAGATTCTACAATATAAGCCACTCTACTGGGGATCACAGAATAGTCAGGAAATCAATCCGTTCACTGGAGGCCAAAGCCATCATCCGACCATACTGGGGATTGAAGGAGTATTCAACAGGAAAAACCGCCACAACAAACAATCTGCAGACTATGCTGAGGAAAAGATGGATGAACATATTGGGATATCAACCCAATCAACCACTGAGTAGGAAAATAAATCCTGCTCTGCTAGAGAGAACAACTTTGATGGAGAGATAGCAACAAATCCGCAGACGACCTCGCCGGGGAAAAGGTAAAGTACCGGGTATCAAACCGCTGACTTACCGAGTCTTCAGAAAGAAAACGATCGTGCTGAGGAAACAGACAATTCCGCTGGCAACTGCACTGGGAAGAATGACAACAACTCTGCTCGCGACTCCGATGGAGATATCAATAACAGCTCTACACATGACTGTGTTGAGGAGACAAATAAAGTCTGGGGCAAGCGACCCACTGGAGAAAATGACGGGGCACCAGGATGACAAACCATCAACCGCCGAAACTCACAAGGAAATACCCATGCTGGGGAAAACTGTTGCTGGAGAAAACGAAGTCTTCAACAACACTCTGCTTGTGACTATACTGGGGAACAACCCCAATAACAACTTTGTTTGAGGAACAACCCCAACAAAGATCTGAAGAAAGAAGATACAACCAAACCAGGAGTATGAACAAATGTCTTACCTGTTGGAAATCATGCCACCCTCGGGAGAGCACTGAGATATTCTTGAGTATCCTTTCAATCTTGTGAATGTTCACTTTGTTTGAAAAATGATATTTTTGAAAAATTTATTTGTTTAAAACAATGACATTTTATCAATTAAAAACATGCAAAACATTTGTTGAATTGAAACAAATAAGAGTGCAAATAATTGGATAAAAGGCTCAAATTGATTTGATGGAATGGTAGCCTGCAAATGGCAAGACTCCATAGATCTGTACAAATTTGAAATCAGTGATATATATTGGAAGAGGGCTACATTGAACATAATGATCCTTTCTCTACCAACTTGAATCTCGATGTATCCGAAGCTTCGGTTGACGACGAATCGAGAATCTTCTGACGAAAGGACGACTGATAAACCAGAAAGTCTTGTCAGGATGCAGTTACTTGCCAAATCCCTAATTTTTGCCTAGATTGCCCCAGGGTGAGGTACTCAATCTAGCGGGATGCAAATATTCTCTTTTTTTCAAGTCTCTAATTTTTGCCTGGATTACCCTTGCGGGTTCTCCACCGAGACGCTCATTTTTGCCTAAGCCGCCCTTTCGGGTTTTCAACTTAGCGAGCTATTCTGTTTTTCATTTGCATATACTCTTTTTTTCTAGGCAAAGTATCTCTTGACTGCATCTGAATTCACAGGACGAGTGAAATCCTCCCCATCCATTGTTGTAAGCATCAAAGCACCGCCTGAAAAGGCTCTCTTAACAACATATGGACCCTCGTAGTTTGGAGTCCACTTGCCACTGGAATCGGGCGCGAAAGACAAAATTTTCTTGAGCACGAGGTCACCTTCTCGGAACACACGAGGCTTGACCTTCTTATCGAATGCTTTCTTCATTCTTTGTTGATATAACTGACCATGGCACATGGCAGTTAATCGCTTCTCTTCAATCAAATTCAATTGGTCGTAACGACTCTGAATCCATTCAGCATCAGTCAACTAGGGACTTGAGGGTATAATTTTTTTCTTTTTTTCTTTTGAAGAAATCTTGAAAAAATTTTTTTTTGATTTTTGATTTTTTTCATCTTTTTCACCCTCTTCTTCTTTTTTCTTTTTTTTTTTTTTTTTTTTTTTTTTTTTTTTTGATTGCATTTGCAATGCCCCAGTTTGACTGTTTTGCTGGTTCTCATGATATAGCTGAATGAGCTTCTTTGGTGCTCAAGAAGGCGGGTAATCTCATCAGGAATCCCCTTCAACATTATCTTCCTCTGCCTCAAATACAAAGAATTCAAGATTGGGAGATGGCGTTGGATCATTATGTTCAATGGGTTTAGAAATCCCTGCATAATGATTCTGGATAATGAAGAGCTTTTGATATTTTAAACAAGAAAATCATTTATGCAGATGAAAAAGATTGTTTTCTTGTTTTTCATGGTTTTTTTTGTGATCACTGATTTCATGCAAAAAGCAAAAAGTGAAAACAAAGGAAAAACAAATGTTTAACAATGCATTAATTGAATGAAAACATCATTGTATTAAATGCTGCCAGCAATGTCATCACTTCTCCTTTTGGCATGGGAGAAGGGTTTTAAGCAAAAATGAACAATTACTCTGATCTATGGATGACTGTAGGAACATCTACAGCGACCCAATTGTGGCAAACACCACCAGGAATAACGAAGTTGTTCAGATCCTCTGCATCTTCTTCCAAGATAGCAGCAACTTCCTCAGGTTGATCGGCATGGATGAATCCTCCACTTGTGAACAAACCTTGCTCATTACATGCTCCAGAACAGTAGCCAATGCCAGCCCGGGATTGGTTAACCAGGAATAAATCCATCAACAGTACTTAGTCTGGCAAATTCCTCCTCTGAGTCCACAGTTCTCTTGCTCAGGATGATCCATCAATCTGGCAGAGATAGCTCTGGTGTAGTACCGGCGAAGCGCGTCTTCAAAATAAATGAAGATCGCAGGGTCAGACCACAGGACGGGAGACCGGAACAAAACACCCGCTTATGCAAATGATGCATGAATTGTTTATGCATATGCTTGTTTTTATATCAAAGGAACCCGAGGGTTTTATTTGCAAACTTTGAAATATTTAAGCATTTTGATCATACATGAGAATATCTCATCAGATATATCAGGTGAAAAAATTTTCCCGGTTTTTCATGTTTTGAATTTTTTTTGCAAATAAACTCCTTTGAGTTCCTTGAAAATTTTCTTTTTTCTGATGATATGGATGCAGATGAATGCGTGAATGCAGGAATGCAACAATCACACTCAAGGATCAAGCAAAGCACACCAGACAAAGGTCGTGGGAAAGCTCATTGTATCCCTAATATCAATCATCCATTTTGGTGGATTTAGGTTTTCACCCTATCGACACCCAAGTTCCATTGATATTAACGGTACATGAACCGGTTCGAACATCCTTAATATCAACCAGCCGCTTTGGTGGATTTTAGGTTTTACACCTGATCCGGGTTCCATTGATATTAACAATGTTTGAACGACTCAACCACGAATCATGGGTTTGTTGAGAGTCACGAGCATGGAGTCTCGGTTAAAAACCACCCAAAGGGAGTGTACTAGGGTTTAAACCTACCAGACATGTTCTATCAGAGGTTCCCATAATCATCGTTCCATCTTTAGAATATTATCGGAGGAACGAATACTCGTATTCAAAAAATATTCTCAAGAGAAACTCTCATGAGTGTAGTATCGCGTAACAATCGTATCAGAACTTACATCTGAACGATCTCCGCACTACGTTCCTAAAAATAGGCCATGATGGGTTTGGTAAACTAAGGTCCTTGGCTTCTGCGGAACATGATTGAAAGAATAATGTCTAACCACAAATAACTTGTGTGACATTATTAGTCCAACATGACCTCCACCAAGTGAATGGACTCGCAAGTCAACTGGCTAAGGAATACTCCACACCAGTCAACAAGACTATGCCATTCTCCTATCCTAGAGTGCACTCGAGTTCGGGTATAGAACTCATCTCACAGAGATCACCAAACCAAACAACAATTGTATATCAAGCAATTCAAACATTACAATCAATACAGTTATCCCAAATTGTACAAAAATATGTCAAATAACAAATAATAATATAGCACAACAAGGGTGAAAAGTAGGCAATACCACCAAGGATCGATTTCTTCCCCAGCAGAGTCGCCACTTTTCTGTAGCGGTGTATTCGTCGCTATATGATTTATCGATTAAACCATAAGCAAAGCATACAATGAAATTTCGAGTCGCCACCGCACTTTTATTTATCCAAAGGACTGGCTAAAAAGCGAACAAAAGCCTAAGAAGTTTTACACGTAGAAAACTAATAAAAAGATCAGAGAGTCTGGGTAAGGGGTAAATTACGCAATGGGAAGGTGTTAGGCACCCACTACGTCCTAGGTACTCCTAGGGAGCCCTTTTCACACTTGTTGTAATAAATTGTTATTTGTTATGACATAAACATTGTGCAAACATGATTGGGATGATGAGAAAAGAATGTACAATTTTATTATTTTTGTGTTCGAACGGATGAACCCGTTGCCTACGTACCTTCCATCAAAGGTAAGGATCAAAACGCCGTAGTTCGGCTAAAAGATTTCTAAAAGTTGGTGGATTCAATTTTAAACAATAGCACTGAGGCTTTTCATTATCAATGGGAGAAAACTCGACCAAGACCAACATCCACCATGCGAGGATAGCTTCGACGTACTAGAGGGGTTAACCCTGTTTTCAGTACGGAAGTCTTACTGTCGACTCACTAAAGATAAGGTGAGGTTTACATCAACCACAATGATAATTGAAACCTATGGCTAATGCATGAAAAGATTAACAATGGACAAAGCCAACACAATTGAATGGGTGAAGTTAATTGATTATGATTATGAAAGTAGAGTCAAAGTATGATTAAAATTGATTCAAAAGAAGTGTTATGAAATGGAGTTTGAAAAAAAGTCAAGGACTTGGGGTCCAGGTTTTTGATTTAAAAGCATGAAGATGTTTGCACAATATCTATCTCAAGTTTTGAAAGTAAGGTGTGAAAAGGTTTAGGACATAATGGGGATGAATGGATGAGGATGGATTGTAAAACTTCTTAGGAGGTTCACCTCTTGAGATCATATAGGAGATGATTCAAGTGTGTCCTTTGGAATGGCAATGAGTAGTAATAATATAAGCAAGCAAATGATACCGGATGCCACTCAATGGTCTTACTCCAATCTCACAAACAAAAGCGGATACCGGATACCAATAGATGGATTTACACCAGTCTCCTAAAACAGAAATGGATATCAGAGGCCACTCAATGGACTTATACTAATCTCCTCAACAAAGAAACTTGGATACCGGATGCCAATCTGTCTGGACTTATACCAATATCCAACATATGATCATAGGAAAGCAAATGCCAACTTGCAGGGACTTACAGTTGCATCCTCACATAAACAAACAAGAGCAAAACATGGATGTCAGATGCCAATCTATCTGGGCTTACTCTAATCTCCACAGTATGGTCCTAGGAATACAAATGCCAACTTGCAGGGACTTACAATTGCATCCTCACATAGACAAACAAAAGCAAAACATGGATGTCAGATGCCAATCTGTCTGGGCTTACTCTAACCTCCACAGTATGGTCCTAGGAATACAAATGCCAACTTACAGGGACTTATAATTGCATCCTCACATACAATCAAACAAATGCATCAAGCAAAGATAAAATGAGTGGCCAATGTGATGGTCTTATACTCACTTCCATATCCTGGGAGCAATGGCCAATGGATGGTCTTACAATTGTCCTCAATGGGTAAACAGCAATGATAAGTCATAAAGACAAATGAGATGGTTATGCACTAATGAGCAATTAATGATGATAAATGCATAAAGCATGCAAGCAAACATGTGTATATGAAGTAAGTGATCAATCAATGAAAGCATTCAGCACACACTATAACCAAACAAGGAGGCTCATACAAAAGGGTTAGGCATTGAAGCCAACTGGAATAGGTTGATGGTGCTCTTAACCTTGCCATTGAGGGGCTAAGGTGAAGCAGATGAAAAGATATGAGGGGTGTGCCTCATTGCTCTTATCCCTGGTCAGGGAGAGCATTTGAATATCAGAAGGTGTGGGAGTTCAGAAAGTAGGAACTCTCTCCACATATTAGACTCTATAGATCTTGGGTTTGGATCTCAATGCTACAACCATGTAATGGGAGCAAGGAGAAGACTCACAGAATAGTAGGAGATAGGTTACATATCTCTTTGATCTACCAATTGCCTTATTTAAAGGACTTTTCCTGCTTGGGACAAATGTAAACACACACAAGCATTGCCTCTTAAGGAGGACTTCAGACAGTTGCCTGGCCAAGTAACAGGCCAGGTCTTCCAGACTACATGAAGAAAAGGGATTATACCTCAATGCAAATTGCTATAAAGCAAAGCAAAGCAAGTTCAAAGAACTAAGCAACTAATGGTACCTGAAATAGTCAAACAGAATCAGTACACAATTCAAAAGTTAAAGCAAAAGGAGGTAAGAATTAACAGTCAAAACAAACAGGCAAATGTGCAAAGCACAAGACTCAAGTCATATGAGTCAAGCCACCTACAAAACAAAGAGGTTAGCTCATGATAAACAATCAAGCTTAATCAAATTTGTATGATCTCTTTGAAGCATTGGTTGCTTAACCTGAAAACATGAACTCAAACATGAGCAACAGGACCACCAGGACAAGCCTAGGGTCAAAAGGGGATGAGAAAGTCAAAACAGCAAATGAAATTCAACCAAAATCAAGTTCAAACAATCAAGAAGCAAACTCAATTGGTTCCACATTCATATCATTCATCATCATGATTTCATAAGCAAAAGAAGTCAAGGCATGGCAAATGAAAGCTCATAGAAGTCAACAGCAAGACTTAGCTCAAAACCAATCATAAACAGTTCAAAAAATTATCAAATAATTCATGATCAAACACAATCCAT
Organism: Lathyrus oleraceus; assembly: GCF_024323335.1. NCBI lineage: Eukaryota > Viridiplantae > Streptophyta > Magnoliopsida > Fabales > Fabaceae > Lathyrus > Lathyrus oleraceus. The sequence goes on along the minus strand of NC_066580.1, from coordinate 331,726,742 downwards.
AACATGACATGCATATCAAATTTCAGATCAATTGGATCATGGGAAGATAGTCAATGAAAATCAGAAAGGCAAGGCAAGTTCAAACATGCTCAAAGAAGTCAACAAAACATGCATCAACTTCAAAAATTCATAAATCAGTGATAACATATGAGAAATGAATGGGATCAACACCATGGAAAAGCTTAAGATGTCTAGTAATCACACATAAAATTTCATGTCCATCTAATAAAGTATGAGAATTTCACAAATGAAATGGCAACATGTATCACAAAAGTCAACATTTTGGTCAAACAGGGGAGAAAATCTCAAACAATTAGGAAATGCCACAAATAATTCCAAGAAAATTCACATGTAAACTAGACATACAAGAGTAGGTTCATGCAAAAATTCACATCAATTTGAGGTCAAAAAGCATGGTATCAAAAATCATGAAGTTGCACATCATTGGTGTGACACAAATTGTCACACCCTAATTCAAAAATTCATAACTCAATGACCAGAGATGATAAATTCATGAACTCTATACCAAAATCACCATGAATGTGTCTAGTTTAAGCACAAAAAATTTGGAAGCCATTGGATAATGCATCATCATTTCACAAATGTTTTGGCAAAAGGTACAAAAAATGGATACATGTCACAAACCCTAGTATCATTTAACATTCACTCATCCAAAAATTCAGAAAAAATCATGATAAAAAAGTAGAGATCAAGCAGAGCATAATGCAAAAATCCTCATGAATTTTGGACAATTATTGAAGAGGCTATGATTTTTGGAAGATTGTGTAACAAAGTGAAATAAATATTGCATAGTAAAATGATTTAATAGCTAATTAAAATGTGGAGTGGCATTTGTGTAATTATGCTGGGCGTTTAATGAAACGCAGCGCAGCGGTCATGGGCGTGGCACGCTGGGATTTGTCACATGGCAATGAAACAGTGTTTCTCATGCAGAAACACAAACAGCATCAACCAAACGCGTTTCCAGGGGTCAAGCAAGTTCTGGGTTTGAAAAAAGTTTTAGGGTTTCATGCTACAGTGTCACCTTCATCAAGGTGAAAAACAAATGTTCCAGAAACACGAATCAAGCACATCATTGGAATCATCAAGCATCACACAACACGAATCCAACAATTATTTTCAATGAATCGAACCACACAACATAAATCATGCAAGATCATATTCATATACCAAACTTTAAGACAACATAACTCTGTAAATACTCAACCATTTCATGTGATTTAAAGCTCAAAATACTCATGGCAAAGAGATCTATCATAATCACATCATGTTTTAGCAAATAGTAAGATTCGAATTCTTACTTGATTTTGGAGAAAATGATGAAACAATGATGATGTGATGTGTTGGCTCAAAACAGATGCAGACCCGTGTTCCAAATGATGAATGGTGGAAGAAGTTTAGCTCAGCAAGGCTTGAAACGACTCAATTCGAAATCTTCCATTGATGAACATTGATGTAACAATGTGTTTTTGCTTGCTTACAGTTACAAAATGAGACTTGGAAATGCTTAACAGAAGTTGGTATATCATGAACCAAAGCACATAAGCATGAGTTTAATGGAGGTTTTCGAAAAAAGTTCAGATGAGGCAAAATGAGGTTTTAGAGAAATGAGCTTTTTCGGTTTTCAATTGGTGGCTGCTAGGGTTGGAATTGACAGAAAATGAGCCTTTATACCTCTGTTTTGTGTTGGCTAATGGAGTATTAATCATGATTTGGTTTAATGAGCAATTTTGCTAATTGGAGCATTTTGGCCTAAGGGCATGGTACATGAGCAAATGCTGCGAAATTGGGCCTTGGGCAAGTTTCAAATATCATTTCAGACCTATTCCAATTGGCCAAATGTGTTAAAATTGGTTATTTCACAAAATCACTTTTGCACCACACTTGAAATTAATTAATGCAAGTCCAAAAAGGCCATTTTGAATGGTGATGTTTTGATGCATGATGATGACATTTTTGGAAAGAGGGGATCAAATATGACTTGTAGGAAAAAACCCCACCAAATTTGGCCAAATGGTTTGAGAGATATGGCCTTTTGAAGTTCACAAATGTTTGAAAATGATTTGATCATATCTTGCCAACCATACATGAAAATTGAGTGTTCTTGGACTTTTTGAAAATGGGAGAACAAGATCTTCAACTTTCATGTTGGGCAAAAATTCATTTGAAGCTTGTATCATGATGTAAGTTTAGGATCAAGAAGTTTCCATTTTGGGCAAATTTGAATTACAGGTCAACTTTCTATTTCTGGAAATTTTCTGTTTGACTTCAAATTCTTTCATGATGGTGTTTGAAATGATATGTGAGGCCTATATGGACATGAATGAGCTCCCTCAAACCAATTCCCACCATCAAATCACTGATTAAATGGACAGTTGACCAAGTTTGACTTCAGTTGACTTTTCTAGGGTTTTGCATGACTGAAGCACCTTCTGATGAATTCCAAACCCTAATTCCTTGAGATTTTGATTCCAAATGATGTCACAACATATAAGAACTCTTGATGATTGATCATGGTGCCCAAATTCTGCAAGAATGGCCACCATCCACTGCAATGACTGACTTTGACTGATTTTGACCTAATTGGCTTCATCTGCAAGTAACATGGTTAGAATGACAATATTTTTGTACTTTTTGGTTAGTAAACATATGAAAAGCAAAGATATACAAATGCAAGACATGCTTGGTGATCAAGAATCAACTCACAAGGCAACCTACCCATTAGGAGGGAAACTAGGGTATAATGATCCTTGAGGCCATGATATGATATGATATGGGCCATGAGGGATCTTAGGGCCAAAATTGGGGTCTTACAGTAACAATTGTTTTTCTTTTCGGTTGGTCACCTATTATATACCCAGTAACCGGTATCCCTGGTGTTCCTTCCATGCGAGTATATTATCTATGTTCTGACGGTAATAGATAATATATCTCGTGCACTCCTTGGTCAAAATCTTTTGATTGTTTCTCCAGTGGAGTAAGATTTGTATTCTTTGTAGAATCGAATATCCATCCTTTAACAAGTTTGCGTTTTGTCCTCTTCAGGATGATGAGTGTTTTGGCAGTAAAAACCAATTCACGTTTTCGGTCGGTCGCTTATTATATGCCTAGTAACCGGTATCCCTGGTGTTCCTTCCATGCGAGTGTACTATCCACGTTCTGACGGTAATGGATAATACATCTCATGCACTCTTTGGTTGAAGCCTTTTGTCCTTCCCCATTTGAGTAAGATTTGTTTTCCCGTTGCGGAGTCAGATGTCCATCCTGTAAGTCGATTTGCTTTTTCAAGCCCTCCTTTCGGATGATGAGTGTTTTGGAAGTAAACCAATTCATGTTTTCGGTCGGTCACCTATTATATACCCAGTAACCGGTATCCCTGGTGTTCCTTCCTTTCTGCTCCCTATTATGACCTTGGTCCCCTGCGGAGTCAGATTTTCCTGAGTCGATGTACCTTTTTCAGGTCTTCCTCAGATGTTTTGGTTGATTGATATCTCTCACCCTTTTACCGGTCTTAGATATTCATTCTTCCTGAGCTTGTTGTTCTTTCACCCAGTAATCAGTGTTCAGATCGCATGTCTCTTTGAGCTTGTTACCCAGTAACCGGTAGCACCTCATCCTCTTGCTTCCTCTGGAGAGTCTTTGTTAGAAATTCCCCAGTGGAGTTTCTGTTGTGATTCACCCTTCTGCTGTATTGGCATAATTCCCCAATACATGCATTTTCCCCGGCAGGGAGGTTCTGTGTGAATCTTTCCCCAGCTTGAGTCCGGATTTTATCCGAAGTATCCTTTGTGGATAGTTTTGCTGTGTTGGCATTTTCCCCAATACACGCATTTTTGAGTCAGCTTGAGTCCTTCCATCGGATGTGTTTCCCTTTGGAACTCTTTTTCCCAGTGTCAGTCCTTTACTCCCCGGTAAAGTCTCCAGTTTCAAGTCGTGTCCTGCTCACGCATTCTTTTCTTATCCCCATAAGAGTCACGTCGGAGTCTCTGTTCCATTAGGAAGTGCATCATTCCCGTGGATTTATCTTTGCTTCTGATTTTCTTTCCTTCTTTGTGGACCCATATTCCCCACAGAGTTTGTTTCTTTTGCATTCATACATCTGCATCATGAGGTCTCTTAGGGACCATAATTTGTCTCATTGTTGTTATTTAAGCCCATTCTACCCCGTCGAGACGAAGATTTTAACCTTCATTTCTCCGGCTAGAATGACCTTAAATAGGGGCATCTGTAAGACCCCAATTTTGTCCCTAAGATCCCTCATGGCATCATATCATAACATTGCATAGCCTCAAGGATCATTGGACACCTTGCTTCCTTCCCTGTGGGTGGGATATCTCCTGAGAGTGGTTCTTGATCACCAAGCATTGCTTGCATTTGTATATCATTGCTTTTCTTTTAATCACTAACCAAAAACGTACAAAAATATGTCATCTAACATTTGTCTTGCAACTTAAGCAGTCAACAGGTCAAGGCAATTCAAGTGAATCCTTTGTGCAAGAGATGAGGGTTCCATTGAGATATGGATCATGTGATCATTATTTTGAGCTCATATGAGCTATAGGTCCATTTGGAGCAAATTCCCCAGGTGATTGAGGCCCAAGTTCATCAAAACATTTTCAGGTCATCTAAGGGCCTATGCCAGTCAACTGAAAGTCAACTGTGGTTTTTGAATTGGGAAATTGAATTTCTTTATCCCATTCATGTTCCAACAATGCTTATTCATCATGTCAAACATCTACATTGAAGAATTTGAGGTCAAGTCAAAAGTTTTCCAAAATGGAAAGTGACCTGTAATTTCAAGTTTCCAAAAATGGAAAGTTTTTGGACCAACTTCAACTCAACTTTCGAACATCAAATAAGCTTAAAAAGAATTTTTGTCCAATATGAAAGTTGAATATCTCTCTCTCCCATTTCCAAAAAGTCCAAGATCACGAGTATCTGATGAATGGTTGAGGAGATATGATCAAATCATTGCCAAGTGTGCTTGGAACTTCAAAAGGCCATAACTTTTGACTCATAACTCCAAAATGAGTGCCTCTTTTTGCATTTTGCTTGTCATGACATGTAGTTTCCAAATCATTCATCATATTGCATGGAATCTCATCATATGATCATTTGTTCTTTCATGCCCATTTTGGAGGGAAAATTGCAAATTGAAAATTGGTTAATCACATGAGCTAATTACCATTGCCATTGTGTTCATTGGAAGATTTTAAGTGAATTTGAGCATCCATATGCTACTGTTCACGTGTGCCTTGCTATGCATAAGGTGTTTTTGTTAATTTTTCCATGCACCTCATTCTCACTAATTTTGCATTAACCAAAGCCTAATTACATTTTCAGTAGGATTAGGACATGGTATAAATGCTTAATTCTAACAGAATTGTTCATAACTTCACATTCTAGATCCAAAACTTTTTTTCCCTCCATTTTTTCTCCAAATCAAAACTTGAAAATTCTCCACATAGCATTACAATTTTCTTCCATATTCTGGTTTGTTAAGTGTTGTTGATGAAGATCTAAGCATTCATTTGAAGAATTTGAATGGAAATCAAGCACATGAAGCTCAAGAACATGAAGATGGAAATTGATTTTTGAGCTAGATCCAAGCATCTCCAAGCTTCAATTCATTCATAAAGCTTCAAGACATCATCTCAGGAATTGATCTGGACACTTGCAAGGCATTGAATGCACTGTTTCATTGATCTGCTCTTCAAGAGGTAAAAATTTGATCCTCTTAATTCTTGATGTTATGCACATGTTTAGATAGATCTCCTCACGCTGAAAATTCTGATATAGATTTTATGGAATTTGGATGAATATTGACCGAGTTATATGGATTTGAAGTTTTGTATGTGAATGATCTTTGTGTTCGATTTGCATAATCCATAGACTTTTAGGCCAAAATAATACTGGATTTGGAATGTACATAGCATGAGCTTTTGATTGATATAATTTTTTCGTGATTCTAGAAAATTTTTCATGAGATGTTACTATAGCAACCACCGTCTTCATGAAGAAGACGGTGGAAACCACCCTGCCTCGCCGCGTGCGTCGCCGTCTGCAACATGCAGAGTTGGCGCTAGGGTTTGTACACGCGAGCGTCCAGTTGGCCATTCTATTGGCTCTTGCTTCTTTGCCTGTGTCCACGCGTACGCGTTGAATCCGACTGGGCGCCAACTCAGTTTAATGAAACTGCATCGTTCTGAAACGCACATGCTTCGATCCTTGGCGATATAACTTTTGGATTTTATTTGTTTTAGCGCTCCATTTTTGTGCGTACCAGGTTCGATTCCAGCCGGTGCCACATTTTCAAATTAATTCCAACATTACCTTTCCCTCCAATTTAACATGTGCATGATGATTTTCATTTCAAATATTTTCACCATATTCAAAAAAATAATAAAAAATTGAAAATGCATCCAAATAATTCCAAAATTTTTGCTACATGTTCATATTGATGTCTTTTATTTTTTGGTTGTGATTTCATGATTTTCTCATTTCTGGAGTTTTGAAGGTGGTTGATTCTTTGGACATGTGTGCATATGTGACCTTGCTTCATTCATTCTTTTGTGAAATGCTCAATAATGATCCAATTGCCATGAAATTTTGTATGCTAGTTCCCAACATGTTGCTTGACCTTTGAGCCTTGATTGCGCATTTTTCTCATTTTTCATTTCTGTTTTACACACATGATTGCATGGTGTGACAATGTGTGTCACGCAATTTGATGTCCTACTTGTGCATTTTCATTTCTAGGTCAATTTGACTCTGTTGATTCTAATTTTTGGCATGATGATTATTTTTGACATATTGTATGCACATAAAAATTTCCAGAATTGTTTGAGTCATTTCTGTTTTAATGGAATTTTGATTCTTAATGTCCAATTGTGTGCTTTGAAATTGTCTTTGTCTTCTCTTGCTCACTACATGACTTTGCTTAATGCTTTTGATTTGGTCCTTTTTAGGACAGGTTCTTACTTGATTAAATGTGACTCATGTTGAGTTTTAGCTTCTGTTTTGACCTTTTGCCTCACCTTTGACCCTAGGCTTTGCCCTAGGGGTTTGAACTTACAACTTGAGCTTTGCATTTCAGGTTCAAGCAATAAGTCCTAATGGATGATGTGATCTCTTTGCTTGAGATACAATGTGCTTTGTTTAACTAATGTTGATTGTGTTGTAGGTCCTTGCGTGGCTAGCTCACTTGAGTTGTTGACTTGCATTGTGTATATTGGTTGTCTAACTGTTGATTGTCTGTTTAATTTGTCTGAATGTGAATATTGACTTGTTTGATTTTCTTACAGGTACTTTAGTAGCTTTAACTCATTACTTGAGTTGCTTTGCTTTGCTTGTGGTTGGTTTACCACTTAGGTAATCTCTCTCTAACTCCATGTAGTCTGGAAGCCCTGTCGTTTATGTTTGGCAGGCATTTGGCTGAAGTCCTCCTTAAGAGGCAATGTTTTCGATTGTTTACTTTTGTGCCATGTACTTCAAGTCTTCCTAAGTGAAGTGGAAATTGGCAGATAGAAGGGATGTGAAATCCATCCCCTGCTATTTAGTTGAGTCTTTCATATTGCTCGCACTACGTGCTGATGCATTTGAATAAACACCCCAAGATCTTGTATATAGAGTCAGTCATTGTGGAGTAGAGTTCCTCATTCTGGACTCCCACACATTCTTTGATTCCAGCTCACCCAGGCCAGGGTTAAGAGCTATGAGGTCCAATCCTCATTTCCCATTTCATCTGCTTCACCCTAACTCTCAATGTTAGGGTTAAGAGCTCAAGCACCCATACAGTACCGGCTTGTTTGTCGAGGTTGATATGACCCCTTAACTAAAGCCCAACTTTGATTGAGCCTCTTGATTGTGTATAGTGTGTGCTAATTGATTGTGATAGCTTGTGTTTGCTTTGCATATTGTTCTTGGATATTGTTGTTGCATATTGTTTTGCATATTGCTTTTGCATTTGATCTTTGCTTTGTTTGAGGAGTCAGGTATAAGACCTTTGATTGGTACTCCATTTCCTGCTTTATTTCTTTTGTGGAGTCAGATGTAAGACCAGTGATTGGCTATCTGTTTCCTATTTCTGTTTTTCTGTGGAGTTAGATGTAAGACCATTGATTGGCTATTTGTTTCCCATGTTGCTTTGTGAAGTTGGACGTAAGACCATTTATTGGCACTCCGTTTCTCATTTGTTTTCAGAGTTGCATGTAAGACCATTTATTGGCAATCCATTTCCAGTTTTGTTGCTCCTTTGAGCTTGCTTATTTGCTTATTGCTTGTTGCCTATTCCAAAGGAACTTCCTTGGATCATTTCTATGATCTTGAGAAAGCAACTCCTACTTGTGGCTTTGTCCCTTATCCTTAACCCTTTTGTGCTTAACCTTGGATCCATGTTTTCCATCTTTAACCCAAACCAGAAACTTTTGTGCAAACACTTTCATCTGTTTTCAAACTTCATTTTCACAATACTTCTTCTGAATTGAATCTAATGTCAACTCTGACCATCTTTGTGAATACTCATAATTGGTTAATTTCACTCACTCAATTGCTTTTGTGGCCCTTGTCCACTTCTTGATAAGTTTTCATGCATTAGCCGTAGATCTGAATTATCTTAGTGGTTGATGTGAATCTCACCACATCCTTAGTGAGTTGATTGTAAGACTTCCATACTTATTATAGGGTTAACCCCTCACTAGTATGTCGAAGCTATCCTCGCATGGTGGATTGTTGGTTCAGGTTGAGTGTTCTCCCTTTGATAATGAAAGACCCTAAGGCTCTTGTGTAAAATCAATCCACTCATCTTTTGGAAATCTTTTAGCCGAACTACGAGGTTTTGATCCTGTAAAGGTACGTAGGCAATGGATTCATCCATCCAAACACAAAAATAATAAAACTTGTACATTCTTTTCTCACCTCTTCCCTCATGTTTGCACAATAAATATTTTCATAAACAATACTTTTTTACAACAAGTTGTGAAAAGGGTTCCCTAGGAGTACCTAGGATGCATTGGGTGCCTAACACCTTCCCTTTGCATAATTACCCCCTTACCCAGATCTCTGCACCTCTTTTATTAGTTTTCTTTGTAAAACTTCTTAGGCTTTTGTTCACTTTCTAACCATTCCTTTGGATAAATAGAAGTGTGGTGGCGACTTTATCTTTGTATGCTTTGCTTTTTATTTAGTCAATAAATCATAAAGTGACGAATACACCGCTACAATAAGTCCAATTACGATTGCTTAACATAGCGCTAAATTTGGGACATAAAAGGCATAAGCATTCTAGTTAGTGAGATTGTAAGTCTCCCCTCTTTCATGGTATTGGATGGAAACTTGGCCTTCTTTCCTTCCTTTGGAAGATTTTTTGGCTCAAGGATTCATGCTTATGATAAGTGGGTTGAGTGTTCTCCAAAGAATGTCTTAAGATAAAAAAGCGAAAGAAAATCAATACTAACTTCTAACCTATTAACTACTAACTTTTAATTTCAAGCTTTTACTTTAATGCAATTTACTTTTAGCACTCCATTTCATTTGCCATTGTTCATATCATTCTAATTGTTTATGTTAATGCAATTTTCACTTTGTCCATTTGGACCATATTGTGTGATATATTTTGTTTGTGTACTTTGCTTATTTGTTTAGTCTTTGACCATTAATGTACATAATAATAACAAAAACCCTAAAAAAACTTTTGAGTGGACTGTTGGCTTGATCTTGGACAATGGATTTAGAATCTAGGCAACCTTCATAACCTAAAGGACTTGGCCAATGCCAACTTGTTGACGAACCAAGTGCTTACAATTTGAATTTCATTTTATACATCTTTGAGACCTCTCTAGGTTCATCTGCAACATAATCATTGTGAAGCTGTTATTTTGAACCTGTGACTTTTAGAGTTCATTTCTTGCATGAGCTATTTTGAAGAAGATCATGGAATGGATAAGCTTGGATGTGGCCATCTTTATTTCATGCCTTTCTCTTCAAGATAATATAATGGTGCATTCATGTGTTGCTTGATTATAAAAGTCCAAGGGAATTTTGGGTTTCTATTGACATTCTTGTCTATTGGATTGCTACCCATTTGGTCAGATCTTTTCAATTCTAAACTTTTAATTTTGTACAAAGGATAGTCTATTCATCTTCTCCCCATTTCTTTAATTTCAAAATCTCTCCCTCCATTTTTTTCAAAATCTTCTTTGTGTGAACTACTTTTATTCTAAACTTTGACCACTTTTGTAAAAAAGGTAGAAACTTTGGCCTAATGCCATTGCATTTTCAAACTTCTTTTCTTAAATCAAACTTGTAAATAAACTTAACTGTACTTGACTTAAACTTTCAAAAATACAAAAAAAACTAACTCATTCAAACCATTTTAGGCCTTTGAGCCTTTCAAACTTATTTTTTGTTAAAAAAAATGCATCCACTTTGAAATTTGTATCACGAACTACGAGGTTTTGATCCCTCATTTTTATGTTGGTACGTACGCACAAGACCGAAGGTCTTGTCAAACACAAAAATATAATTAATGAATTCTTTTCTCATCCCACCATTCTATTTATTTGTAAACATCACTTAGTACAAAAATACATATGCATACAAAAAGGGCTCCCTAGGAGTACCTAGGACACTTTGGGTGCTAACACCTTCCCTCTGTGTAACCAACCCCCTTACCTGCGATCTCTGACTTTTTATTAGTTTTGATTTGAAAACTTCTTACCTTTTGGGTTTTGTTCGTACTTTTTCCCTTTTCCCTTGGAAATAATAAAAGCGTGGTGGCGACTCTTGTTATTTGATTTATAGCTTGTCAATAGCTTTATGATCATGAATTTCCCGCTACACTTACATCACAATGAATTTGTTTTACCGCGGTAATAATTCAACAAAGGATTCAATAAGAGGGACCACATATCTGGAGAAATCTTTCTACCAACAGAGTCGTACGCACTGACTTCACGCGAGGACCACAATGAAATCCAAAAAGAATCCATTTTCCTAACGGAATGATTTGCTGGATTTGCCAGCTCACACCATACACAAACCTCGTGCCACCCCTCTATAAAAGAGACTGAAATCCACTGAAAATGGGGATCCAAAAAAAACCATATTGTTACCCTGCTGAAATTCCCTTGAAATCTGCACTCAAAGCTCAATAAAAAAACCTCAGCTTTGATTTTCACACTGAAAACCAAAGTTGAAGAGCTCAAATCCTTCAGCCAAGCACGAACAAGAGAGTGACGTGAAGAAATATTGAAGGGAAAAGAAAAGCCCAGAGCAGTGAAGAGACAATTTAGCGAGGAAAAGAAGGAGAGAAGGTGTCTTACCAAGATCCGGCCCCGTTCCTCAAAACCGCCGAAAACGTGCAATTTCCTTCGAGGTTTAGTTTGTTCCGTTCTTCTTCATGTCTTTACTCATATGCTTCGTATTAGCTTAAACAACAATGATTTGCTTAGATCTGAGATTTCTCTTCTAGCCTTTTTGATTTATTGTTTATCTTGCTTACTCCATTTTCGCTCACGTCCGGTTCGAAATCCTGAATCGAGTATTGTGGATTTGTTTTTTTTTTGTTCGTCGTTAGTAAGTTTCGTTTAGGTGTTGGATTTGTGCAAGGAAAATTTTGAGGTTTGAAGTTGTAGAGATAATGAAACTGATAATGGTTGTTTTATACCCATTTCAAACTCACATCATTTCCTCTTTAAAACCGTGATTAATGGTCATAAGTGGAATACCCAGCTTTCCCACTGCCCAACGGTCGAATGCTCTTTTTGACGTGTTGGAAACAGTGTTTATGCATACCAATGTTGTGGGATAAATACAACCTTTCGTCTCCAGATTCTGGATTTTATGGAGGGCCTTGGTAGACCCGTATCAGGGTTATAGATAACCCAAACTGATTAGCCACGTGGGCTTCCTGGATGTCAGGCCCACTCCTTTTCCCCTTTGCTATCACGCGCCCTAGTGGGCTTAAAGGGCCTTCAAGGCCCATTTTTTTTTTCTGGTAGTTTCTTTACCTTTTTTGGTGTTAGCATAGGATTGGTTTGAACTAATTGGGTCTAAACATAAATTTTATTAATTAAAACATTATTATCACTATAATTAGTTATAGATTTTACTATTTATTTAGTTAATTAATTAATCACATTACTATTATTATCATCATTTGTTATTTAAATATAATTTAAGTAATTGCTCATTCTTTGTGAAGATTTGTGTGCACTGTTTTTTTTTTGTTTATCTATTTGTACAAATTCTCGAGTTCATCTGTATGGTGTGCTACAATAGTGACAAGCTAATTTAATTTCACCAATTTAAAACCATTCAAACCAATTTCAAAAATAAATCACCTATTTCTCGATTTAATCTCGAGCCCATTTTCAAACACCATTGTAAGTCGATTGCGTTTAGCATCGCCATCAACCTCACATAGCTTACTCTTGGGCTTTCTTACAATGAGACCTAGTCGATTGTTAATTGATCGATTAGATGACCGATTCACTAAATAAAATCCACTTCATTCATAAACATAAATTTAAAACCTCGATCCAACGTCGAGTATTTTTATTAAATTAAAGTACTTAATCACAATTAAATACCATTTTATTTGGGAATGAAAAGGGGGATGGTTTTGAATTTTCAACTCCTCTCCTCGATTATTTGAATACGAGTTCTCTTACTCGGTTAGTCAAATAGTTGTCATTCCTATCCACTTAAGCATAATTAAATTGAACTATGCTTGTAATAAGCTAAATGAAAAGGGAGATGGTTTTGAGTTTTCAACTCCTCACCTCGACTATTTGAATACGAGTTCTCTTACTCAGTTAGTCAAATAATTGTCATTTTTATCCGCTTAAACATAATTAAATCAAACTACTTTTCATAATTACAACATGAAAAGGGGGATGATTTTGAGCCTTGAACTCCTCTCCTCGATTGTTTGAATACGAGTTCTCTTACTCAGTTAGTCAAACCATTGTCATTTTTCTTAAAACCAAATTAATAAATTAATCAAATCATTTTCATAGTAAACTATATGAAAAAGGAGATGGTCTTGAGTCTTCAATTCCTCTTCTCAAATGATTGGATATAAGTTGTCTTACTCAGTCATTCGAGCACTTGTCGTTTATTCTAAAATACATCAACCGTACATAAACCTATTTTCATAATTGCTCAGATGTAAAAGAAAGCGGTCTAGAGTCTTCTATTCCCTTTCCCGATTATTAGGATACGAGTTGTCTTACTCGTCTATCCGATTATTCGTCATCCATTCAAAACACCTTAATCCTCATTAAACCCTTTCATAATTAAGGATGAAAAAGAAAGTGGTCTAGAGTCTTCTATTCCCTTTCCCGAATACTTGGATACGAGTTGTATTACTCAACTATCTAAGTATTCATCATCCATTTCAAAACATCCTAATCATCATTAAATCTTTTTTTTATAATCATTAAGATGAAAAAGAAAGTGGTATAGAGTTTTCTATTCCCTTTTCCGACTATTAGGATACGAGTTGTCTTACTTGACTATCCGATTAATCGTCATTCATTCAAAATACCTTAAATATCATCAAATTCTTTTATAGTTCAAGATGAAAAATAAAGTCGTCTAGAGTCTTCTATTCCATCTCCCGATTATTAAGATACGAGTTATCTTACTCGACTGTCCGAGTAGTTGTCATCTAACCAAAAATACCTTAACACATCAAATCTATTTGTCCTCGCCCATGTGCGATTGAAACCAACCATAAAACACATACACATATTAACTCAACTTGTCGCCCCTGTGCAATCGATAACCCAAAACTCTTTTCAGAAAGAACACTGTTTAATCCTTTCTAATTCACAACAAACTAGTACTTAAGCCTCCGCCGAGAGCAAACAAGCCAACGTTTAGCCTTTAGAACGCGATCTAAACAACTGTTCGGTAAAAGTCACCAACCAACTGTAGTTCCCCGAACTACGAATGCTCTGATTTCCTTATTGCACCATAAGGATACGTAGGCACGAGATTGGGAGATCTTGGAGAGCGCACTAATAAAAAACCTCTCTTTCCCCCCTTCTGAGGTTTCCATCTGTAGCGGTGTATTCGTTACTATATGATCTATTGATTAAATCATAAGCAAAGTATACAAAGATAGAGTCGCCACCGCACTTTTATTTATCCTAAGGACTGGCTAAAAAGCGAACAAAAGCCTAAGAAGTTTTACACATAGAAAACTAATGAAAAGATCAGAGATCGGGGTAAGGGGTAAATTACGCAATGGGAAGGTGTTAGGCACCCAAAATGTCCTAGGTACTCCTAGGGAGCCCTTTTCACACTTGTTGAATGAAAATTGTTATTTGTTTTTGACATATTATGCAAACATGAATGGGAAGATGAGAAAAGAATGTACAAGTTATTTATTTGTGTGTTTGAACGGATGAACCCGTTGCCTACGTACCTTCCATCAAAGGTAAGGATCAAAACGCCGTAGTTCGGCTAAAAGATTTCCAAAAATTAGTGCATTCAATTTTAAACACAAGCTCTAAGGTCTTACGTTATCCACGGGAGAAAACTCAACCTTATGAAACAATAAGTCCACCATGTGAGAAAAGCTTCAACTTGCTAGTGAGGGGTTAACCCTATAATAAGCAAGGAAGACTTATAATTCAATCAACTAAGGACAAATAGGTGAGGTTAACATCAACCAACCAGGATAAATCAAACCTATGGCTAATGTATGAAAACTTAACGAACATGGACAAAGCCACAAAACAATTGAATGGATTGGATTAATTGATTATGAATATTCACAAAAGGGTGGTCAAAGTATGATTAAGATTTAATTCAAAAAGAAGTGTTAACAAAAGTGAAGTTTGAAAATCAAGGACTTAAGGTCCAAGTTTCTAATTTGAAAAAGCATGAAGATGTTTGCACAACATTTATTTCAAGTTTTAAAAACAAGGTGTGAAAAGGTTTAGGACACAAAGGGATGAATGGATAATGGAGTGTAAAACTTCTTAGAAAGGGTTCACCTCTTGAAACCATATAGAAGACGATTCAAGTGTGTCCTTAGGAATGGACAATGAGCAATAACAAAAGCGAACAAAGTGATACCGGATGCCACTCAATGGTCTTACACCAATCTCACAACCAAAAGCGGATATCGGATACCAATAAATGGATTTACACCAATCTCCTAAAACAAACCTGGATATCAGATGCCACTCAATGGTCTTACACTAATCTCCTAAAGATGATCATAGGAACACAAATGCCAACAACTTAGACTTACAGTTGCATCCTCACATAAGCAGACAAAAGCAATAAGCAAAACATAGATATCGGATGCCAATCTATCTGGGCTTACTCTAATCTCCACAGTATGGTCATAGGAATACAAATGCCACATCACAGGGACTTATAATTGCATCCTCTCATACAACAAACAAGAGCAAAGAAGATATGAGTGACCAATGAAATGGTCTTACACTCTATCCCTTCCATATCATGGGAACAAAAGCCAATCAACATGGACTTACAATTGAATCCTCCATGGGCAAACAAACATAGATCACAACGATATGCAATAATAATCATGCAAGAATGAACAATCAATGATGATGAATGCACAATGGCAAATAAGCAATCATGTTCAAATGAATCAAACAATCAATCAAACAAGTTCAGGTAGCATACACTATAACCAAGCAACTAGGCTCAAACAAAGGTTGGACTTTAAAAGTCAACTGGAATAGGGTGAAAGGTGCTCTTAACCTTGACATTGAAAGGTCAAGGTGAAGCAGATGAAAGGATATGAGGGGTGTGCCTCATCACTCTTATGTCTGGTCAGAGAGAGTATTGAATATCAGAAGGTGTGGGAGTTCAGAAAGATGGAACTCTCTCCACAAGTTAGACTCTATAGATCTTGGGTTTTTACTCACTATGCATCAACACAAGTAATGTGAGCAAGGTGAGTGACTCACAGAATAGTAGGAGATAGGCTACATATCTCTTTGATCTACCAATTTCCTCAAATGAGGACTTTTCCTGCTACGGGACAAAGGTAAACAAGCACAAACATTGCCTCTTAAGGAGGACTTCAGACAGGTGCCTGGCTAGGTAACAAGCCAGGTCTTCCAGACTACATGGAGACAAGAGATTCTACCTCAATGCAAATGCTATCAAGCAAAGCAATGCAAGTTCTCAAAGAACTATTAGCAACTATGGTACCTGAAATCAATCAAATATAATCAGCATCCCAATCACAAAATCAAAACAAAAAAACATAAGAACCATCAGACAACATAATCAAGCACATGTGCAAAGCACAAAGCTCAAAGCAAGTGAGCTAAGCATCCTACAAAATAAAACAAGTTAGTTCATAACAAGCAAATAAACCAAACTTAATCAACTTGCATTGATCTCCTTAAAGCATTTGCTTCTTAACCTGAAAGGCAAACTCAAACATGAGAAACAAGACCACTGGGACAAGCCTAGGGTCAAAAGGCGGTGAAAAATTCAAAACAGCAAGTGAAAATTGATCAAAACCAAGATTAATCAAGCAAGAATAGAATCCAATTGGTCTCACATCAAAACTATGCACCAAATCCATTTCATACACAAAACATGTCAAACTATGCACTTTGGAAACACATTAGAGCAAACAGAATGATCACAATCAAACCAATACCAAAACAGCTAAATAAATTCCACAAAAAATTCAAGTCAAAACAGAACACATTGAATGAGCAGCATATCAAATTTCATGCTATTTGGACAAGTGAAAGTAAGGAATTTAAAATCAGGAAGTCATGGCATGCAAATACAACTTCAAATAAGGCCACAAATCATGTATCAACTTCAAATGAATGCCAAACAGAATTGGTGCAAGATGAATGAACCACTCCAAAGCCAAAATGGAATTAAACATGTTAAGAACCAATCCACAAAATTTCAGCTTCATATGATAAGGCATGAGAATTTCACAAGTCATGTAAGTTGATCACTCAAGAAAAGTCCAAAAATGACTAAACAGCAAAGAAAATTATCAATCAAATAGGAAATTGATCAACAAATCCTACAAAAAATCACGCTCAAACTAGACATACAGGAGTAAACACATGCAAACATCCAGAGCAAATGGCATAGCATAAGCATGGATACAAAATTCAAGAAGTTGAACAAAAACTAGTGTGCACACATTGTCACACTCATGAAGATCACATCATATCTCCTAATCCAGAAATGCAAAATTAGCAAACCATATACCAAAATCACCAGGAAAGAGTCTAGATCATGCATATAAAATTTCATTCATTTTGGAGCAAGCATCAAGATTTCACAATCAAAATGGTGAAACATATACACAAAGCATACATGATCAAAACCATTAGACAAAATTAAAAATCAACCAGGCACAACTTTTGCTATCATGCCTATAAAAAACTAGAGAGAAATTGGAGATGAATGCAGAAATCCTCACTCAATTTGGATCAAGGATGAATATTCTATGATATTTTGAAGTTCAATCAAGAAATGAAATAAATATTTCACAATTAAAATGAATTTAGATTGCACGGATGGCATTTTGGTAAATCAGGCGAAATTTTGAATGTTGCCGCTTATGCAATACGCTGTGTTTCATTAAAGAAACGCAGCCACCAACCACAACACGCCAAGTGGACGAATGCATGGAGAAAAACAGCAAACAGCATGCAAAAACACGGGAAGAAGATCAAAGACGTCCTGGGAATACGAAAACCTAGTCTCCTTCATGAACTCATCACGTTCATCATCCATATGAACAAATTATTCCAGAAATTTCGTGCCGTATACCAAAATGACCGGCGTTCAACCTACATCACGAATCTAACCAGTATTTGCCCTAATTCTACGCATGGCATGAGATTTGGTCAAAAGAAGTTTGGTCATCAAGATTTCAGATTAGCAAAACTTCATCAATACCTAATGAAAATCAATGATCTAAGTTGCAATGAACTCAGCAAGGAACGATCTATCAAAGCCATATCATGATTTTATCAATTGTAAGAATCGAATTCTTACCTCTTGTAATCGCAGATCTTGAATCTGGTAATTTCGAGACTTGGAAGTTGAAAACAGAAGTCCAATGGTGATTAGGAAGGTGAATGGAATGAGTCTTTTAGCTCAACAGTGCACGATGATGATGAACTTTCGAACTGCCATGGAAGCTCAAGGTTGCAACAGTTAGGATTCTTCACGATTCTTCCAATGATAGCTTCAAACAGATCTTCAAATCCACCTACAGATGAAGATTACTACAAGAACCAGTACAAATGATGAAGAATTTTGAGGAATCAAAGTGAAAAAGTGTGAGTGAAAATTGAGAGAATTGAGAGAATTTGAGAAATTTGTGAGTTTGATTTGAGATTGTGAATGTGGATCCGAACTTTCTGTTATGATTAGGCTCTTATAGTCTTGTTAATCCAATGCCTTAATCATGATTAGCACAAATTGGAAGTGATTAGCAAGTTGCACATGTTATGCATTTTGGCCAAATTGCCCTTTTGCACTTAGAACCAATGGAACAGTCAATTCTCCTTTGAAGCAAGTCACAAATCATGTTTAGAAGTGAATTGAATTGGTTTGGTATGAAAATCCCATGTATTTTTGAAAATCACTATTTTTCCCACCAAATTTTAAATGGTTCACTTGAAAAATGACCTTTTTATGTGATGGTTTTTAATAAAATGTGATGATGGATTTGGATAGTACACATCAAATGTGGTTTGCTCAAAAAAGAATCAACCAATTTGGCCTTTCCATTCAAAAGTTATGGCACTTTGAATTTCAACTTTTTCTAAAAATGAATTGATCATAACTTGCCAACCACACATGGGAAATGAGTGTTCTTGGACTTTTGGGAAAGGTGAGAGCAAAATCTTCAACTTTCATGTTGGGCAAAATTTCATTTGAAGCATTCTTGGACATGAAATTTTAAGGAGAAGAACTTTACATTTTTGGCAGGTGAAAATTACAGGTCATTTCTATTTTTGGAAACTTTTTGTTTGACCTCAAATCCTTCAACCTTGATCTTTGAAATGCCAAATGAGGCTTATATGGACATGAATGAGGTCTTTCTAACCATCTCACACCTTCAAATCCCTGATTAAATGCACAGTTGACCACAGTTGACTTTGCTAGGGTTTTGGTTGACTGAGCCATGTTCTGATGAATTCCAAGCCTCTTTCACATGAGATCTTGATCCGAAATGATATCACAACTTAAATGAATCTCTTATGAATAATCATGGTGCCCAAATTCTTCAAGAATGGCCACTATCCATTGCTCAATGACTGATTCAACTGTCTTGACCTAGTTTGCTTCATCTGCAAGTAACAAGGTTAGCTGACAATATTTTTGTACTTTTGGTTAGTAAGCATATGAAAAGCAATGATATACAAATGCAATACATGCCTGGTGATCAAGAATCACACTCACAAAATAGCCCATCCACTAAGAGGGAAGCAAAGGTGCACAATGATCCTTGAGGCAATGATATGGTATGATATGATGCCATGAGGGATCTTAGGGACAAAATTGGGGTCTTACAGATGCCCCTATTTAAGGTCATTCTAGCCGGAGAAATGAAGTTTAGAAATCTTCATCTCGACGCGGTAGAATGGGCTTAAATAACAGTAATGAGACAAATTTTGGTCCCTAAGAGACCTCATGATGCAAATGTATGCATGCAAAAGTCACAAACTCTGTGGGGAATATGATTCACACAGAAGAAAAAACGATTCGTCGGAGTAATTCACTCACTAGGAACATAGCCTCTAATAAGACTCTTGTTGGGACTCTTATGGGGATAATAAAAGAAGAAGAGTGCGTGAGCAGGACACGACTCGGAGTTAGGGAAAAACAAAACTGACACAACATGCGCAAGACACGACTCTGATTAGGGAATAGCAACAATCGGACTGGAGACCTCACTGGGGAAGTGAAAGGACTCACACTGGGGAACAAAAGAATTCCAAAG
The DNA here is from genome assembly GCF_024323335.1 of Lathyrus oleraceus. Classification (NCBI taxonomy): domain Eukaryota; kingdom Viridiplantae; phylum Streptophyta; class Magnoliopsida; order Fabales; family Fabaceae; genus Lathyrus; species Lathyrus oleraceus. Next base: position 331,706,725 of record NC_066580.1, on the reverse strand, counting down.
GACAAACCTCCGATGGAAAGACAACAAGCTGACTCAAACTATCCACAAAGGATACTTCGGATAAAAATCCGGAATCGGACCGGGAAAAGATCCACAAAGAACCTTCCTGCCGGGAAAACGCATATACTAGGGAAAACGCCAATATAGCAAAGGGTAAAATCACAACAGAAATCCACCGGGAAACGTCTAACAAAGAGACTTTCCTGGGGAAAAGCAACAAGAATGAGGTGTTACCAGTATAAGGGTAACAAGCTCAGGAAGAATGGATATCTAAGACCGGTATAAGGGTGAGAGATATCAATCAACCAACATTTGAGAAAGACCTAAAAAAGGTACATAAACTCAGGAAATTCTAACTCCACAGGGGACCGAGGTCATAATAGGGAGTAGAAAGGAAGGAACACCAGGGATACCGAGGTATATAATAGGTGATCTACCGGAACGTGAATTGGTACATATGCCAAAACACTCATCATTCGAAAGGAGGGCTTGAAAAAGCAAATCGACTTACAGGATGGATATTCGAATCCACAAAGGGAAGACGAATCTTACTCAACTGGGGGCACAAACCCAAAGAGTGCATGAGATATAATATCCATTACCGGCAGAACGTAGATAATAATACTCGCATGAGATATATTATCTATTACCGTCAGAACGTAGATAATAAACTCGCATGGTAAGAAACACCAGGGATACCGAGGTATATAATAGGTGATCTACCGAAAACGTGGATTGGTATATATGCCAAAACACACATCATCTGAAACACAAACTGGTTAAAGGATGGATATTCGATCCTACAAAGAATACGAATCTTGCTCAGCTGGGGAAAAATCAACAAAGGATTCCAACTGACGAGCGCATGAGATATATTATTCATTACCGGCAGACCGTGAATAATATACTCGAAAGGAAAAGACACCAGAGATACCGAAGTATATAATAGGTGACTAACCAAAAACAGAGAGACAATCGATACCAAGCATCCGGGTAAACGAGAGACAACTCAAAAGAGATAAATTGCAAGCATCCGACAATTATCCAACAACAAAGAATATTCGACTTCGCAGCGGAAAATACGAATCTTACTCGACCAGGGAAACACAAAAGGTTTCAATTGAAGAGTGCATGAGGTATATTATTCATTACTGGCAGACCGTGAATAATATACTTGCATGGAAGATTATCCATAACCGGTTACTGGGTTAATAAAGGATAAATCGACCGAAAAGAAAGGCATCGGGATACCAACTAGGTATATAAAGATGACCGATCAAAGGAAGCAACAATCATTACCAACAAAAGGGTAAATGAAAGAAGACCCGCTGGGGATAAATTGCAAGCATCCGACAATTATCCGCAGGAACTAGCTGAAAATACATTGATAAACAATCAATGATCCGGGGAACACATCACTAGTAAACGGTGAAAAGACCCACTGGCGACTTCAAAAGGGATAACATTGCAAGCATATGGCAATGATCCAGAAGACTTACTGGGGATACAAGTGCTTACTCAAGAGCAACTACCCAGAAGAAAGGAGGAATATCAACATTAATCAACGAATGAAGATAACCACAACGACCAACCATCATCGGTTAGGATGAACAACAAGGTTAACTCTGCAGAAGGGAGAAATTAGGGTTTACATCTACCGAATACGGGGTAGAATACCAAAAATCTGACTGGGATAAAACTGCAAGCATCCGGCAATTATCCACGCGCACCATAAGGCACAAACTCCACTAGGGAGAAAAACCACAACATGGGATTTACAACTACCGAATACGGGGTAGAAGACCACAAACTCAACTGGGGATATAGATCACGACAGGGAGATACCAACTCTGTTAGGGATGAAACCACAACAACAGAAAATTCACCAACAGCCAGAACGAACCACAACGGGTTACCTCTGCTAGGGGAAAAGAGATAGGGCTTACATCTACCGAATACGGGGTAGTAGCCACAAACTCAACTGGGGATATAGATCACCACAGGGAGATACCAACTCTGTTAGGGATGAAACCACAACAACAGAAAATTCAGCAACAGCCAGAACGAACCACAAAGGGTTACCTCTGCTAGGGGAAAAGAGATAGGGCTTACATCTACCGAATACGGGGTAGTAGCCATACTCTGGTGGGGATATCCACAAATTCACGTGGGGATGAAAGAAATCACAAATCCGCACGGGAAACAAAATAGGGTTTATAACAAACCACCAACCTTTGCCGAGGAATAAAAGGTATATAACCACCAATTCCATCAAAAGGGCAAGGAAAAAAATAGGACTTACAACTACCAGTATAAGGGTAGAGGCCCGAAAACTCCGCTGGGGGAACAACCCACTGGGAAGCACAAAAGACAATTGACAAAACGCCAATTCGGGAATATTCCGAAAAGACAGACTGAATCAAGACACATCCTAATGAGGATATAACTCAATAGGAACATCCGTCCCAATATATGTTGGGAGGAAACGGAAGAAACCGTCATCCACGAGAGTATATCTCAGTGGGGAATTGCAGAAGGAAAGACAGACATTTTCTGCTTACGGGGCTGACTCTATATTGAGATCTTAAACACCCGACATTTGCTTTAGGAAGATCTAAAAAGAGATCTATATCATCCATAGCAGGAGACATAACAAACAAAAGATATATGGCAAACAAATGCATCATGAATATCTGAATGTTTATGAATATGCATGAATATGCGTAATTATGTTTGATGAATGCTGACAAAACAGACATATCTAACACAACAGGTCCAGGAATCAAACGCCCGGTATTATACTTCCAGGAGAAAACCAGCTGGAAAGCCAATCTGCGGAGATCTGCATGCTATAAAGCAAAGATCTGCGGATACTGCTAAGGCAGCAGAGATATCAGGATACACCAAATCTCTGAGTGATGGATCAGCGAAAGTCCCAATCAGGGCACAGAAAGTCGCAACGGGCAAAACCGCCACCAAGACCAATCTGTTGGGGAATGAGAGAGAATCTCAAAACAGCTGCAGCGGATCCCAGTATCAACTGAGAAACAAAAGTTCACGGCACACACGAGAACAACTTCAAAAAAAAAAACTCCAAACAATTCCAGGGAACAACCCACTGTAGGAGAACAAAATCATCCAAGTAGAATCTAACTGCATAAGCAACTCTACTGGGGAAAACTGTCGACTACTCTCTTAGGGAACAACCCACTGAAGGAGAAAGCACCACACAAGTAGATTCTGCAACAAGTCACTCTACTTGGGGAGAACATGCATATCTGATAGATCACATCAGTAGATTCTGCAATATAAGCCACTCTACTGAGGATCAAAAGTAATCAAGAAATCAATCCAATCCCTGGATGACGGAGCTATCAACCAATCATATTGGGGATTGAAGGAGGTTCAACAGGCGACACTTGCCACAACAACCATTCTGCAGACAACGCTGGGGAGAGATGGATGAAAATACTGGGATATCAACCCAATCAACCACGGGGTAGAAAAAATAAATCCTGCTCTGATGAGGAGAACCAACACTCTGATAGAGAGAAATCAACAACTCTACTGGTAACTGCACCGGGGAGTGCGACAACCACTCTGCTCGCGACTGCGATGAGGGGACAAATAAAGTCTGGGTATAGCAACCCACTGGAGGAAGCGAAGGGGCACCTGGATGTCAAACCATTAACCGCCAAATCTTCCACAAGGAAAGCACCCATGTTGGGGAAGATTGCTGCTGGAGAAAACTGAATCTTCAACAACACTCTGCTTACGATTATACTGGGGAACAACCCCACCAACAACTCTGCTTGAGGAACAACCCCAACAAAGATCTGGAGGAAGAGGATACAACCAAACCAGGAATATGAACCAAAGTCTTACCTGTTGGGAATCATACCACCCTTGGGAGAGCACTGAGATATTCTTAAGTATCCTTTCAACATTGCGAATATTCACTTTGTTTAAAACAACAATTTTGAAAAATTCGATTTTTTTAAAACAATAATATTTTATCAATTAAAACATGCAAAACATTTGTTGAATTGAAACAAATAAGAGTGCAAATAATTGGATAAAAGCTCAAATTTATTTGATGGAATGGTAGCCTGCAAATGGCAAGACTCCATAGATCTGTACAAATTTGAAATCAGTGATATATATTGGAAGAGGGTTACATTGAACATAATGATCCTTTCTCTACCGATTTGAATCTCGATGTACTCGAAGCTTCAGTTGACGACGAATCGAGAATCTCTGACGAACAGACAGTTGGTGACCAGAAAGTCTTGTCAGGATGCAGTTACTTGCCGAATCCCCAATTTTTGCCTAGATTGCCCCAGGGTGAGGTACTCGATCTAGCGGGATGCAAATATTCGTCTTTTTTTTTCATGTCTCTAACTTTTGCCTGGATTACCCTTGAGGGTTCTCCACCGAGACGCTCATTTTTGCCTAAGCCGCCCTTTCGGGTTTTCAACTTAGCGAGCTATTCTGTTTTTCATTTGCATATACTTATTATTATTAATTTTTTTTAGGCAAAGTATTTCTTGACTGCATCTGAATTCACAGGACGAGTGAAATCCTCCCCATCCATTGTTGTAAGCATCAAAGCACCGCCTGAAAAGGCTCTCTTAACAACATATGGACCCTCGTAGTTTGGAGTCCACTTGCCCCTGGAATCGGGCACGAAAGACAAGACTTTCTTGAGCACAAGGTCACCTTCTCAGAACACACGAGGCTTGACCTTCTTATCGAATGCTTTCTTCATTCTCTGCTGATATAACTGACCATGACACATGGCAATTAATCGCTTCTCTTCAATCAAATTCAACTGGTCGTAACGACTCTGATTCCATTCAGCATCAGTCAACTTGGCTTCCATCAAGACTTGCATTGATGGGATCTCCACCTCTACTGGGAGAATAGCCTCCATGCCGTAAACAAGAGAAAAAGGGGTTGCCCCTGTTGAAGTGCGTACAGACGTACGATATCCATGCAAAGCAAATGGCAGCATCTCATGCCAATCTTTGTATGTGACAGTCATCTTCTGGATAATCTTCTTGATATTCTTATTAGCAGCTTCAACAGCCCCCTTTATCTTGCGTCTGTACGAAGAAGAATTATGGTGTGCAATCTTGAACTCAGCGCACAACTCATCCATCATCTTATTATTCAGATTAGATCCATTATCAGTAATGATCCTCTCTGGCACACCATAACGGCAAATCAGCTGGTTCTTGATAAACTTCACAACCACCTGTCTAGTCACAGTCGCATATGAAGCGGCTTCAACCCATTTGGTGAAGTAATCAATTGCTACGAGAATAAACCGGTGTCCGTTGGACGCTTTTGGCTCGATCATGCCAATCATGTCAATTCCCCACATGGAGAAAGGCCATGGTGATCAAATCACATTCAGAAGTGTCGGAGGAATATGAATCTTAACCGCATAAATCTGACACTTGTGGCATTTCTTCACATATTTGCAGCAGTCAGACTCCATTGTCGGCCAATAGTAGCCTGCTCTCAACATTTTCTTAGCCATGGCATGTCCATTGGAATGAGTACCAAATGAACCCTCATGGACCTCAGTCATCAACAGGTTTGCTTCGTGTCTATCCACGTATCTGAGAAAAACCATATCTAAATTTCTCTTATACAGCACTTCACCACTGAGGTAGAAACTGCCTGACAACCTTCTCAAAGTTTTCCTGTCTTTCACAGATGCCCCAGGCGGGTAGACCTGGTTCTTGAGGAAATTCTTGATATCAAAATACCAAGGCTTGTCATCATTCACTTCTTCAATTGCAAATATGTGGGCTGGTCTATCCAAGCGCATCACAGCAATGTTGGGAACTTCATTCCAATACTTCACAACAATCATGGAAGCGAGCGTTGCAAGAGCATCTGCCATTCGATTATCCTCTCGAGGAATATGATGAAAGTCAACTTCTGTAAAGAACGTTGAAATCCTTCTCGCGTAATCTCTGTACGGAATGAGACTAGGTTGATTCGTCTCGCATTCACCCTTGATCTGATTAACAACTAGGGCCGAATCACCATACACATCCAGATGTTTGATTCTCAAATCAATACATTCTTCAAGTCCCATAATACAGGCTTAGTACTCCGCCATATTATTCGTGCATTTGAAAGTTAGCCTCGCTGTAAAAGGAATATGAGCACCTTGAGGAGTAACAATCACTGCCCCAATTCCATTTCCATACTGATTAACAGCGCCATCAAACACCATCGTCCATCTGGAACCAGGTTCTGGCCCTTCATCAAGTGTAGGCTCATCACAATCTTTCATTTTCAAATACAGAATCTCCTCGTCAGGGAAGTCATACTGAACAGACTGATGATCTTCAATCGGCTGGTGCGCTAAATGGTCAGCCAAGATACTACCTTTGATAGTTTTCTGAGCTCGATACTCAATATCATACTCAGCCAACAACATCTGCCAACGGGCAATCCTCCCAGTTAAAGCAGGCTTCTCGAAGATATACTTAATTGGATCCATTCTGGATATCAACCAAGTTGTATGATTTATCATGTACTGGCGCAAACGCTTAGCAGCCCAAGCCAAAGCATAACACGTCTTCTCAAGCATAGAGTACCGAGACTCACAATCAGTAAATTTCTTACTGAGGTAGTATATAGCAGATTCTTTCTTCCCTGATTCATCTTGTTGACCGAGTACACAACCCATTGAGTCTTCAAGAACAGTCAAATACATAATCAGAGGTCTCCCTTCCACAGGAGGAGACAAGATTGGAGGTTTAGACAGATACTCCTTGATACTGTCGAAAGCTTTCTGACAATCCTCGGTCCAATCATGAGACTGATCTTTCTGAAGTAGCTTGAATATCGGCGCACATGTGGCAGTCATGTGGGATATAAATCTGGAAATATAGTTCAAGCGGCCAAGAAAACCTCGGACTTGCTTCTCAGTTTTGGGTGCAGGCATCTCTTGTATTGCTTTGACCTTTGCAGGATCAACCTCAATACCTCTCTCGCTTACCACAAAACCCAATAATTTTCCGGAACGGACTCCAAAAGTACATTTGTTCGGATTTAGACAAAGTCTAAACTTCCTCAGACGCTGAAAAAGCTTCAACAAATGCTCAATATGCTCAACTTCCGTTCGGGATTTGCCAATCATATCATCAACATAGACCTTTATCTCCTTGTGCATCATATCATGAAACAAGGTAGTCATAGCTCGTTGATACGTGGCTCCGGCGTTCTTCAAACCGAAGGGCATCACTCGGTAACAGAATGTTCCCCAAGGTGTGATGAATGTTGTCTTCTCCATATCTTCGGGTGCCATCTTGATTTGATTATATCCGGAAAATCCGTCCATAAACGAAAAGACTTTGAATTTAGCTGTATTTTCTACCAACATATCAATGTGTGGTAGAGGAAAATCATCTTTGGGACTAGCCTTATTCAAATCTCTGTAATCAACGCACATACGGACTTTTCTGTCCTTCTTATGAACAGGCACTATATTGGCCACCCATTGAGGATATGTAGAAGTCACCAGAAACCCCGCATCAATTTGCTTCTGAACTTCCTCTTTGATCTTCACCACCATATCTGGATGAGTTCTTCTGAGCTTCTGCTTCACAGGCACGCACTCAGGTTTCAAAGGCAGGAAATGTTGCATAATATCTGTATCTAAACCCGGCATGTCTTCGTATGACCAAGCGAAGATATCGGAATATTCTCGTAGCAACTCAATCAAATCCTTCTTGACAGACCCTTCAAGAAGTGCCCCAATCTTCACCATGCGAACACAATCCTCAGACCCCAAGTTGACTGTTTCCAAATCTTCTAGGTGCGGCTGAATGATCTTCTTCTCGTGCTCAAGGAGACGGGAAATCTCATCAGGAATCCCTTCAACCTCATCTTTCTCTGCCTCGAATACAGGGAATTCGAAATTGGGAGATGGCGTTGGATCATTATGTTCAATGGGTTTTAGGATCAACCTACATAATGATTTTGGTTAATGAAAAAGTTTAGAATTGAAACAAGCAAATCATTATGCAGATGAAAAATGTTGCTTTTATTCTTGTTTTTATGAGTTTTTTGTGATCACTGATTTTATGCAAAAAAGCAAAAAGTGAAAACAAATGGAAAAACAAATGTTTAACAATGCATTAATTGAATGAAAACATCATTGTATATATGCTTTGCCAACAATGTCATCACTTCTCCTTTTGGCATGGGAGAAGGGTTTTAAACAAAGTGAACAGTTACTCTGATCTATGGATGACCGTAGGAACATCTACAGCGACCCAATTGTGGCAGACACCACCAGGAATAACGAAGTTGTTCACATCCTCTGCATCCTCTTCCAAGATAGCAGCAACTTCCTCTTCAGGCTGATCATCATGGATGAAACCTCCACTTGTGAACAGACCTTGCTCATTATATGCCCCAGAACAGTAGCCAATGCCATCCCGGGATCTATTGTCTTCCAGCTCAATCACCTTCCCTAAACCAGCAACTGCACCACATTCAATGGCCAGCTTTGCATCACGGTAGGAAGCGAATGATGGAGACTTCTTCTCAATCGGTTCATCAATAGATAAAGCTTGGAACGGAGTTCCAACTTCATCCTCTGCGTCAATGTATGAGAAAGAAGACAAGTGGCTAACCAGGAGAGCCTTTTCTCCCCCTACCACGACCAGTTTCTTGTTTTTAACAAATTTCAGCTTCTGGTGTAGGGTGGATGTCACGGCGCCAGCCTCGTGAATCCATGGTCTGCCAAGGAGACAACTATATGACGGGTGGATATCCATTACCTGGAAGGTAACCTGGAAATCACTTGGTCCGATTTTGATAGGGAGATCAACTTCCCCAATCACGGTCTTGCGCGACCCATCAAAAGCTTTCACAACGACCCCACTCTGCCTCATAGGAGGACCTTGATATGACAACCTGGAGAGTGTGGATTTTGGCAATACATTTAATGATGATCCAGTGTCCACCAGTACGTTGGACATAGCATCAGATTTGCAATTCATAGATATGTGTAAAGCCATGTTGTGGTCTCTTCCCTCCTCGGGGAGATTAACGTCACTGAAACTCAAAGTGTTGCAAGCAGTGATGTTTGCAACTATACCATCAAACTGTTCAACGGTGACGTCATGATCAACATACGCCAGATCCAGGACTTTCTGCAGAGCCTCCCTATGGGGTTCTGAATGCAACATCAAGGATAGTATGGAGATTTTGGATGGCGTTTGTAGAAGCTGGTCTACAACGTTGTACTCACTCTTCTTGATGAGCTTCAGCATCTCATCAGATTCTTCATTCGCAATGCCACTCGGGCCAACAGAAGAAGCAGGAGTCCTTTGTACGGAAGAGGGTCTGGCAACATCAAGTGCCAGATTCTGAATATTAACAGCGGTCCCAACCGGACGCTCAGCAGATTCAGAAGCAACAGGAGCCTTAGCAGGTGCAGAGAAAACACGACCACTCAGGGTCAGCCCGCTTACATCAGCAATGTTGGTTACAGCAGTTGAGGGCAAAGGCACTTCCTTCCCATCTTTTACAGCCACTGGGTTGTATCTGAACGGCACAGCTCGGTCAGACGAATAAGGCACGGGGCCTGCAGGTTTGATCACTAAGGAGGGAGAAGCCTTCGGCTTGCTGCTATCATAGCGAATAACAACAGGCCAGGTAACTTGAACACTAGAGATATGACATTAACCTCCGGTTCGTCTTCATCGACATTACGATTCTGCAGGATCTTAATGGTCCCTTCGTCTAATAACTCTTGCAATTCGCGGCGGACCTGATTACAACCCAAGCGGTTCACCGAACAGATGCGGCATTTGTCGTGGTCATGCTCCATGTAGCTGTACTGACACAGCAACCGATGTAATTCTACCAACGACTATCGAATATGACTTACATATTTGACCTTGTATTTCCCAGGGCATCCCTGGACCATATTCACAGATTTCCCGTGCGAAGGCAATGGGTTCTTAGTGACATTTGGGCCTGAATCTTCAAAGCTCAAAATTCCACACCTCATAAGGTCTTGAACCTTAGTCTTGAGTGGATAACAGTTTTCAATATTATGGCCCGGTGCACCAGAGTGATACACACAATGCTGGTCTGGCTTATACCACCATTGTGGATTTGCAAGAATAGCAGGAGGATCCCTGGGAGAAACCAATTTTCTTTCCAATAAGGAAGGATAAAGCTCTGCGTATGACATCGGAATCGGATCGAAGCTGATCTTCTTCCTATCATAGTTCAAGTTGGCTTGATTGGTTGTGCTTCCACGAGGCTGGTAAGCCTGTTGCTGTGGACGCTGTTGTTGCTGATATTGAGGCTGTTGATATTGCTGATGTTGCTGAGCATTATCTTTGAAAACAGGTGCTATATGAGCCACCTGGTGCTGATGACCGGCACGGCGTGCGGGTTTCCTCTGAACAGGAGGTTTCCTTGATTTGCCATGGGATTGCACAACATGTGCTTCCCCATCCTTCTTCTTAGCAAATGCTCCATACCGCTTGCTAGAAGAGCCTTCATCTTTCGCCAAACGTCCTTCACGGACACCTTCGTCCAACCTCATCCCCATATTCACCATCTCGGTGAAATCAGAGGGAGCACTAGTGACCATCCGCTCGTAATAAAAAGAACTAAGAGTCTTCAAAAAGATCTTAGTCATCTCTTTCTCTTCCAGCGGAGGAGTAATCTGAGCAGCCAGCTCTCGCCACCTCTGGGCGTACTCCTTGAAAGTTTCTTTGTCGTTCTGCGACATGGACCTGAGTTTATCTCGGTCAGGCGCCATATCGACGTTATATTTGTATTGTTTGACGAAGGCTTCGCCAAGGTCGTTGAAGGATCTGATATTAGCACTATCCAAGCTCATATACCATCTGAGCGCGGCGCCAGACAGGCTGTCTTGAAAATAATGAATCAACAGCTGATCATTATCGGTCTGGGTAGACATCTTCCTGGCGTACATGACCAGGTGAGCAAGCGGACAGGTGTTCGCTTTGTATTTCTCAAAGTCAGGCACTTTGAATTTGATCGGTATTTTCACACCGGGAACAAGGCATAATTCGACAGCGGACTTGCCGAACAGATCTTTACCTCGAAGAGTCTTCAATTTCTTCCTCAGCTCAAGGAATTGGTCATTCATGGCGTCCATCTTTTCATTAACATTCGGACCCTCAGACGGCTCAGAATGATAGATGGTGTCGTCTACCTTGGGCATGGTATGCACGACAGGAGGAGCAGCAACAGGGACCGGGCTAGATGCCGGCATGTGAGCAAAAGTTGGAGCAGGGATATCAGGCATGAAACCTGGAGGCATACCCCAAGGGAACCCGGCTGGCATAGCATGAGACGCAAAATGAGCACTGGCAGCAGGCACAGTAGAAGCGGCAACCTCTGAGATCACAGTCCTCTGAACAGGAGTTGCAGGCGGTTGAGCAGGTTGATTCTGAGTAGCAAGGAGTTGCTCCATCAAAGCGCCAAGTCTAGCGACCTCTTCTTTCAATTCTCTGTTCTCTTGTTCTAGCTGATCCATTACCCTTGCAGAATTGGCTCGAGTATAATACCGGTGAGTTAGCTTGTCTCCAAAATAAATGAAGAACAAAGAGTTAGGACAAGAAGACCAGAAGTAAGGGTACCTGTTTATGCAAAATGATGCATGAAATGCTTGTGCAGATGCTTTGTTTATTTTCAAGGAACCCTTAGGGTATTATTTGTAATACTTTGAATTTTTTAAGCATTTTTAATTTCATATGGAAAACATCTCATTCAATATATTTTGCAAAGAAGTACATCATTTTTTATCAATACAAAGAGAAAAGGAAAATAACATCCTATGGATCCCTAGAAGCTCGGGATACTGGAAGACGAGAAGTACACAGCTTCTTGATCTCTCTCTCATAGGCTGCTTCCATATCTGCTTTCTACTTTGCAAGTCGATCGTACTTCCTCTTCCAGAACTTGGAAGACTGAGGAAGCAGAGAAGTCCAAGTGTCGTTCGGATCGTCGATCACCTGATGCTCGAGAAACTCAATCAGAGCGTCTTTCTCCTTAATCTGCTGAAGCAATTCCTCTCTTTCGCGGATCCAAGCACGCGAAAGATCTTCCTCTCTCAACTCCTCTACACGTTAGATAGGGAGGGTTGAAGGCCCAGACAAATCCAAAGGTGTAGGTCTCGGATGATCGTACGGCATCAAGTACACGACAACTCTCTGTCTGACCCAAGAGGTGTATGGTTCCAAAGCAATGCAGTTCTTTGGACCGAACTCATTCCTACTCTTCTTGTGAATACTGCGCCAAGCACGGACAAATCTGGCTTTCAGGCCTTGGGGATCTTTACCCTCCTGAAAGAACACACCTTCTAACAGAATGTTATGAGGTTTATCCTTTAGGGGGAACCCAAGCTGACGACGTGCAAGAATAGGATTGTAGCTGATCCCACCACATGTACCAAGAAGAGGCACATTCGAGAATTCACCACAATAGTCAATGATCTGAACGGTATCGTACACGCGATCATACCAAGAGATATCATCATTAGTGAGAGACATGAGCCTTTGACACCACCGTAGACATCCCTTGTTCTCCTTGAAAGCAACTGTCTGCGGCAAGTGCGAAATAAACCACTTGTACAGCAGAGGTAGACAGCAGACAATAACTCCACCACCCTTTGCATTCCTTAGGTGCAAAGAGACATAAGCATCACCCAACAAAGTCGGAACAGGATTAAGAACTGAGAAGATCCTAATAGCATTCATGTCCACAAACTTGTCGAAGTTGGGAAACAGCACTAATCCATAGATGAGCAATACAAACAAAGCCTCAAAGGCATCCTCACTCCTGGCCTTCCCATAGAAAGTAGCTTGAGTGATGAGGAACTCGGAAGGAAAACCCTGAATTCCGCCTTTGGTAGTCAGATTAGCTCTAATCAAGTCTTCGTCTATGTGCAACAGACTTGCAATCTCTCGAGCAGATGGAATACTCTCTAGGCCACTGAACGACACCTGATCCAGAATCGGAATCCCAATGAGGTGAGAATACTCCTCCAAGGTAGGCAATAACTGGAAATCCGGAAAGGAGAAGCAACGATACAGCGGATCATAGAACTGAGCTAGAGTACTCATCAAACCCTCATCAACCTGAGTAGTGAGCAGAGACAAAAGCTTCCCATAACGAGCTTTGAAACCCAAGGGATCTAGTACATAAGATGTCAGATTCCTTAACTCTTTTACATCAGGCTGTCGGAAACTGTACTTCTTTGTATGCCTTTTTGGTCTTTCCATGTCTGAAAATTTTGCAAATAAACCCTTTTAAGTTCCTTGAAAATTCTCTTTTTTCTCTGATGACATGAAATGCAGATGAATGCATGAATGCATGAATGCAACAATCACACTCAAGGATCAAGCAAGGCACACCAAACAAAGGTCATGGGAAAGCTCACTGTATCCCTAATATCAATCATCCATTTTGGCGGATTTAGGTTTTCACCTTATCGACACCCAAGTTCCATTGATATTAACGATACATGAACCGGCTCTGACATCCTTAATATCAACCATCCGTTTTGGGGGATTTAGGTTTTATACCTGATCAACACCCAGGTTCCATTGATATTAAGGTTGTCTGAACGACTCAACCATGAGTCACTGGTTTGCTGAGAGTCACGAGCATGGAGTCTCGGTTAAGAACCACCCAAAGGGAGTGTACTAGGGTTTAAACCTGCCAGACATGTTCTACCAGAGGTTCCCATAATCATCGTCCCATCTTTCACAGATGCCCCAGGCGGGTAGACCTGGTTCTGGAGGAAATTCTTGATATCAAAATACCAAGGCTTGTCATCTTTCACTTCTTCAATTGCAAATATGTGAGCTGGTCTATCCAAGCGCATCACAGTAATATTGGGGACATCATTCCACCGTCTGACCACAATCATGGAAGCAAGCGTAGCAAGAGCATCTGCCATTCGATTATCCTCTCGAGGAATGTGATAAAATTCAACTTCTGTGAAGAATGTTGAAATTCTTCTTGCATAATCTCTCTATGGAATGAGACCAGGTTGATTCGTTTCCCATTCACCCTTGATCTGATTAACAACCAGGGCCGAATCGCCATACACATCAAGATATTTGATTCTCAAATCAATGCATTCTTCAAGTCCCATAATACAGGCTTCATACTCCGCCATATTATTCGTGCATTTGAAAGTTAGCCTTGCTGTAAAAGGAATATGAGCACCTTGAGGAGTAACAATCACTGCCCCAATTCCATTTCCATACTGATTAACAGCGCCATCAAACACCATCGTCCATCTGGAACCAGGTTCCTGACCTTCATCAAGTGTAGGCTCATCGCAATCTTTCATCTTCAAATACAGAATTTCCTCATCAGGGAAGTCATACTGAATAGACTGATGATCTTCGATCGGTTGGTGCGCTAAATGGTCAGCCAAGATACTACCTTTGATAGCCTTCTGAGCTCGATACTCAATATCATATTCGGACAACAACATCTGCCAACGGGCAATCTTCCCAGTTAATGTAGCGGTGTATTCGTCACTATATGATCTATCGATTAAATCATAAGCAAGAGATACATTGAAATTTCGAGTCGCCACCGCACTTTTATTTATCCAAAGGACTGGCTAAAAAGCGAACAAAAGCCTAAGAAGTTTTACACGTAGAAAACTAATAAAAAGATCAGAGAGTCTGGGTAAGGGGTAAATTACGCAATGGGAAGGTGTTAGGCACCCATCACGTCCTAGGTACTCCTAGGGAGCCCTTTTCACACTTGTTGTAAAAATTGTTATTTGTTATGACATAAAGATTGTGCAAACATGATTGGGATGATGAGAAAAGAATATACATTTTTTATTGGGTTATTGGGTTTGAACGGATGAACCCGCTGCCTACGTACCTTCCATCAAAGGTAAGGATCAAAACGCCGTAGTTCGGCTAAAAGATTTCCAAAAGTTGGTGGATTCAGTTTTAAACACAAGCACTGAGGCTTTTCATTATCAATGGGAGAAAACTCGACCAAGACCAACATCCACCATGCGAGGATAGCTTCGACGTACTAGAGGGGTTAGCCCTGTTTTCAGTACGGAAGTCTTACTGTCGACTCACTAAGGATAAGCAAGGTTTACATCAACCACAAAGATAATTGAAACCTATGGCTAATGCATGAAGAGATTAACAATGGACAGAGCCAAAACAAGTGAATGAGTGAAGTTAATTGATTGTGATTATGAAAATGGAGTCAAAGTATGATTAAGATTGATTCAAAGAAGTATTATGAAATGGAGTTTGAAAAAAGTCAAGGACTTAGGTCCAGGTTTTTAGTTTGGAAAGCATGAAGAAGTTTGCACAACACTTATGTCAAGTTTGAAAAGTAAAGTGTGAAAAAGTCTAGGACATAATGAGGATGAATGGATGGATATGGATTGTAAAACTTCTTAGAAGGGTTCACTTCTCGAAATCATATAGCGGATGATTCAAGTGTGTCCTTTGGAATGGCAATTAATAATAACAAACAAACAAAAAGGAAAAGCGGATACCGGATGCCAATCACTGGTCTTATACCAATCTCCTAAAACAAAACGGGATATCAGAGGCCACTCAATGGTCTTACACTAATCTCCTAAAAAGAAAACAAAGATGAAATATGGAATGTCAACTGCCAATCTATCTGGACTTAGGTCAACTGCACATATGCTCATAGGAATACCAATGCCACATTACTGGGACTTACAATGGATCCTCACATACAAGAACAAAAGCAACAAATGATCACAGGAAAGCAAATGCCAACTTACAGGGACTTATAATTGCAACCTCACATACAAACAGTCAAACAAATTATGATCACAGGAAAACAGATGCCAACTTACAGGGACTTATAACTGTATCGTCACAAACAAAGCAAACAAGGCAACAGAAGATATGAGTGACCAATGAGGTCTTACACTCTATCCTTCCATATCATAGGAGCAAATGCCAAAAGCAATGGACTTACAATTGTCCTCCATGGGCAAACAATAATGATAAATGTCACACAGACAAATGATATGATCATGCACTAATGGCAATTGATGATGATGATAAATGCATAACATGTAAGCAAATAGGTGCATATGAAGCAAACAATCAATCAATGAATATCAGACAGCACACTCTATAGCCAAACAAGGGGCTCACACAAGAGGGTTTGACTATGAAAGTCCACTGTAATAGGTAAATGTCGCTCTTAACCTTGCCATTGAGAGGCTAAGGTGAAGCAGATGAAAAGGAGATGAGGGGTGTGCCTCATTGCTTCTATCCCTAATCAGGGAGAGCATTAGAAAGTGTGGGAGCTCAGAAAGATGGAGCTCTTTCCACATTATTGACTCGATAGATCTTGGGTTTTTATCTCAATGCTTCAACCATGTAATGGGAGCAAGGAGAGGACTCACTGAATAGTAGGGGATAGGTTGCTTATCCCTTTGATCTACCAATCGCCTTACTTGAAGGACTTTTCCTGCTTGGGACAATTTTAAACACACACAAGCATTGCCTCTTAAGGAGGACTTCAGACAGTTTGCCCGGCAAAATAACAAGCCGGGTCTCCAGACTACATGAAGAAAGAGGGATTACCTCAAAGTAAATTGCTAAATAGCAAAGCAAGCAAGTTCAAAGAACTTAAGCAACTAATGGTACCTGAAATAGTCAAACAAATCAGTACACAGTTCAACAGTTTAAATCAAAAGGAAATGAATCAAACAATTAACAGAAGTGCAAAAGCACAAGACTCAAGTCACATGAGTCACACCTACAAAACAAAGGTTAGCACATGATATATAATCAAGCTCAATCAAATTGGCAATGGTTTCTTTGAGGCAAATGCTTAACCTGAAACAAATGAACTCAACATAAGCCCAAAAGACCACTAGGACAAGCCTAGGGTCAAAAACAAAAGGGAAAGTCAAAACAGCAAATGAAAGTCAACTAAAGTCATGTTCAAACATTTAAGAAGCTACCTCAATCGGATTCAAACTCATTTCATGCATCATTGTCATTTTATGGACCAAAGAAGCCAAAACATGGCAAGAGGAGCATACAAAAGGTCAACAGCAAGACCAAGCTCAAAAGCAATCAAAAACAATTCCAAAAATTATGAAATAATTCATACTCAATCACAATCCATAATATAGCATGCATATGAAATTTCAGCTCAATTGGATCATGGGAAGATAGTCAAATAAAATCAGGAAGTCAACACAATTTCAAATGTGCACAAAGAAGTCAACAAAACATGTGTCATCTTCGAAAATTCATAACAAAATGAAAACAGATGAGAAATGGATGGGATTAACACCAATGCAAAGCTCAGGATGTCTAGTATGCATATATGAAATTTCATGATCATACAATAAGGCATGAGGATTTCCCAAATGAAATGGCAAGAGGTATCACACAAAGTCAACCATTGACTAGGCAGGGAAGAAAATTCACAAACAAATAGGAAATGGCATGATTAATTCCAGGAAAAATCATACACAAACTAAACATATGAGAGAACATTCATGCAAAATTTCACATTATTTGGAAGCCAGGAAGCATGTGAACAAAAATCAAGAAGTGGCATAACATTGGTGTGACACAAATTGTCACACCCTAGTTCAAGAATTCATCACTAGCAAACCACAAATGGTAAATGCACAAACTCTACATCAAAATGAACATGAACGAGTTTAGAATAACCACAAAAAATTTCAGGGTCATTGGATGCAACATCATTATTTCACAAGGGTTTTGGCAAGGTGTACAAAATTTGCATACATGTCACAAAACCTAATAGCATTTAAAATCCAGCCAACCAAAAATTCAGCAAAAATCATGATTAAATAATAGACATTCATGTGAAAATGATGGAAAAATTTTCATGATTTTTGGAATTAAATTGAGTGAAATATGAATTGTGGAAGATGATGAACAATTGGGAACAAATATGAGCACATAACATGGTATGAACAAGTCAACGGTTGACCAGCATGGCATTTTTGTAATTACATGCATCATTTATCAAAACGCAGAGTTTAGGCTCACAAAATGAAATGTTGTGATTGGCTGTTGCCCAATGAAACAGTAAATTCGCAGAAAAACAACAACAACAGCCAATCACCTGTGAGTTCTGGGAAATGTCACTAGGGTTTTAGAGACTTAGGGTTTATCAGCAGCAAAGCAACCTCATGTTATCACCAACATCAAAACAAATTCGAACACTATCACACAACAGCATGGCAGGGATTAGAGGACTTCATGCAACAAAAGCAACAGTAAACCGACCAAAACATGAAACTCGGATTTCTGGAAACGCAGCAAGGTTTTGGAACAGCAGGGCATATTCATGTTAATCATCCAACAACTAATTTCCAAAAGAACAACTCACACAACAGGGCACTGATAAGGTGATATCATGCAGCAAAAACATCAGCAAACCAAACATGGGTGGGGAAAGACAACTGGAAAAATGCTAGGGTTTTCAAAACAGTAGCAACAAATTCATCACCTTCATGAACTCGAAATTTCTTTATGCCCAGAACAGCAAATCAAAAACATCAATGGCATCATCAGACCACACACAACACAAATATGGTATCCATTTTCATTAAATCAACTCAAGCAAAACAAATCGAGTGAAAACATATTCATACACACAAATGAAAAATCAGATTTCTCGGCCATAACACAACCATTTTAAGCAAGGCATAGTTCATTAGAATCAGCGTAACAATAGCTACCTAAAACATAGCATGGCATAGCAAATGATTGAGGTCGAAACCTTACTTGTTTTTGAAGAAAAAATGGAAACAATGATGGATTGATGTTGTTGTGCTGAAACAGATGAAGATCTTGGTTGATGTTGGAGGAAACTTGAAGAAAATCAGCTCGAGCAACTCAATTCCACCTTGAATCCACACTTGCCATGGCTGATGCTTGAAGAAAACAGAGTTTGAAAATGAAGTTCCAACTGGTAAATGATGCTGCAACAGGGCTCCAAATGATGCTTGGATGATTAATGAACAAAGGCTTGCTCGAGGGTTTTAAGTTTGTGAGCAGAAAAATCCAATGTGCAAAAATGCAAGAGATGAGAGAATGAGAATTTCTGTCGTGGAGGCTGTGTTTCTAGGGTTGTCAATTGACAGAAAATTGACTTATATTCGTCTGTTTAGCATGGCTTAATCAAGTGCTAAGCAAGCTTAGCTCAAAATGAATCATTTGCACATTTTGCTAACTTTGCATAAGTGGATATGGAGGTGTATGGCTGCACGATTTTGGGCTTGGAAACAGGCTGCAAATGACCAATATTTCTGCTGTTTTGTGTTTGCTGATGGAGTGGTAAACTTGTTTTGTTTAAAAGGAACAAAATGCATCATTTGCTAATTTCCAAAATATGCACATGGAGGTATAAGTTCTGCATGATTTGGGCCTTAAAACATGTCTCAAATAACACACCAAACATTTCCCAATTGGCCAAATGGTGTGAAAAGCCTTAATTCAAAAAGTCAATGGTTGGTCAAACTTGAAATGAATAAAGTCAAGGCCAAAAATGCCATTTTGATTGGCAAGGTTTTGGAGGATGAAATTTATATTTTTGGAAAGAGGAGGAAAAATGTGGTTTGTAGGAAAAAACCCCACCAAATTTGGCCTTATGGTTCATGAGATATGGCTTGTTGAAGTTCACAAATTTTTGAAATTGAATTGATCATATCTTGACAACCATCCATGGGATTTGAGAGTTCTTGGACTTTTTGAAAATGGGAGAACAAGATCTTCAACTTTCATGTTGGGCAAAAATTCATTTGAAGCTTGTATCATGATGTAAGTTTAAGATCAAGAATTTTCCATTTTTGGCAGTTGAAAATACAGGTCCACTTTCTATTTTGGGAAATTTCTGATTTTACTTCAAATTCTTCCATGATGAGGTTTGACATGATATATGAGGCTTGTACAAGCATGAATGAGCTCCTTCAAATCAATTCCATCCATCAAATCACTGATTAAATCCACTGTTGACCAAGTTTGACTTTTCTAGGGTTTTGGGTGACTGAAGCATTTCTGATGAATTCCAAACCCTAATTCCTTGAGAACTTGATTCCAAATAATGTCCCAAGATATATGAGCTCTTGATTATGGATCATGGTGCCCAAATTCTGCAAGAATGGCCACCATCCACTGCTTTGACTGACTGTTGACTGTCTTTGACCTAATTGCTGAGGATTGCTTCAACTGCAAGCAACAAGGTTAGACTGACAATATTTTTGTACTTTTTGGTTAATAAACATATGAAAGGCAAAGATATACAAATGCAAGACATGCTTGGTGATCAGGAAACAACTCACAAGGCAACCTACCCACTAGGAGGGAAACTAAGGCATGCAATGATCCTTGAGGCCATGATATGATATGATATGGGCCATGAGGGATCTTAGGGCCCAAAATTGGGGTCTTACAGATGCCCCTATTTAAGGTCATTCTAGCCGGAGAAGTGAAGTTTAGAAATCTTCATCTCGACGCGGTAGAATGGGCTTAAATAACAATAATGAGACAAATTTTGGTCCCTAAGAGACCTCATGATGCAAATGTATGCATGCAAAAGACAAAGATTCTGTGGGGAATATGATTCACACAGAAGAAAAGACGATCCATCGGAGTATTACACTCACTAGGAACAGAGACTCTAACTAGACTCTAGTTGGGGATAAACAAAACTGACACAACGTGAACAAAACACGACTCTGATTAGAAGAAAAGAAAACAGACTGGAGAACTCACTGGGGAGTGAAGGACTCACACTGGGGGGAAAGAATTCCAAAGGAAAATAAATCCATTGGAGAGACACAAGCTGACTCGCGGGGGAGAAGCAAAAGAAAACTTCACTGAGGAAGCACCAAAGAAATGAGATGTTACCGGTATAAGGGCAACAAATCTCAGGAAGGAACACCAAGGATACCGGGTTGTAGGTATGTAACAGGTGACCGACCAAAGACGTGAATTGGTGTGTGTTCCAAAACACTCATCATCCTGAAGAGAGCTAGAAAAGCAAACTTGTTTAAGGATGGACAAAAAACGTGAATTGGTGTGTGTTCCAAAACACTCATCACCCTGAAGAAAGCTAGAACAGCAGACTTGTTTAAGGATGGACAAAAAACGTGAATTGGTGTGTGTTCCAAAACACTCATCACCCTGAAGAAAGCTAGAACAGCAGACTTGTTTAAGGATGGACAAAAAACGTGAATTGGTGTGTGTTCCAAAACACTCATCACCCTGAAGAAAGCTAGAACAGCAGACTTGTTTAAGGATGGACAAAAAAACGTGAATTGGTGTGTGTTCCAAAACACTCATCACCCTGAAGAAAGCTAGAACAGCAGACTTGTTTAAGGATAGACAAAAAAGCGTGAATTGGTGTGTGTTCCAAAACACTCATCACCCTGAAGAAAGCTAGAACAGCAGACTTGTTTAAGGATGGACAAAAAAACGTGAATTGGTGTGTGTTCCAAAACACTCATCATCCAAAACGCAAACTGGTTAAAGGATGGATATTCGATTCTACAAGGAATACGAATCTTGCTCAGCCGGGGAAAATCAACAAAGGATTCCAACTAAAGAGCGCATGAGACATATTATTCATTACCGGCAGACCGTGAATAATATACTCGAAAGGAAAATTATCCTGAACCGGTTACTGGGTTGTTTATAGGATAAAATCCGAAGACGTGAATTGGTTTTCACTTCCAAAACACTCATCATCCAAAACACAAACTGGTTAAAGGATGGACATTCGAATCCACAACGGGAAAACGAATCTTACTCGACTGGGGACACAAACCCAAAGAGTGCATGAGATACAATATCCATTACCGGCAGACCGTGGATAAGATACTCGCATGAGATATATTATCTATTACCGTCAGAACGTAGATAATAAACTCGCATGGTAAGAAACACCAGAGATACCGGTTACTGGGTATATAATAGGTGATTTACCGAGACGTGAATTGGATTCCACTTCCAAAACACTCATCATCCAAAACACAAACTGGTTAAAGGATGGATATTCGATTCTACAAAGAATACGAATCTTGCTCAGTTGGGAAAAATCAACAAAGGATTCCAACTAAAGAGCGCATGAGATATACTATTCATTACCGGCAGACCGTGAATAATACACTCGAAAGGAAAAGACACCAGAGATACCGGTTACTGGGTATATAATAGGTGACTAACCATAATAGAGAGACGATCGATACCAAGCATCCGGGTAAACGACAGACAACTCAAAGGGATAAATTGCAAGCATCCGGCAATTATCCAAACAAAGAATATTCGACTCCACAAAGGGAAATAACGAATCTTACTCGACTGGGGAAACACAAAAGGCTTCGACTGAAGAGTGCATGAGACATATTATTCATTACCGGCAGACCGTGAATAATATACTCGCATGGAAGATTATCCACAACCGGTTACTGGGTTAATAAAGGATAAATCAACCGAAAAAGAAAGGTATCGGGATACCAAACTAGGTATATAATGATAACCAATCAAAAGGAGCAACAGACATTATCGACAAAAGGGTAAATGAAAGGCGATCTGCTGAGGATAATTTGCAAGCATCCGGCAATTATCCACAGGGACTAGCTGGGGATGCATTAGTATACAACCAATGATCCGGGGAACAAATCACGAGCAAACGGTGAAAGGACCCACTGGGGATAAAATTGCTAGCATACGGCAATTATCCACAAAAGACTTGCTAGGGATATAAGTGCTGATCTGAGCGACTTATCCAAGCGAAGGAAAATCAACATCAAAGACTAGATGAAGATAACCACAAAATTAGGGTTTACATCTACCGAATACGGGGTAGAAGACCAAAAACTCCGCGTGGGGATAGAACAAATCACAAATCCGCACGGGAAACCAAGATAGGGTTTATAACAAACCACAAACTGCTGAAGAGCAGGAAAATAGGGTTTACAACTACCGGGTAGTAGGTAGAAGACCGAAAACTCTGGCAGGAGAATAAAAGGTGTATAACCACAAATTCTGTCACGAAAGCCAGGAAAAAGATGGGACTTACAACTACCGGTTATGAGGGTAGAGGCCCAAAACATTCCGCTGGGGAACAACCCGCTGGGAAACACAAGACATTTAACAAATAGCCAATTCGGGAATGATCCGAAAAGACAGACTGAATCAAGACACGTCCTAATGAGGATGTAACTCAAATAGGAAAATCCATCCCAATACATGTGTTGGGAGGAAACGGAAGAAACCGTCATCCACGAGGATATATCTCAGTGGGGAACTGCAGAAGGAAAGACAACATTTTCTGCTTATGGGGTTGACTCTATATGGAGAGATTTTATACACCCGACATCCGCTTGGGGAGATCTATAAAGAGATCTATATCACCATAGCAGGAGACACGACAAACAAAAGATATATGGCAAGAAATGCAACATGAATATCTGAATGTTTATGAATATGCATGAATATGCGTGATTTATGTTTGATGAATGCTGACAAAACAGACAATTCTAACACAAACAGGTTCAGGAACCAAAAGCGCGGTATTATACTTCCAGGGGAAAAACCAGCTGGAAAGCCAATCTGCGGAGATCTATGTGCTGTAAAGCAAAGATCTGCGGGTACTGTTGAAGAAGCAGAGGAATCAGAGATATCAGGAAACAACCCAATCAGGGTACAGAAAGTCACAACGGGCAAAACAGCCACCAAGACAAATCTGTAGGAGAACAAGAGAAAACCCCAAGATATCTGCAGGGGATCCCAGTGTCAACTGAGAAACGAAAGTGCGTTGCACAAGCACGAACTGCTGTAGAAGCAAATCCACATAACTCCACTGGGGAACAACCCACTGAGGGAGAAAGATATCATCCAGATAGAATCTAGCTGCATAAGCAACTCTACTGGGAAAAACTGTCGGTTACTCTCTTGGGGAACAACCCACTGAGGGAGGACAGATCAAACAAGTAGATTCTGCAACGAACCACTCCACTTGGGGAGAATATACACATCAAACTGATCGCAACAAGTAGATTCTGAAATATAAGCCACTCTACCGGGGAGAATATACACAGCAAACTGATCACAACAAGTAGATTCTGCAATACAAGCCACTCTACCGGGGATCACAGATAGTCAGGAAATTAATCCGTTCTCTGGAGGCTAGAGCCATCATCCAACCATACTGGGGATTGAAGGAGTATTCAACAGGCGAAACTGCCACAACAAACCCTCTGCAGACTACGCTGAGGAAAAGATGGATGAAATACTGGGATATCAACCCAATCAACCACTGCTCAGGAAAATAAATCCTGCTCTGCTGGAGAGAATACTCTGATGGAGAGATAGCAACAATTCCACAGACAACTTCGCCGGGGAAAAGGTAAAGTACCGGGTATCAAACCACTGACTTACCGAGTCTTCAAAAAGAAAACGATCATGCTGAGGAAACAGACAATTCCGCTGGCAACTGCACTGGGAAGAGTGATAACAATTTCGCTCGCAAATCCGATGGGGATATTAATAACAGCTCTACTCGCGACTCAGAGGGGAATATCAATCAATCAGTTATACCCATGACTGCGCTGAGGAGACAAATAAAGTCTGGGGTATACGACCCACTGGAGAAAGTGACGGGGCACCAAGATGACAGGCCATCAACCGCCAAAATTTCACAAGAAAATACCCATCCTGGGGGGAAAACTGCTGCTGGAGAAAACGAAATCTTCAACAACACTCTGCTTGCGACTATACTGGGGAACAACCCCAACAACAACTCTTTCTGAGGAACAACCTCAACAAAGATCTGAAGAAAGAAAATATAACCAAACCAGGAATATGAACAAATGTCTTACCTGTTGGAAATCATGCCACCCTCGGGAGAGCACTGAGATATTCTTGAGTATCCTTTCAATCTTGTGAATGTTCACTTTGTTTAAAACAAAAATTGAAAAAATTTGATTTGTTTAAAACAATGACATTTTGTCAATTTAAAACATGCAAAACATTTGTTGAATTGAAACAAATAAGAGTGCAAATAATTGGATAAAAAGCTCAAATTGATTTGATGGAATGGTAGTCTGCAAATGGCAAGACTCCATGGATCTGTACAAATTTGAAATCAGTGATATATATTGGAAGAGGGCTACATTGAACATAATGATCCTTTCTCTACCAATTTGAATCTCGATGTATCCGAAGCTTCAGTTTGACGACGAATCGAGAATCTTCTGACGAAATGACGACTGTGGAACCAGAAAGTCCTGTCAGGATGCAGTTACTTGCCAAATCCCTAATTTTTGCCTAGATTGCCTCAGGGTGAGGTACTCAATCTAGCGGGATGCAAATATTCTCTTTTTTCAAGTCTCTAATTTTTGCCTGGATTACCCTTGCGGGTTCTCCACCGAGACGCTCATTTTTGCCTAAGCCGCCCTTTCGGGTTTTCAACTTAGCGAGCTATTCTGTTTTTTTTCATTTGTTTTTTTTTTCATTTGCATATACTTTTTTTCTAGGCAAAGTATCTCTTGACTGCATCTGAATTCACAGGACGAGTGAAATCCTCCCCATCCATTGTTGTAAGCATCAAAGCACCGCCTGAAAAGGCTCTCTTAACAACATATGGACCCTCGTAGTTTGGAGTCCACTTGCCCCTGGAATCGGGCGCGAAAGACAAAACTTTCTTGAGCACGAGGTCACCTTCTCGGAACACACGAGGCTTGACCTTCTTATCGAATGCCTTCTTCATTCTTTGCTGATATAACTGACCATGACACATGGCAGTCAAACGCTTTTCTTCAATCAAATTCAACTGGTCATAACGACTCTGAACCCATTCAGCATCAGTCAACTAGGGACTTGAGGGTATGCTTTTTCTTTTTTCCTTTGGAAAATTTTTGAAATTTTTTTCTGATTTTTTGATTTTTTTCATTCTTTTTCACCCTCTTCTCTTTTCTCTTTTTTTTTGATTTTTTTTTTTGTTTTTTTTTGTTTTTTTTTTTTTTAATGCCCCAGTTTGACTGTTTTGCTGATTCTCATGATACAGCTGAATGAGCTTCTTTCGTGCTCAAGAAAGCGGGTAATCTCGTCAGGAATCCCATTTAACATCATCTTCCTCTACCTCAGATACAAGGACTTCAAGATTGGGAGATGGGGTTGGATCATTATGTTCAATGGGTTTAGAAATCCCTGCATAATGATTCTGGATAATGAAAAGCATTTGAATTTAAACAAGCAAATCATTTATGCAGATGAAAAAGCTGTTTTATTGTTTTTCAGGTTTTTTGTGATCACTAATTTCATGCAGAAAGCAAAAAGTGAAAACAAATGGAAAAACAAATGTTTGACAATGCATTAATTGAATGAAAACATCATTGTATTAAATGCTGCCAACAATGTCATCACTTCTCCTTTTGGCATGGGAGAAGGGTTTTCAAACAAAATGAACAAATCACGCTGACTTATGAATGACCGTAGGAACATCTACAGCGACCCAATTGTGGCAGACACCACCAGGAATAACAAAATTGTTCAAGTCTTCTGCGTCTTCTTCCAAGAAAGTAGCAGTTTCTTCTTCTGCAGGCTGATCAGCATGGATGAATCCTCCACTTGTGAACAGACCTTGCTCATTAAATGCCCCAGAACAGTAGCCAATGCCAGCCCGGGATTGATTAACCAGGAATAAATCCATCAACAGCACTAAGTCTGGCAAAATACCTTCTTGAGTTCACAATTCTCTTGCTCAGGATGATCCATCAATCTGGCAGAGTTGGCTCTGGTATAATACCGGCAAAGTGCGTCTTCAAAATAAATGAAGATCGCAGGGTCAGACCACAGGACGGGAGACCGGAACAAAACACCTGCTTATGCAAATGATGCATGAAGTGTTTATGCATATGCTTGTTTTTTATTTCAAAGAAACTCGAGGGTTTTATTTGCAAACTTTGAAATATTTAAGCATTTTGATCGGATATGAGGATACCTCATCAGATATATCAGTTGAAAAAATTTTTCCGGTTTTTTCCATTCTTTGAAAATTTTTGCAAATAAACTCCTTTGAGTTCCTTGAAAATTTTCTTTTTCTGATGATATGAATGCGGATGAATGCGTGAATGCATGAATGCAACAATCACACTCAAGGATCAAGCAAGGCACACCAAACAAAGGTCGTGGGAAAGCTCTATGTATCCCTAATATCAATCATCCATTTTGGTGGATTTAGGTTTTCACCTTATCGACACCCAAGTTCCATTGATATTAACAATGTTTGAACGACTCAACCACGAATCACGGGTTTGTTGAGAGTCACGAGCATGGAGTCTCGGTTAAGAACCACCCAAAGGGAGTGTACTAGGGTTTAAACCTGCCAGACATGTTCTATCAGAGGTTCCCATAATCATCGTTCCATCTCTCGAATATTATCGGAGGAACGAATACTCGTATTCCAAGAATATTCTCAAGAGAAACTCTTATGAGTGTAGTATCGCGTAACAATCGTATCAGAACTGACATCTGAACGACCTCCGCACTACGGTCCTAAAAAATAGGCCAAGATGGGTTTGGTAAACTAAGGTCCTTGGCTTCTAAGGCACATGATTGAAAGAATAATGCCTAACCACAAATAACTTGTGTGACATTATTAGTTCAACATGACCTCCACCAAGTGAATGGACTCGCAAGTCAACTGGCTAAGGAATACTCCACACCAGTCAACTAGACTATGCCATTCTCCTATCCTAAGGTGCACTCGAGTTGGGGTGTAGAACTCATCTCACAGATCACCAAAGCACACAGCAAATGTATATCAAGCAATTCACACATTACAATCAATACAGTTATCCCAAATTGTACAAAAATATGTCAAATAACAAATAATAATATAGCACAACAAGGGTGAAAAGTAGGCAATACCACCAAGGATCGATTTGATCCCCAGCAGAGTCGCCACTTTTCTGTAGCGGTGTATTCGTCGCTATATGATCTATCGATTAAATCATAAGCAAGAGATACATTGAAATTTCGAGTCGCCACCGCACTTTTATTTATCCAAAGGACTGGCTAAAAAGCGAACAAAAGCCTAAGAAGTTTTACACGTAGAAAACTAATAAAAAGATCAGAGAGTCTGGGTAAGGGGTAAATTACGCAATGGGAAGGTGTTAGGCACCCATCACGTCCTAGGTACTCCTAGGGAGCCCTTTTCACACTTGTTGTAAAAATTGTTATTTGTTATGACATAAAGATTGTGCAAACATGATTGGGATGATGAGAAAAGAATATACATTTTTTATTGGGTTATTGGGTTTGAACGGATGAACCCGCTGCCTACGTACCTTCCATGCGAGGATAGCTTCGACGTACTAGAGGGGTTAGCCCTGTTTTCAGTACGGAAGTCTTACTGTCGACTCACTAAGGATAGGCAAGATTTACATCAACCACAAAGATAATTGAAACCTATGGCTAATGCATGAAGAGATTAACAATGGACAGAGCCAAAACAAGTGAATGAGTGAAGTTAATTGATTGTGATTATGAAAATGGAGTCAAAGTATGATTAAGATTGATTCAAAGAAGTATTATGAAATGGAGTTTGAAAAAAGTCAAGGACTTGGGTCCAGGTTTTTAGTTTGGAAAGCATGAAGAAGTTTGCACACTCTATCAATGAATATCAGACAGCACACTCTATAGCCAAACAAGGGGCTCACACAAGAGGGTTTGACTATGAAAGTCCACTGTAATAGGTAAATGTCGCTCTTAACCTTGCCATTGAGAGGCTAAGGTGAAGCAGATGAAAAGGAGATGAGGGGTGTGCCTCATTGCTTCTATCCCTAATCAGGGAGAGCATTAGAAAGTGTGGGAGCTCAGAAAGATGGAGCTCTTTCCACATTATTGACTCGATAGATCTTGGGTTTTTATCTCAATGCTTCAACCATGTAATGGGAGCAAGGAGAGGACTCACTGAATAGTAGGGGATAGGTTGATTATCCCTTTGATCTACCAATCGCCTTACTTGAAGGACTTTTCCTGCTTGGGACAATTTTAAACACACACAAGCATTGCCTCTTAAGGAGGACTTCAGACAGTTTGCCCGGCAAAATAACAAGCCGGGTCTCCAGACTACATGAAGAAAGAGGGATTACCTCAAAGTAAATTGCTAAATAGCAAAGCAAGCAAGTTCAAAGAACTTAAGCAACTAATGGTACCTGAAATAGTCAAACAAATCAGTACACAGTTCAACAGTTTAAATCAAAAGGAAATGAATCAAACAATTAACAGAAGTGCAAAAGCACAAGACTCAAGTCACATGAGTCACACCTACAAAACAAAGGTTAGCACACGATATATAATCAAGCTCAATCAAATTGGCAATGGTTTCTTTGAGGCAAATGCTTAACCTGAAACAAATGAACTCAACATAAGCCCAAAAGACCACTAGGACAAGCCTAGGGTCAAAAACAAAAGGGAAAGTCAAAAAAGCAAATGAAAGTCAACTAAAGTCATGTTCAAACATTTAAGAAGCTACCTCAATCGGATTCAAACTCATATCATGCATCATTGTCATTTTATGGACCAAAGAAGTCAAAACATGGCAAGAGGAGCATACAAAAGGTCAACAGCAAGACCAAGCTCAAAAGCAATCAAAAACAATTCCAAAAATTATGAAATAATTCATACTCAATCACAATCCATAATATAGCATGCATATGAAATTTCAGCTCAATTGGATCATGGGAAGATAGTCAAATAAAATCAGGAAGTCAACACAATTTCAAATGTGCACAAAGAAGTCAACAAAACATGTGTCATCTTCAAAAATTCATAACAAAATGAAAACAGATGAGAAATGGATGGGTTTAACACCAATGCAAAGCTCAAGATGTCTAGTATGCATATATGAAATTTCATGATCATACTATAAGGCATGAGGATTTCCCAAATGAAATGGCAAGAGGTATCACACAAAGTCAACCATTGACTAGGCAGGGAAGAAAATTCACAAACAAATAGGAAATGGCATGATTAATTCCAGGAAAAATCATACACAAACTAAACATATGAGAGAACATTCATGCAAAATTTCACATTATTTGGAAGCCAGGAAGCATGTGAACAAAAATCAAGAAGTGGCATAACATTGGTGTGACACAAATTGTCACACCCTAGTTCAAAAATTCATATCTAGCAAACCACAAATGATAAATGCACAAACTCTACATCAAAATGAACATGAATGAGTTTAGAATAACCACAAACAATTTCAGGGTCATTGGATGCAACATCATTATTTCACAAGGGTTTTGGCAAGGTGTACAAAATTTGCATACATGTCACAAAACCTAATAGAATTTAAAATCCAGCCAACCAAAAATTCAGCAAAAATCATGATTAAATAATAGACATTTATGTGAAAATGATGGAAAAATTTTCATGATTTTTGGAATTAAATTGAGTGAAATATGAATTGTGGAAGATGATGAACAATTGGGAACAAATATGAGCACATAACATGGTATGAACAAGTCAACGGTTGACCAGCATGGCATTTTTGTAATTACATGCATCATTTATCAAAACACAGAGTTTAGGCTCACAAAATGAAATGTTGTGATTGGCTGTTGCCCAATGAAACAGTAAATTCGCAGAAAAACAACAACAACAGCCAATCACCTGTGAGTTCTGGGAAATGTCACTAGGGTTTTAGAGACTTAGGGTTTATCAGCAGCAAAGCAACCTCATGTTATCACCAACATCAAAACAAATTCGAACACTATCACACAACAGCATGGCAGGGATTAGAGGACTTCATGCAACAAAAGCAACAGTAAACCGACCAAAACATGAAACTCGGATTTCTGGAAACGCAGCAAGGTTTTGGAACAGCAGGGCATATTCATGTTAATCATCCAACAACTAATTTCCAAAAGAACAACTCACACAACAGGGCACTGATAAGGTGATATCATGCAGCAAAAACATCAGCAAACCAAACATGGGTGGGGAAAGACAACTGGAAAAATGCTAGGGTTTTCAAAACAGTAGCAACAAATTCATCACCTTCATGAACTCGAAATTTCTTTATGCCCAGAACAGCAAATCAAAAACATCAATGGCATCATCAGACCACACACAACACAAATATGGTATCCATTTTCATTAAATCAACTCAAGCAAAACAAATCGAGTGAAAACATATTCATACACACAAATGAAAAATCAGATTTCTCGGCCATAACACAACCATTTTAAGCAAGGCATAGTTCATTAGAATCAGCGTAACAATAGCTACCTAAAACATAGCATGGCATAGCAAATGATTGAGGTCGAAACCTTACTTGTTTTTGAAGAAAAAATGGAAACAATGATGGATTGATGTTGTTGTGCTGAAACAGATGAAGATCTTGGTTGATGTTGGAGGAAACTTGAAGAAAATCAGCTCGAGCAACTCAATTCCACCTTGAATCCACACTTGCCATGGCTGATGCTTGAAGAAAACAGAGTTTGAAAATGAAGTTCCAACTGGTAAATGATGCTGCAACAGGGCTCCAAATGATGCTTGGATGATTAATGAACAAAGGCTTGCTCGAGGGTTTTAAGTTTGTGAGCAGAAAAATCCAATGTGCAAAAATGCAAGAGATGAGAGAATGAGAATTTCTGTCGTGGAGGCTGTGTTTCTAGGGTTGTCAATTGACAGAAAATTGACTTATATTCGTCTGTTTAGCATGGCTTAATCAAGTGCTAAGCAAGCTTAGCTCAAAATGAATCATTTGCACATTTTGCTAACTTTGCATAAGTGGATATGGAGGTGTATGGCTGCACGATTTTGGGCTTGGAAACAGGCTGCAAATGACCAATATTTCTGCTGTTTTGTGTTTGCTGATGGAGTGGTAAACTTGTTTTGTTTAAAAGGAACAAAATGCATCATTTGCTAATTTCCAAAATATGCACATGGAGGTATAAGTTCTGCATGATTTTGGCCTTAAAACATGTCTCAAATAACACACCAAACATTTCCCAATTGGCCAAATGGTGTGAAAAGCCTTAATTCAAAAAGTCAATGGTTGGTCAAACTTGAAATGAATAAAGTCAAGGCCAAAAATGCCATTTTGATTGGCAAGGTTTTGGAGGATGAAATTTATATTTTTGGAAAGAGGAGGAAAAATGTGGTTTGTAGGAAAAAACCCCACCAAATTTGGCCTTATGGTTCATGAGATATGGCTTGTTGAAGTTCACAAATTTTTGAAATTGAATTGATCATATCTTGACAACCATCCATGGGATTTGAGAGTTCTTGGACTTTTTGAAAATGGGAGAACAATATCTTCAACTTTCATGTTGGGCAAAAATTCATTTGAAGCTTGTATCATGATGTAAGTTTAAGATCAAGAATTTTCCATTTTTGGCAGTTGAAAATACAGGTCCACTTTCTATTTTGGGTAATTTCTGATTTTACTTCAAATTCTTCCATGATGAGGTTTGACATGATATATGAGGCTTGTACAAGCATGAATGAGCTCCTTCAAATCAATTCCATCCATCAAATCACTGATTAAATCCACTGTTGACCAAGTTTGACTTTTCTAGGGTTTTGGGTGACTGAAGCATTTCTGATGAATTCCAAACCCTAATTCCTTGAGAACTTGATTCCAAATAATGTCCCAAGATATATGAGCTCTTGATTATGGATCATGGTGCCCAAATTCTGCAAGAATGGCCACCATCCACTGCTTTGACTGACTGTTGACTGTCTTTGACCTAATTGCTGAGGATTGCTTCAACTGCAAGCAACAAGGTTAGACTGACAATATTTTTGTACTTTTTGGTTAATAAACATATGAAAGGCAAAGATATACAAATGCAAGACATGCTTGGTGATCAGGAAACAACTCACAAGGCAACCTACCCACTAGGAGGGAAACTAAGGCATGCAATGATCCTTGAGGCCATGATATGATATGATATGGGCCATGAGGGATCTTAGGGCCCAAAATTGGGGTCTTACAGTTAAAGCAGGCTTCTTGAAGATATACTTAATCGGATCCATTCTGGATATCAACCAAGTTGTATGATTTATCATGTATTGGCGCAAACGCTTAGCAGCCCAAGCCAAAGCACAACACGTCTTCTCAAGCATAGAGTACCGAGACTCACAATCAGTAAACTTCTTACTGAGGTAGTATATAGCAAATTCCTTCTTCCCTGATTCATCTTGTTGACCGAGTACACAACCCATCGAGTCTTCAAGAACTGTCAAATACATGATCAGAGGTCTTCCTTCCACAGGCGGAGACAATATCAGAGGTTCAGACAGATATTCTTTGATACTGTCGAAAGCTTTCTGGCAATCCTCGGTCCAATCATGAGACTGATCTTTCTGGAGGAGCTTGAATATCGGCGCACATGTGGCAGTCATGTGGGATATAAATCTGGAAATGTAATTCAAGCGGCCAAGAAAACCTCGGACTTGCTTCTTAGTTTTGGGTGCAGGCATCTCTTGTATTGCTCTGACCTTTGCAGGATCAACCTCAATACCTCTTTCACTTGCCACAAAACCCAACAATTTGCCGGAACGGACTCCAAATGTACATTTGTTCGTATTCAGGCGAAGTTTAAACTTCCTCAAACGCTGAAAAAGCTTCAACAAATGCTTAACATGTTCAACTTCCGTTCGGGACTTAGCAATCATATCATCCACATAGACCTCTATCTCCTTGTGCATCATATCATGAAACAAGGTAGTCATAGCTCGTTGATACGTGGCTCCGGCGTTCTTCAAACTGAAGGGCATCACTCGATAACAGAATGTTCCCCAAGGTGTGATGAATGTTGTCTTCTCCATATCCTCT
The DNA here is from genome assembly GCF_024323335.1 of Lathyrus oleraceus. Classification (NCBI taxonomy): domain Eukaryota; kingdom Viridiplantae; phylum Streptophyta; class Magnoliopsida; order Fabales; family Fabaceae; genus Lathyrus; species Lathyrus oleraceus. The sequence goes on along the minus strand of NC_066580.1, from coordinate 331,672,800 downwards.
GGTGCCATCTTGATTTGATTATATCCGGAAAATCCGTCCATAAAGGAAAAGACTTTGAATTTAGCTGTATTGTCTACCAACATGTCGATGTGTGGTAGAGGAAAATCATCTTTCGGGCTAGCCTTATTCAAATCTCTATAATCAACGCACATACGGACTTTTCCGTCCTTCTTAGGAACAGGCACAATATTGGCCACCCATTAAGGATATGTAGAAGTCACCAGAAACCCCGCATCAATTTGCTTCTGCACTTCCTCTTTGATCTTCACTGCCATATCTGGATGAGTTCTTCTGAGCTTCTGCTTCACAGGCACGCACTCAGGCTTCAAAGGCAGGAAATGTTGCACAATATCTGTATCTAAACCTGGCATATCTTCATAGGACCAAGCAAAGATATCTGAATATTCTCGTAGCAAACTGATCAAATCTTCCTTGACAGACCCTTCAAGAAGTGCCCCAATCTTCACCAGGCGAACACAATCCTCAGACCCCAAGTTGACTGTTTCCAAGTCTTCGAGATGCGGCTGAATGATCTTCTCTTCGTGCTCAAGGAGACGGGTAATCTCATCAGGAATCCTCTCAACGTCATCTTCCTCTACCTCAAATACAGGGAATTCAAAATTGGGAGATGGCGTTGGATCATTATGTTCAATGGGTTTTAGGATCAACCTGCATAATGATTTTGGTTAATGAAAAACTTTAGAATTTAAACAAGCAAACCATTATGCAGATGAAAAAGATTGCTTTTATTCTTTTGTTTTTTTTATTTTTTTTTATTTTTTATGGGTTTTTTGTGATCACTGATTTCATGCAAAAGCAAAAAGTGAAAACAAAGGAAAAACAAATGTTAAACAATGCATTAATTGAATGAAAACATCATTGTATATATGCTTTGCCAACAATGTCATCACTTCTCCTTTTGGCATGGGAGAAGGGTTTTAAACAAAGTGAACAATTACTCTGGTCTATGGATGACTGTAGGAATATCTACAGCGACCCAATTGTGGCAGACACCACCAGGAATAACGAAGTTGTTCACGTCCTCTTCATCTTCTTCTAAGATAGCAGCAGCTTCCTCCTCAGGTTGATCAGTATCGATGAATCCTGCACTTGTGAACAAACCTTGCTCATTACATGCCCCAGAACAATAGCCAATGCCAGCCCGGGATCTATTGTCTTCAAGTTCAATCACCTTCCCTAATCCAGCAACTGCACCACATTCAATGGCCAGCTTCGCATCACGGTAGGAAGTGAATGAAGGAGATTTCTTCTCGATTGGTTCATCAATCGATAAAGCTTGGAATGGCGTTCCACCTTCATCTTCAGCGACAATGTACGAGAAAGTAGACAGATGGCTAACCAGGAGAGCCTTTTCTCCCCCTACTACAACCAGTTTCTTATTTTTGACAAATTTCAGCTTCTGGTGTAGGGTGGATCTCACGGCGCCAGCCTCGTGAATCCATGGTCTGTCTAAGAGACATCTATAAGATGGGTGGATATCCATTACCTGGAAGGTAATTTGGAAATCACTTGGTCCAATTTTGATTGGGAGGTCAACTTCCCCAATCACGGTCTTACGCGACCCATCAAATGCCTTCACAACAACCCCACTCTGCCTCAAAGGAGGACCTTGATATGACAATCTGGAGAGTGTGGTTTTTGGCAATACATTTATAGAAGATCCAGTGTCCACCAGCACATTGGACATTGCATCAGATTTGCAATTCATGGAGATATGTAAAGCCATGTTGTGGTCTCTTCCCTCCTCAGGGAGATCAGCGTCATAAAAGCTCAAAGTGTTGCAAGCGGTGATGTTTGCAACAATACTATCAAATTGCTCAATGGTGACGTCGTGATCAACGTACGCCAGATCCAAGACTTTCTGCAGAGCCTCCCTATGGGGTTCTGAATTCAGCAGCAGAGATAGAATGGAAATCTTGGATGGCGTTTGTAGAAGCTGGTCTACAACGTTGTACTCACTCTTTCTGATGAGCCTCAGCATCTCATCAGATTCTTCATCTACAATGCCACTCGGGCCAACTGAAGAAACGGGACTTTTTTGTACATAGGAGGATGGTTTGGCAACATCACGTGCCTGACTCTGAACATTCACAGCGGTCCCAACCGGACGCTCAACCGTATCAGAAGCAACAGCCTTAGGAGGCGCAGAAAACACACGACCACTTCGGGTCAACCCACTTACATCAGCGACGTTGGTCACAGAAGTTGAAGGTAAAGGCACTTCCATCCCATCTTGCACAGCGACAGGATTGTATCTGAAGGGAACAACTCTGTCTGAAGAGTAGGGCACAGCGCCTGCAGGTTTAATGACCAAGGAAGGGGAAGCCTTCAGCTTGCTGCTATTGTAACGAATAACAACAGGCTCAGGCAACTTGAATACTGGAGATATAACATTAATCTTAGGCTCGTCTTCATCAACATTGCGATTCTGCAGAATCTCAATGGTACCCTCATCCAACAGCTTTTGGAGTTCTCTTCGTACTTGATCGCAACCCAAGCGGTTTACCGAGCAGACGCGGCATTTGTCGTGGTTATGCTCCAAGTAGCTGTACTGACACAGCAAACGATGTAATTCAACCAACGACTGCCTAATGTGGCTTACATATCTGACCTCGTACTTCCCAAGGCATTCCTGAACCATATTAACTGATTTCCCATGCGCAGGCAATGGGTTCTTGGTGACATTCGGGCCTGAATCTTCAAAACTCAAGATTCCACATCTCATAAGGTCTTGAACCTTAGTCTTGAGTGGGTAGCAATTCTCGACGTTATGGCCTGGAGCACCGGAATGGTAAACACAATGCTGATCCGGTTTATACCACCATTGTGGATTTGCCGGAATGGCAGGAGGATCCCTGGGAGAAACCAATTTCCTCTCCAACAAGGAGGGATAAAGCTCTGCGTATGACATCGGAATAGGATCGAAGCTGATCTTTTTCCGGTCATAACTCAAATTAGCCTGATTGGTTGTGCTTCCACGAGGCTGGTAAGCCTGTTGTTGTGGACGTTGTTGTTGCTGATACTGAGGCTGTTGATATTGTTGCTGATGCTGATATTGCTGATGTTGCTGAGCATTGTCTTTAAAGACAGGTGCTATATGAGCCACCTGGTGCTGATGACCGGCACGACGTGCGGGCTTCCTCTGAGCAGAGGGTCTTCTATGTTTGGGATGGGATTGCACAGCATGTGCTTCCCCATCCTTCCTCTTAAACGTCCCATATCGTTTAGAGGAGGAGCTCTCATCTTTCGCCAATCGTCCTTCACGGACACCTTCTTCAAGACGCATCCCCATGTTCACCATTTCGGTGAAATCAGAGGGAGTGCTAGCTACCATCCACTCATAGTATAATGAGCCAAGAGTCTTCAAGAAGATCTTGGTCATTTCCTTCTCCTCAAGCGGCGGAGTAATCTGAGCTGCCAGCTCTCGCCACCTCTGGGCGTACTCCTTAAAAGTTTCCTTGTCCTTCTGCGACAGGGACCTGAGTTGATCTCGGTCAGGCGCCATATCGACGTTATACTTATATTGTTTGATGAAAGCTTCGCCAAGGTCGTTGAAGGATCTAATATTGGCACTGTCTAAGCTCATGTACCATCTGAGCACGGCACCAGACAGACTGTCTTGGAAATAATGAATCAGAAGTTGATCATTATCAGTCTGGGTAGACATCTTCCTGGCGTACATGACCAGGTGAGCGAGTGGACAGGTGTTCCCTTTATACTTTTCAAAGTCAGGTACTTTGAATTTAATCGGTATCTTCACACCGGGAACAAGGCACAACTCGGCAGCAGACTTGCCGAACAAATCTTTACCTCGAAGAGTCCTCAATTCCTTTCTCAGCTCAAGGAATTGGTCGTTCATGGCGTCCATCTTTTCATGAACGTCTGAGACCTCAGATGGCTCGGAGTGATAGATAGTGTCGTCTACCCTTGGCATGATATGCACGACAGGAGGAGCGGGAACAGGGACCGGGCTAGATGCCGGCATATGAGCAAAAGTTGGCGCAGGCTGATCAGGCATAAAACCTGGAGGCATTCCCCAAGGGAACCCGGGCGGCATAGCATTGGGAACCTGATGAGCACTGACTGGCACAGTTGAAGTGACGACCTCTGAGATGACCGTCCTCTGGGCAAGAGTTGCAGGCGATTGAGCAGGTTGATTTTGAGCAGTGAGGAGTTGCTCCATCAAAGCGCCAAGTCTAGCAACCTCTTCCTTCAGTTCTCTGTTCTCTTGTTCTAGTTGCTCCATAACTCTTGCAGAATTGACTCGAGTATAATACCGGTGAGTCAACTTGTCTTCAAAATAAATGAAGAACACAGAGTTAGGACAAGAAGACCAGAAACAAAGGGTACCTGCTTATGCAAAAATGATGCATGAAATGCTTGTGCAGATGCTTTGTTTATTTTCAAGGAACCCTTAGGGTATTATTTGCAATATTTTGAATAGTTAAAGCATTTTAATTTCTCATGGAAAATATTTCATTTAATATATCAAAGAAGTACAACATTTTTGACCATTACAAAGAGAAAAGGGAAATAAATATCCTATGGATCCCTAGAAGCTCGGGATGCTGGAAGACGAGAAGTACACAGCTTCTTGATCTCTCTCTCATAGGCCGCTTCCATGTCTGCTTTCTCCTTTGCAAGTCGATCATACCTCCTCTTCCAGAATTTGGAAGACTGAGGAAGCAGAGAGGTCCAAGTGTCGTTAGGGTCGTCGATCACTCGATGCTCGAGGAACTCAATCATAGCGTCCTTCTCCTTAAGCTGCTGAAGCAATTCTTCTCTTTCACGGATCCAAGCACGTGAAAGGTCTTCTTCTCTCAACTCCTCTGCACGTTGGGTAGGGAGGGTTGAAGGCCCAGCCACATCCAACGGTGTAGGTCTCGGATGATCATACGGCATCAAGTACACGGCAACTCTCTGTCTGACCCAAGAGGTGTATGGCTCCAAAGCAATGCAGTTCTTCGGACCCAACTCGTTCCTACTCTTCTTGTGAATGTTGCGCCAAGCACGGACAAATCTGGCCTTCAGGCCTTGGGGATCTTTACCCTCCTGAAAGAATACGCCTTCTACCAGAATGTTATGAGGTTTATCCTTCAGGGGGAACCCAAGCTGACGTCGTGCGAGAATGGGATTGTAGCTGATCCCACCACATGTGCCAAGAAGAGGCACATTAGGGAATTCACCACAATAGTCAATGATCTGGACGGTATCATACACGCGATCATACCAAGTGATATCATCATTGGTGAGAGACATAAGTCTCTGAGACCACCGTAGACATCCCTTGTTCTCCTTGAAAGCAACTATCTGCGGCAAGTGCGAAATAAACCACTTGTATAGCAAAGGTAGACAGCAGACAATAACTCCTCCACCCTTTGCGTTCCTCAGATGCAAAGAGACATAGGCATCGCCCAACAAAGTAGGAACGGGATGAAAAACTGAGAAGATCCTAATGGCGTTCATGTCCACGAACTTGTCGAAGTTGGGAAACAACACCAATCCATAGATGAGCAGCACAAACAAAGCCTCAAAGGCATCCTCACTCATGGCCTTCCCATAAAAGGTAGCTTGAGCAATGAGGAACTCGGAAGGAAAACCCTGAATTCCGCCTTTGGTAGCCAGATTAGCCCTAATCATATCTTCATCTATGTGCAACAAGTTGGCAATCTCTCGAGCAGTCGGAATACTCTCTAGGCCACTGAACGGCACTTGATCCAGAATCGGAATCCCAATGAGATGAGAATACTCCTCCAAGGTTGGCAGCAACTGGAAATCCGGAAAAGAGAAGCAATGATACAGCGGATCATAAAACTGGGCCAGAGTACTCATCAACCCTTCGTCAACCTGAGTAGTCAGCAGAGGTAGAAGCTTCCCATAGCGAGCTTTGAAACCCAAGGGATCTAATACATAAGATGTCAGATTCCTTAACTCTTTTACATCGGGCTGTCTAAAGCTGTACTTCTTCGTATGCCTTTTTGGTCTTTCCATGTCTGAAAATTTTGCAAATAAACCCTTTTAAGTTCCTTGAAAATTTTCCTTTTTGATGACATGAAGTGCAGATGAATGCATGAATGCATGAATGCAACAATCACACTCAAGGATCAAGCAAGTCACACCAAACAAAGGTCATGGGAAAGCTCATTGTATCCCTAATATCAATCATCCATTTTGGTGGATTTAGGTTTTCACCTTATCGACACCCAAGTTGCATTGATATTAACGGTACATGAACCGGCTCGAACATCCTTAATATCAACCATCCGTTTTGGGGGATTTAGGTTTTATACCTGATCAACACCCAGGTTCCATTGATATTAAGGTTGTCTGAACGACTCAACCACGAATCACGGGTTTGTTGAGAGTCACGAGCATGGAGTCTCGGTTAAGAACCACCCAAAGGGAGTGTACTAGGGTTTAAACCTGCCAGACATGTTCTACCAGAGGTTCCCATAATCATCGTTCCATCTTTTGAATATTATCGGAGGAACGAATACTCGTATTCCAAAAATATTCTCAAGAGAAACTCTTATGAGTGTAGTATCGCGTGACAATCGCATCAGAACTTACATTTGAACGACCTCCGCACTACGTCCTAAAAAATATGCCAAGATGGGTTTGGTAAACTAAGGTCCTTGGCTTCTAAGGCACATGATTGAAAGAATAATGCCTAACCACAAATAACTTGTGTGACATTATTAATCCAACATGACCTCCACCAAGTGAATGGACTCGCAAGTCAACTGGCTAAGGAATACTCCACACCAGTCAACAAGACTATGCCATTCTCCTATCCTAGAGTGCACTCGAGTTCGGGTATAGAACTCATCTCACAGATCACCAAAGCAAACAACAATTGCATATCAAGCAATTCAGACATTACAATCAATACAGTTATCCCAAATTGTACAAAAATATGTCATATAACAAATAACAATATCACACAACAAGGGTGAAAAGTAGGCAATACCACCAAGGATTTGATCCCCAGTGGAGTCGCCACTTTTCTGTAGCGGTGTATTCGTCGCTATATGATTTATTGATTAAACCATAAGCAAAGCATACAATGAATCGAGTCGCCACTGCACTTTTATTTATCCAAAGGACCGGCTAAAAAGCGAACAAAAGCCTAAGAAGTTTTACACATAGAAAACTAATAAAAAGATCAGAGAGTCTGGGTAAGGGGTAAATTACGCAATGGGAAGGTGTTAGGCACCCATCACGTCCTAGGTACTCCTAGGGAGCCCTTTTCACACTTGTTGTATAAAATTGTTATTTGTTATGAAATATTTATTGTGCAAACATGATTGGGATGATGAGAAAAGAATATACAATTTTTATTGTTTTTGTGTTCGAACGGATGAACCCGTTGCCTACGTACCTTCCATCAAAGGTAAGGATCAAAACGCCGTAGTTCGGCTAAAAGATTTCCAAAAGTTAGTGGATTCAATTTTAAACACAAGCCTTAAGGTCTTACGTTATCCACGGGAGAAAACTCAACCTTATACAAACAACGAGTCCACCATGTGAGAAAGGCTTCAACTCGCTAGTGAGGGGTTAACCCTATAATAAGCAAGGAAGACTTACAATTCAATCAACTAAGGACAAATAGGTGAGATTAACATCAACCAACTAGGATAAATCAAACCTATGGCTAATGTATGAAAACTTAACAAGAATGGACAAAGCCACAAAACAATTGAATGGGTGAAATTAATTGATTATGATTATTCATGAAAGGAGGGTCAAAGTATGATTAAGATTGATTCAAAAGAAGTATTATGAAAATGGAGTTTGAAAAAGTCAAGGACTTGGGGTCCAGGTTTTTAATTTGAAAGCATGAAGATGTTTGCACAATATTTATCTCAAGTTTTGAAAGCAATGTGTGAAAAGGTTTAGGACAGAATGGATGAATGGATGAAGATGGAGTGTAAAACTTCTTAGAAGGTTCACCTCTTGAAATCATATAGAAGATGATTCCAGTGTGTCCTTTGGAATAGGCAATGAGCAATAACAAACAAACAAAGCAAAGGAAGAAAGTCAACAAAAGCGGATACCAGATGCCAATCACTGGACTTATACCAATCTCCTAAAACAAAACTGGATATCAGAGGCCACTCTATGGACTTATACCAATCTCCTTAACAAAGAAATAAAAAAAAGTGGATACCGGATGCCAATCTATCTGGACTTATACCAATCTCCAACAACAAAGCAAACACTTGGATGTCAGATGCCAATCTATCTGGGCTTACTCTAACCTCCAACATATGATCATGGGAAAGCAAATGCCAAATTACATGGACTTACAATTGCATCCTCACATAAATCAAACAAATGCATCCAGCAAAGAGAAAGATGAGTGGCCAATGAAATGGTCTTATACTCACTTCCATATCATAGGAACAATGGCCAATGAGTGGTCTTACAATTGTCCTCAATGGGCCAACAACAAAGATATGTCACAAAGACAAATGAAATGATCATGCACTAATGAGAAATTAATGATGATAAATGCACAAAGCATGCAAGCAAACATGTACAAATGAACTAAGTAATCAATCAACCAAAGTCATTCAGCACACTCTATAACCAAACAATGAGGCTCATACAAAGGGTTAGGCATTGAAGCCAACTGGAATAGGGTTAGTGGTGCTCTTAACCTTGACATTGAGAGCCAAGGTGAAGCAGATGAAAGGATATGAGGGGTGTGCCTCATCACTCTTATCCCTGGTTAGGGAGAGCTTTGAATATCAGAAGGTGTGGGAGTTCAGAAAGTAGGAACTCTCTCCACAAGTTAGACTCTATAGATCTTGGGTTTTTACTCACTATACATCAACACAAGTAGTGTGAGCAAGGTGAGTAACACACAGAATAGTAGGAGATAGGTTACATATTCTTGGATTCTACCGATTGCCTTATTTAAAGGACTTTTCCTGCTTGGGACAAAAGTAAACAAGCACAAACATCGCCTCTTAAGGAGGACTTCAGACAGTTGCCTGGCCAAGTAACAGGCCAGGTCTTCCAGACTACATGAAGAAAAGGGATTCTACCTCAATGCTAATGCTATCAAGCAAAGCAATGCAAGTTCTCAAAGAACTATTAGCAACTAATGGTACCTGAAATCAATCAAATAAAATCAGTACACAACTCAAATTCAAAACCAATATAAGATAAGGGTCAACAGCCAACACAATCAGTCAAGTGTGCAATGCACAAAGCTCAAAGCATGTGAGCTAAGCATCCTACAAAAACAACAAGTTAGTTCATGATAATCAAACAAACTCAAACAACTTGCATAAATCTCCTTAAGGCATTTGCTTCTTATCCTGAAAAAACAAACTCAAACATGAGCAACAAGACCACTAGGACAAGCCTAGGGTCAAAAAGAGATAAGAAATCCAAAAGAGCAAGTGAAAGATATCCAACATCAAGTTCAAACAATTAAGAAACAAACCCAAGTGGTTTCATGTTCATATCATTCATCATTATCATTTCACAAACAAATTAGGTCAAGGCATGTCATATAGAACCTCAAAGAAGTCAACAGAAAGATTCAATTCAATTCCAATCACAAACATTTCAATAAATCCTCAAATAATTCATGCTCAAACATCATCCATAACATGATAAGCATACCAAATTTCAGCTCATTTGTATCAAGGGAAGTAGGTCAATGAAAATCAGAAAGTCAAAGCAAGTTCAAGCAAACTCATACAAGGCATCAAAACATGCACCAACTTCAATAAATCATAAAACAGTGACAACACATGATAAATGAATGGGACTAAAACTATGACAAACTTTAAGATGTCTACAATTCACATGTCAAATTTCACATCCATCCAATAAAGCATTAGGATTTCACAAACCAAATACAAACATGTATCACAAGGGGTCAACAATTTGGTCAAACAGGGGAGAAATTATCAAACAAATAGGAAATGCCATCAATAATTCCAGAAAGATTCACATGTATTCTCAACATCCATAAGTATGTTCATGCAAAAATCCATACCATTTTGTGTTCAATAAGCATGGTAAATAAAATCATGAAGTTGGACATGAATGGTGTGACACAAATTGTCACTCCCCTAATCAAAAAATCATATCTCAATAACCAGCAATGATAAATTCACAAACTCTACACCAAAATTACCATGAACATGTCTAGTTTAAGCACAAAAAATTTGGGAGGCATTGAATCATGTATCATCATTTCACAAGCAAATTGGCATAGCATACACAAAATGGACAACATGAACAAACCCTAGCACATTTTAAAATCCATACGTGCAAAAAATCTGGAAAAATCCCCATAATAAACTAGAGATCAAGAGGAGCATTTCACAAAAAATCCCATCAAATTTGGACAAATATTAAGGAACGTATGAATTTTTGAAGATTGGCATACAAAATGAAATAAATATGAAATAAGAAAATGATTTAAAAAATAATTAAAACCGGCAGTGGCAATTTGGTAAATATTTGGTCCCTTAAGTGAAACGCCGCGTTTCACTTAAGGGTGTGTCGCGTGCTTACTGGTGCATGGCTAATGGAATAGTGAGTTCATGCAAAACAAAAATCCCAAATGAACAAACACGATTTCTGGGTTTATGAAATTAGGGTTCCAAGCTACAGTTCATCATCATCTTTCCAGATTTTCAGCAAGAACAATTTTCAACCAAAATCAAAAAACGACATATCAATGTGTTCATCTCACGGAGTACATCAACATTCCAACATTCATTAGCCCTAATTCAAACTATCATAGAAGCAACAAGCAACATAACATTCACATATGAAACTTCATGACAATATAACTCTCAAAATACTTGAGGAAATTTCATGATTTAAAGTTCAGTATGACCAGCAAGGCAAGATCTATCCAAAGCATGTCAACATTTCAAGAATAGCAAGGTTCGAATTTTTACCAAATTTGAAGAACTGTGTTGATTTGTGGTTCTTTGGCCGTGTATTGTTGAAACAGAAGCTTAATGATGTTCCAGATGATGAATGGACAAGGAATTTTAGCTCAGCAAACCCTGAAAAAGCTCCAATCGATTTCTGCCATGGAAGAACCTCAATGTAACAGTGCTGGAAAATGGTGCTACAGTTGGGATTCTAAGTTTGCAAAGGCTTCAAAAAGGTTTGTAGATGATGGACCAAAGCTCAAGAACACGGGTTCTTTGAAGATTTTCAGAAAAAGTTTCAAATGGAGAATGAGAATTTTTTGAAAGGAAATGATGAATCTGAGTTTTTGTGTATTGTGTGCTAGGGCTTTTCTATCAGAAAATGAACAATATATACTCTGTTTAACAATCCTTAAGTTTGGTTAATGAAGTGGTAATCACATTAGCTCAAAATGAAGTGTTTTGCCAATTAGTGAGATCCACTCAAATGTTGCATGTGCATGTGCTACAGTGCGAAATTGGGCTTAGACATATCCAAAATGCAATTTCAGAACATTGGCAAATGGTAAAAAGTATTGGAAATGGTTAATTTGAAAAGTCACTTTTTCACCTCCCTCATTTTTAATTTAATGCACTTGAAAAAAGGCCATTTTGATTGGAAGGTTTTTGGTGAAATGTGATGAAGGATTTGGATAGAGCATATCAAATGTGACTTGTAGCAAAAAACCTCACTCAATTTGGCCAAATGGTTTGGAAGTTATCCCACTTTGAAGTTCAAAAATTCTTGAGAATGATTTGATCATAACTTGCCAACCACACATGAGAAATGAGTGTTCTTGGACTTTTTGGAAATGGGAGAACAAGATATTCAACTTTCACGTTGGACAAAAATTCATTTGAATCTTGTATGATGAAGTAATTTTGAGGAGAAGAACTTTCCATTTTTGGCAAATTCCAATTACAGGTCAACTTACTATTTTTGGAAACTTTTTGTCTGAACTCAAATTCTTCATTGTGGATGTTTGACATGTTATATGAGGCTTATATGGGCATGAATGAGACCTCTCAAACCAATTCCCACCATCAAATCACTGATTAAATGCACAGTTGACCACAGTTGACTTCAGTTGACTTTGCTAGGGTTTTGGTTGACTGAACCATGTTCTGATGAATTCCAAGCCCCTACCACTTGATATCTTGATTCAAAATGATGTCACAACTCATATGAACTCTTGATGAATGATCATGGTGCCCAAATTCTTCAAGAATGGCCACCATCTATTGCTTAATGGCTGATTTGACTGTTTTGACCTAGCTTGCTTCATCTGCAAGTAACATGGTTAGATGACAATATTTTTGTACTTTTGGTTAATAAACAGATGAAAAGCAATGATATACAAATGCAATACATGCTTGGTGATCAAGAATCACACTCACAAGATAACCCACCCACTAGGAGGGAAGCAAAGGTGCACAAAGATCCTTTAGGCAATGGTATGGTATGATATGATGCCATGAGGGATCTTAGGGTCAAAATTGGGGTCTTACACGGTGTATTCGTTACTATATGATCTATTGATTAAATCATAAGCAAAGTATACAAAGATAGAGTCGCCACCGCACTTTTATTTATCCTAAGGACTGGCTAAAAAGCGAACAAAAGCCTAAGAAGTTTTACACATAGAAAACTAATGAAAAGATCAGAGATCGGGGTAAGGGGTAAATTACGCAATGGGAAGGTGTTAGGCACCCAAAACGTCCTAGGTACTCCTAGGGAGCCCTTTTCACACTTGTTGAATAAAAATTGTTATTTGTTTTTGACATATTATGCAAACATGAATGGGAAGATGAGAAAAGAATGTACAAGTTATTTATTTTTGTGTTTGAACGGATGAACCCGTTGCCTACGTACCTTCCATCAAAGGTAAGGATCAAAACACAGTAGTTCGGCTAAAAGATTTCCAAAAATTAGTGCATTCAATTTTAAACACATGCTCTAAGGTCTTACGTTATCCACGGGAGAAAACTCAACCTTATGAAACAACAAGTCCACCATGTGAGAAAAGCTTCAACTTGCTAGTGAGGGGTTAACCCTATAATAATCAAGGAAGACTTACAATTCAATCAACTAAGGACAAATAGGTGAGGTTAACATCAACCAACCAGGATAAATCAAACCTATGGCTAATGTATGAAAACTTAACGAACATGGACAAAGCCACAAAACAATTGAATGGATTGGATTAATTGATTATGAATATTCACAAAAGGGTGGTCAAAGTATGATTAAGATTTAATTCAAAAAGAAGTGTTAAGAAAAGTGAAGTTTGAAAATCAAGGACTTAAGGTCCAAGTTTCTAATTTGAAAAAGAATGAAGATGTTTGCACAACATTTATTTCAAGTTTTAAAAACAAGGTGTGAAAAGGTTTAGGACACAAAGGGATGAATGGATAATGGAGTGTAAAACTTCTTAGAAAGGGTTCACCTCTTGAAACCATATAGAAGACGATTCAAGTGTGTCCTTAGGAATGGACAATGAGCAATAACAAAAGCGAACAAAGTGATATCGGATGCCACTCAATGGTCTTACACCAATCTCACAACCAAAAGCGGATATCGGATACCAATAAATGGATTTACACCAATCTCCTAAAACAAACCTGGATATCAGATGCCACTTAATGGTCTTACACTAATCTCCTAAAGATGATCATAGGAACACAAATGTCAATAACTTGGACTTACAGTTGCATCCTCACATAAGCAGACAAAAGCAATAAGCAAAACATAGATATCAGATGCCAATCTATCTGGGCTTACTCTAATCTCCACAGTATGGTCATAGGAATACAAATGCCACATCACAGGGACTTATAATTGCATCCTCTCATACAACAAACAAGAGCAAAGAAGATATGAGTGACCAATGAAATGGTCTTACACTCTATCCCTTCCATATCATGGGAACAAAAGCCAATCAACATGGACTTACAATTGAATCCTCCATGGGCAAACAAACATAGATCACAATGATATGCAATAATAATCATGCAAGAACGAACAATCAATGATGATGAATGCACAATGGCAAATAAGCAATCATGTTCAAATGAATCAAACAATCAATCAAACAAGTTCAGGTAGCACACACTATAACCAAGCAACTAGGCTCAAACAAAGGTTGGACTTTAAAAGTCAACTGGAATAGGGTGAAAGGTGCTCTTAACCTTGACATTGAAAGGTAAAGATGAAGCAGATGAAAGGATATGAGGGGTGTGCCTCATCACTCTTATCTCTGATCAGAGAGAGTATTGAATATCAGAAGGTGTGGGAGTTCAGAAAGATGGAACTCTCTCCACAAGTTAGACTCTATAGATCTTGGGTTTTTACTCACTATGCATCAACACAAGTAGTGTGAGCAAGGTGAGTGACTCATAGAATAGTAGGAGATAGGCTACATATCTCTTTGATCTACCAATTGCCTCAAATGAGGACTTTTCCTGCTTGGGGTCAAAGGTAAACAAGCACAAACATTGCCTCTTAAGGAGGACTTCAGACAGGTGCCTGGCTAGGTAACAAGCCAGGTCTTCCAGACTACATGGAGACAAGAGATTCTACCTCAATGCAAATGCTATCAAGCAAAGCAATGCAAGTTCTCAAAGAACTATTAGCAACTATGGTACCTGAAATCAATCAAATATAATCAGCATCCCAATCACAAAATCAAAACAAAAAAACATAAGAACCATCAGACAACATAATCAAGCACATGTGCAAAGCACAAAGCTCAAAGCAAGTGAGCTAAGCATCCTACAAAATAAAACAAGTTAGTTCATAACAAGCAAATAAACCGAACTTAATTAACTTGCATTGATCTCCTTAAAGCATTTGCTTCTAAACCTGAAAGGCAAACTCAAACATGAGAAACAAGACCACTAGGACAAGCCTAGGGTCAAAAGGAGGTGAAAAATTCAAAACAGCAAGTGAAAATTGATCAAAACCAAGATTAATCAAGCAAGAATAGAATCCAATTGGTCTCACATCAAAACTATGCACCAAATCCATTTCATACACAAAACATGTCAAACTATGCACTTTGGAAACACATTAGAGCAAACAGAATGATCACAATCAAACCAATACCAAAACAGCTCAATAAATTCCACAAAAAATTCAAGTCTAGATAGAACACATTGAATGAGCAGCATATCAAATTTCATGCTATTTGGACAAGTGAAAGTAAGGAAATTAAAATTAGGAAGTCATGGCATGCAAATACAACTTCAAATAAGGCCACAAATCATGTATCAACTTCAAATGAATGCCAAACAGAATTGGTGCAAGATAAATGAACCACTCCAAAGCCAAAATTGAATTAAACATGTTAAGAACCAATCCACAAAATTTCAGCTTCATATGATAAGGCATGAGAATTTCACAAGTCATGTAAGTTGATCACTCAAGAAAAGTCCAAAAATTACTAAACAGCAAAGAAAATTATCAATCAAATAGGAAATTGATCAACAAATCCTACAAAAAATCACGCTCAAACTAGACATACAGGAGTAAACACATTATCAAGAAGTTGAACAAAAACTAGTGTGCACACATTATCACACTCATGAAGATCACATCATATCTCCTAATCCAGAAATGCAAAATTAGCAAACCATACACCAAAATCACCAGGAAGGAGTCTAGATCATGCATATAAAATTTCATGCATTTTGGAGCAAGCATCAAGATTTCACAATCAAAATGGTGAAACATATACACAAAGCATACATGATCAAAACCATTAGACAAAATTAAAAATCAACCAGGCACAACTTTTGCTATCATGCCTATAAAAAACTAGAGAGAAATTGGAGATGAATGCAGAAATCCTCACTCAATTTGGATCAAGGATGAATATTCTATGATTTTTTGAAGTTCAATCAAGAAATGAAATAAATATTTCACAATTAAAATGAATTTAGATTGCACGGATGGCATTTTGGTAAATCAGGCGAAATTTTGAATGTTGCCGCCTATGCAATACGCTGCGTTTCATTAAAGAAACGCAGCCACCAACCACAACACGCCAAGTGGACGAATGCATGGAGAAAAACAGCAAACAGCATGCAAAAACACGAGAAGAAGATCAAAGACGTCCTGGGAATACGAAAACCTAGTCTCCTTCATGAACTCATCACGTTCATCATCCATATGAACAAATTATTCCAGAAATTTCGTGCCGTATACCAAAATGACCGGCGTTCAACCTACATCACGAATCTAACCAGTATTTGCCCTAATTCTACGAATGGCATGAGATTTGGTCAAAAGAAGTTTGGTCATCAAGATTTCAGATTAGCATAACTTCATCAATACCTAATGAAAATTAATGATCTAAGTTGCAATGAACTCAGCAAGGAACGATCTATCAAAGCCATATCATGATTTTATCAATTGTAAGAATCGAATTCTTACCTCTTGTAATCGCAGATCTTGAATCTGGTAATTTCGAGACTTGGAAGTTGAAAACAGAAGTCCAATGGTGATTAGGAAGGTGAATGGAATGAGTCTTTTAGCTCAACAGTGCACGATGATGATGAACTTTCGAACTGCCATGGAAGCTCAAGGTTACAACAGTTAGGATTCTTCACGATTCTTCCAATGATAGCTTCAAACAGATCTTCAAATCCACCTGCAGATGAAGATTACTACAAGAACCAATACAAATGATGAAGAATTTTGAGGAATCAAAGTGAAAAAGTGTGAGTGAAAATTGAGAGAATTGAGAGAATTTGAGAAATTTGTGAGTTTGATCTGAGATTGTGAATGTGGATCCGAACTTTCTGTTATGATTAGGCTCTTATAGTCTTGTTAATCCAATGCCTTAATCATGATTAGCACAAATTGGAAGTGATTAGCAAGTTGCACATGTTATGCATTTTGGCCAAATTGCCCTTTTGCACT
The DNA here is from genome assembly GCF_024323335.1 of Lathyrus oleraceus. NCBI lineage: Eukaryota > Viridiplantae > Streptophyta > Magnoliopsida > Fabales > Fabaceae > Lathyrus > Lathyrus oleraceus. Next base: position 331,655,904 of record NC_066580.1, on the reverse strand, counting down.
TAGAACCAATGGAACAGTCAATTCTCCTTTGAAGCAAGTCACAAATCATGTTTAGAAGTGAATTGAATTGGTTTGGTATGAAAATCCCATGTATTTTTGAAAATCACTATTTTTCCCACCAAATTTTAAATGGTTCACTTGAAAAATGACCTTTTTATGTGATGGTTTTTAATAAAATGTGATGATGGATTTGGATAGTACACATCAAATGTGGTTTGCTCAAAAAAGAATCAACCAATTTGGCCTTTCCATTCAAAAGTTATGGCACTTTGAATTTCAACTTTTTCTGAAAATGATTTGATCATAACTTGCCAACCACACATGGGAAATGAGTGTTCTTTGACTTTTTGGAAAGGTGAGAGCAAGATCTTCAACTTTCATGTTGGGAAAAATTTCTTTTGAAGCATTCTTGGACATGAAATTTTGAGGAGAATAACTTTCAATTTTTGGCAGGTGAAAATTACAGGTCATTTCTATTTTTGGAAACTTTTTGTTTGACCTCAAATCCTTCAACCATGATCTTTGAAATGCCAAATGAGGCTTATATGGACATGAATGAGGTCTTTCTAACCATCTCACACCTTCAAATCCCTGATTAAATGCACAGTTGACCACAGTTGACTTTGCTAGGGTTTTGGTTGACTGAGCCATGTTCTGATAAATTCCAAGCCTCTTTCACATGAGATCTTGATCCAAAATGATATCACAACTTAAATGAATCTCTTATGAATAATCATGGTGCCCAAATTCTTCAAGAATGGCCACTATCCATTGCTCAATGACTAATTCAACTGTCTTGACCTAGTTTGCTTCATCAGCAAGTAACAAGGTTAGTTGACAATATTTTTGTACTTTTGGTTAGTAAACATATGAAAAGCAATGATATACAAATGCAATACATGCCTGGTGATCAAGAATCACACTCACAAAATAGCCCATCCACTAGGAGGGAAGCAAAGGTGCACAATGATCCTTGAGGCAATGATATGATATGATATGATGCCATGAGGGATCTTAGGGACAAAATTGGGGTCTTACACCATCCATCTCTTTTCAATATTTTTATCATTCGAAGAAAACAAACAACATTCGTTAACACTCAAATCGCAAATTAAACTAAAAGGTTCCCGTTGAGTACAACTAACGTGAGGGGTGCTAATACCTTCCCCTTGCGTAATCGACTCTCAAACCTGAATATGGTTGCGACGACCATTATTCTATATTTTCAAAGGTTTTATCGTTATTTTCCTATTCCTTCATTGGAATAAATAAAGTTTGGTGGCGACTCTGTTCGAACTAACTTTTTTCCGCAACCATCGTGAGGAATCGTATTTTTCGAGATGCGACAAAAAGGTTCCGTTACCTATGACTAGTTCAGTAGTGAGCATTGCTGATGTTACTAAGGTGACCCGTGGTGGTCGAGTGTTTGGGCCGGTGTTCCCAAAGGATAAAGAAGAAGGAGTTGTGAGTAAGGAGGTGGAAGTTCCTGTTGAAGACCCAGTTGGCTTTTCAAAAGGTATGTCTGGTGAATCCATCAATTTGAAACCCAATGATGATGATGAGGTACTTCGGTTAATCAAAAGAAGCGAGTTTAATGTGGTAGAGCAATTGCTCCAAACCCCCTCGAAAATCTCAATGTTGTCTCTGCTCATGAATTCTGAAGCATACAGAGAAGCACTGCAGAGAGTTCTAGAGCAGACATTTGTAGAACATGATGTTACTGTGGATCAATTCGATCATATTGTGGCTAACATCACTTCTTGCAAAAATCTTAGCTTCTGTGATGAAGAGCTCTCTGAGGATGGCAGAAATCATAATCTGGCTTTGCACATTTCTATGAATTGCAAAGAAGATGCTTTGTCAAATGTGCTTGTTGACACCGGGTCATCATTGAATGTGCTTTCGAAGTCAACTCTATCAACGCTATCATACCAAGGAGTGCCTATGCGGTATAGCAGCGTAATCGTCAAAGTTTTTGATGGTTCGCGCAAAACAGTTATTGGTGAAGTGCACCTTCCAGTTAAGATAGGTCCGAGTGATTTTCAGATTACTTTCCAAGTAATGGATATCCACCCGGCCTACAGTTCCTTGTTGGGAAGGCCATGGATCCATGAGGCAGGAGTTGTTACTTCAACTTTGCACCATAAGTTCATATTTGTGAAGAATGGCAAGCTAGTGATTGTTGGAGGAGAGAAGACGTTGTTGGTTAGCCATTTGTCATCTTTCTCTTACGTTGAAGTTAAGGATGAGGTTGGAACTCCGTTCCAAGCCTTATCTATTGCTGCTGAAAAGAGGGTTGGGGCACCTATGTCCTCATTGAAAGATGCTCAAAAGATTGTGGAAGAAGGCAATATTGATCAGTGGGGGCGCATGATAGAGGTCTCCGACAACAAAGGCAGAACCGGTTTGGGGTTCTAGAAAGGTTCATCAACTACAAGGACTGAAGATATGCAACTTAGCTTCTGTAGCGGAGGGTTCATTCATGGAAATGAATAACACTTAGCTGCTGTGCTAGATGATGACGAAGAGGAAGACTGCACCAATTTTGTGACGCGTGGAAGGATGTGCGACAATTAGACTGTTGTTTATATTCCTGTTATTTTGTGTCGATCTAAGTAATTTCTTTTATATGTTTTTAAAATCCTTCTCTTATGCCTAAGGGAGAAATGAGCATTGTTTGGGAATTTTCAAATTGATCATCAATAAAACTAATTCTATTCATCCACATCTATGGTGTTTATTTTTTATTTTTGCTTTATTCTGAAAATGGTAATCACAAAAAACATAAATAAACAATATAATGGTCCATCTGCATAATATTTGGTCATGAATTCACTTATCTAAAATCAGAATATCAAATCATTATGCAGGTTGGTTCCTAACCCCATTGAATACAATGATCCTTCTCCTTCTCCAAATTTTGAATTCCCTGTGTTCGAAGCCGAGGAGGAAGGTGATGTAGAAGTGAGTGATGAATTATCTCGTCTTCTTGAGCAAGATGAAAAGACCATTCAGCCGTTCGAATAGCAGATTGAGCTAGTCAACTTGGGTTTCGAGGATGATGTGAAGGAAGTTAAGAATTGGTCTAGACTGTGTCCAGAAGTCAAGAAGGGGTTGATTGATCTTCTTCGAGAGTATTCATATGTGTTTTCTTGGTCCTATCAAGACATGCCTGGTTTGGATTCTGAGATCGTGGAGCATAGATAGTCGTTGAATCCAGAATGCCCGCCAGTCAAGCAAAAGCAGATTGATGCCGGTTTCCTTGTAACCATTGAGTATCCGCAATGGGTGGATAATATTTTGTCAGTGCCGAAGAAAGATGGAAAAGTCCGCATGTGTGTTGACTATAGAGATTTGAATAAATCCAGTCCAAAATATGACTTCCCTCTGCCACACATTGATATGTTGGTAGATAATACTGCTAAATTCAAAGTCTTTTCGTTTATGGACGGATTTTCCGGATATAATCAGATCAAAATGGCACCCGAAGATATGGAGAAGACCACATTCATTACACCTTGGGGAACATTCTGTTATAGAGTGATGTCTTTCGATCTAAAGAATGCTGGTGCAACATACCAGAGAGCAATGACCACTCTTTTTCATGATATGATGCATAAAGAGATTGAAGTATTTGTCAATGACATGATTGTTAAATCAATTGATGAAGAGGAACATGTTGAGCATTTGTTGAAGCTATTCCAGCGTTTGAGGAAATATAAACTCTGCTTGAATCCAAATAAGTGTACTTTTGGTGTTCGTTCTGGTAAGTTGTTGGGCTTTATTATCAGCGAGAAAGGTGTTGAAGTTGATCCTGCCAAGGTCAAAGAAATTCAAGAGATGCCTGCGCCCAAAAATGAGAAGCAAGTCATAGGTTTTCCCGGCCGCTTGAATTACATTTCCAGATTCATTTCCCACATGATTGTCACATATGCGCCTATATTCAAGCTTCTTTGGAAAGATCAGTCTTGTAATTGGACCGAAGACTGCCAGAAAGCTTTTGACAGTATCAAGGAATATCTGCTTGAGCCTCCGATTTTGTCTCCACCTGTTGAAGGAAGACCGTTGATCATGTATTTTATTGTGCTCGAAGATAGTATCGGTGATGTTCTTGGTCAGCAAGGCGAGACTGGAAAGAAAGAATTTGCGATCTACTACCTCAGTAAGAAGTTCACCGACTGTGAGACTCGGTATTCTATGCTTGAGGAAACTTGTTCCGCATTGGCTTGGGCTGCTAAGCGTCTACGTCAGTATATTTTGAATCATACCACTTGGTTGATATCTAAAATGGATCCAATCAAGTATATATTTGAAAAGCCTACTTTAACTGGGAGGATTGCCCGTTGGTAGATGTTGTTATCAGAGTATGATATCGACTACCGATCTTAGAAATCGATCAAATGTAGTATCTTGGCTGACCATTAGGCTCACCAACCGATTGAAGATTATCGGTCAGTGCAATATGATTTTCCGGATGAAGAGATTTTATACTCCAAAATGAAAGATTGTGATGAACCATTGCTTGAAGAAGGGCCAAAACCTGGTTCCCGTTGGGGCATGATATTTTATGGAGCTGTTAATCAATATGGAAATGGAATTGGGGCAATGATTATTACTCCTCAAGGCACGCATCTACCATTTACAGCTAGATTGACTTTCAAGTGTACAAACAATATGGCAGAATATGAAGCTTGCATTATGGGGCTTGAAGAGGCCATGAATCTCAGAATCAAGTATTTAGATGTCTTTGGAGATTCAGCTTTGGTTGTGAATCAAATCAAAGGTGAATGGGAGACAAATCAACCCGGTTTGGTGCCGTATAGGGATTATGCGAGGAGGATTTCAACTTTTGGTACAAAGGTTGAGTTTCATAATATCCCTCGAGTTGAAAATCGGATGGCAGATGCTCTTGCCACGTTGGCATCAATGATTGTGGTAAAGTATTGGAATGAAGCTCCCAATTTGTCTGTGATGCATCTTGATAGGCCAGTTCATGTGTTTGCTGTTGAAGAGGTCAAAGACGAGAAGCCGTGGTATTATGACATCAAATGTTTCCTCCAAAGTCAGATTTACCCGCCTGGGGCATCTTTGAAAGATAAGAACACTTTGAGAAGATTAGCTGGAAATTTCTACTTGAATGGTGATATACTATACAAGAGAAACTTCGACATGGTTTTACTCAGATGCGTGGATAGACACGAAGCAGACTTGTTGATGACCGAAGTGCACGAATGTTCCTTTGGTACTCATTCCAATGGACATGCAATGGAGAAAAAGATGTTTCGAGCATGTTACTATTGGCTGACAATGGAATCTGACTGTTGCAAGTTTGTGAAGAAGTGCCACAGGTGTCAAATTTATGCTGATAAGATTCATGTTTCTCCGAAACTATTGAATGTTATCTCTTTCCCATGGTCCTTCTCCATGTGGGGAATTGATACGATTGGGATGATTGAACCCAAAGCTTCGAATGGACATGATTTCATTTTGGTGGCAATTGACTATTTCACAAAATGGGTTGAAGCGGCATTGTATTCAAATGTAACCAAGCAAGTTGTTGTAAGGTTTATTAAGAATCAGATCATATGCCGTTATGGTGTGCCAAGCAAGATCATTACTAATAATGGATCGAATTTGAATAACAATATGGTGGAAGCTCTTTGCAAAGACTTCAAGATTGCACATCATAATTCTTCTCCCTACAGACCCAAGATGAATGGGGTTATTGAAGCTGCAAACAAGAACATCAAGAAGATCATTTAGAAGATGGTTGTCACATACAAGGATTGGCATGAGATGCTCCCATTCGCTTTGCATGGGTATCGTACATCTGTCCGCACTTCAACAGGGGCAACCCGTTTCTCTCTTGTGTATGGTATGGAAGCAGTGCTCCCCATAGAGGTTGAGATTCCTTCATTACAAGTACTTATGGAAGCCAAGTTGACTGAGGTTGAATGGTGTCATACCAGGTTTGATCAGTTGAATTTAATTGAAGAAAAGAGATTAACTGCCATGTGCCATGATCAGTTGTATCAGCAAAGGATGAAGAAAGCTTTTGATAAGGAGGTCAGACCTCGTGTGTTTCAAGAAGGTGACCTTGTGCTCAAGAAGATTTTAACGTTTAAGCCAGATTCCAGAGGGAAATGGACTCCTAATTATAAAGGCTCGTATGTTGTTAAGAGAGCCTTTTCAGGCGGCGCATTGATACTTACAACTATGGGTGGTGAAGAGTTCACTCGTCCCGTGAACGCAGATGCAGTCAAGAAATACTTCGCCTAAAAAAAAGAAAAACTCGCTAAGTTGAAAACCTGAAAGGGCAACTTAGGCAAAAATGAGCGTCTTGGTGGATTGAAAACCCGAAAGGGCGATCCAGGCAAAAATTAGAGACATAAAACAGAAAGAATTTCCCGATAAGTTGAGTACCCCACCTTGGGGTAAATTATGCAAAAATTAGGGATTATGGCAAGTAACTGCATTCTACTGATCTTTAGTGTTTTAAAAACTTGATTGAGCACAAGGGTTGACATTAATTCAGCACCCGACAGTGGTCAAGAACATAGCGGATATGAAGAGTTGGTAGAAGGATTAAGGATCATTTGTATTCAATGTAACCCTTTTCCATGTAAATTACTATTTTTTAGCTTTGTAAAAAATCTATGGAGTCGTGTCATTTACAGACTACCATTCTATCAAATAAAGTTGAGCTTTTATCCAATTGTTTCTACTCTTATTTATTTCAGCCAATAATTTAAATTTTATTATGATCATTTTTTAATTTAAAATTTTTAATCAAAATCTCTTTATCTTAAAACATATAAAACCAAGAATTTTCCAAGGCAACTGAAAAGAAATATCAACAGCATTTCGATGGATAACAAGTCCTTGAGTGCGAAACATTAAAGGTTCCTCAAGCAGTTAACCCTTCGGGTATCCCTAGACGTTTTTGTTGATTCAATTCCTCGATGGAGTTTTTGAGTCCCAAGTGGAGTTTCGTTCCTTTTCCCTAGTTGAGTTGGTTGATTCAGGTACCATGCGGCTTGTCACCCCTGATAGAGTTTCTGCCTTCCCCAGTAGAGTTTGGGTTCCTTCAGCAAAAGTGGTTGATCTCCCCAGTAGATCGCATTTGGTTTCCCCGCCAATCGTCATTCGACTTTCTCCCTAGTCAGAGTTTCCTCCTGGTTTTTGAGCAGTTTATTTCCCTATAGGGTTGTCTCCGATTTTTATGGTGTTGACCTAAAATTCCCCTTAGGTTCGATGATATGTCTCTTTCCTCAGCATATCTCCTCCTTCCCTTGTTAGGGTTGAGCTTTTTGGATTGCTGATCTCTCTGTTCTCCAGCCGTTGTCTCCATATTTTGTGGATTGACCGAGGATTGTACCGATGATTCAATTTATTTGCGACACCTTTGTATCCTTTGTGATCGTCCTTGTCAGCATAATCATATATATATATATATATATATATATATATATATATATATATATATATATATATATATAATTTCATAATTGCATATTTGCATATCTGATTAACTTGTTGGTTTGAAATTCTCATTCCCTGTATGGCGGTACTTTATCCTCATACAAATTCCAATGTCTGTCCTCCCTCAATTGTAGAGCATCAGCCCCTTAGGCAGAAAGACTTTAACCTTTTTGCTCTTCCCCACTGAGTTGTTTCCTCGTGGATGATTATTATTTCAGTTTCCTCCCCAGTTGTTCATCTGCATGGAGCCACTCACCTTGAGGTATGTGTAACACCCCAAAATTTGCCCTCCTCATTCATGCATTCATTTTTTAGGTCATTTAACATTTCATATTGCATTTCATCATGTCAATCAGAGTCAGATCCTAGAAGCTTGAACATCATCCAAGACACTTTGTGGGTTCTATCCGGGTGATCAGTCGACACGAGGGAAAGACTTGAGTATTTTCCAACAGGTTCAACTAGGGTCTATTCATCATTCAAAACGCTAATCTTGAAGGAGCAAAAAACTGTTCCTGAGCTGTCATGCTCGATAGGCGAGCAGAATGGTTCGCCTAGCGAATCTGAACTGTCATGCTCGCTAAGCGAGCAGATCCTTCGTTAGGCGAAGGCCACGCGTTTTGAGAAAAATAACAGAAAGTCGTGGGCTTGAGTTGCCCTCATTTGAGCCCACCAAGCCACGAAAATCAGGGTATAAATACTAGAGTTTCAGTGGAACAAAACCTAGACAAAAAAAGGGAGAGAGAAGGAGAGAGTCGAACTAATCTACAGCAACCTCCAGAAAACTCTGAAAAGTTCACCCTGACTCACACACTTTTTCACCTCCGTCTCACGCAAAGCTTAACACTGCTTTGCAAACCCAACCGTGCTAGTCGATTTTAATCGATCTCTTCGATCAGGGTTTGGGGTTTCTGAGATCGTATTGTTATCCGTGAAGAACCCAAAATCCGCAGGCGCTCGCTAGCACCTCGCTAGGCGAGCACGCAGCGAAGCTTCGCTAAGCTTTCGCTAGGCGAAGCAGTAGCGAGCGTGACAGTAATTGATTTTTTTTCCTGTTTTCTCTAATCTGTTTTGCGTTTGTCATGGCATGTTAACTCTTGATTACCCTATCTTGTTTCTCTAACCTATTTGTTGTGTTTTTGTGAGGGCTCACATGACTCTTGCAGAGATGGCTTGCTTGGTATTCCACTTTATTTATGGGATGCCACCTGGAGGTTTATTCCGATTACCTGTACTGACTCACTTTCTTTGATGATGCTATCTTGGGAGATCTTTGGGTTTCTTATTTCTTTATTTGTTGTTACTTCGGATCTTTATCCGTGTGGTAGATCTCTTGATCCCTTTATTTTTCCCGCATTTTACCGCTTTCTTAGCTGGAAGACCTCGATAGGAGGCAATGTTTTTGTGTGTTTATTTTTGTTCCTAAAGACCTCCAAGAAGAGGCACCAGTGCTAAAGACCTCCATGAAGAGGCAATCGACGGATAAAAGGGATTAGTAGTCAATCCCCCATTATTCAATGCATCATTCTTTAAGATCACACTACGTGTCGATGCTTCAGAACAGAAACCCAAGATATTTTGTCCGGTCAGTCAGTGGAGAGGGTTCCATCTTTCTGAAACCCCACGCCTTGTCATGAGCTCACCCTGTCCAGGGTTAAGAGCTATGAGGTCTTATCCTCATTACCCTTTTGATCTGCTCACCCTGACGTTCAGTGTCAGTGGTTAAGAGCCCATTTGATTACCCTTCTATGGCTTGTTTGTCGAGGTTGATATGACCCCTCTTGACTAAAGCCCTGCCCATGTGTGTTTGAGCCTCCTTGTTGGCGTGCTTACTTTATGCATGTTTGTTTTGTATGGTGTGATTGTCTCCCCATAGGATTGCTAGGCTTCGTATAGTCTCTCGTCTCCATGTCAATTAAGGTAGCGCGGTTCCTTCGTCTAGAACTGCCCTTTTTGCATGAGCATCCCTAAACCACAAGGAAACTCATTGATTTTTCTTCTCTTAAGAATACATTTACTCCTTCTACTACAGGCGAGTAAGTCTCCAAAGGTCGAGCATCTGGTAGACTGCGTAGTAACGTCGTTCGTCCAAAACAAACCCCGTAGTTAGTCGAACTACGTTTTGCTCTGATTCTCATTCCAGATGAGATACGTAGGCATAAGACGTGATGTCTTACCGAGCACACTTCCCCTTAACCCATAGGTAGCCGAGCTACGAAGACTCTGATTCTCATATGAGATACGTATGCAGTGGATGCGACATCCGTGCGAGTCATTGTCTTTTGACCCCTCTCTTAGTAAACAGTACATTAGATAAACCCGCACCCTTTAGACAAGAACAACAAGAGTGGATCCCGTAGAGTACTACGGATGCGTAGGGGTGCTAATACCTTCCCTTCGCATAACCGACTCCCGAACCCATGATTTGGTTGCGAGGCCTTGTCTTTTCCTTTCCTTTTTCCAGGTTTACTTCGGGCGTTTCCTTTCCCCCCTTTGGGATAAATAACGCACGGTGGCGACTCTTCTGTCATTTCCTTCTTCGCCAGTTGTTTTTTTTTTCTCGCTTTCTATTTTTTTTTAGGTTACGACAGCTGGCGACTCTGCTGGGGACCCGGTTTCCCTAAGCGAGTCCCTCCTAGATTTTGTAGGTTTCTTGTTTGTTGGGTGTTTATTCTTTTGAACAGTTGTTTATTCACTTGCTTTAACTTATTGCATTCATGTACATATGTCTGCTGTGTCTGTGGGTTCTGCGATTGTTTGTTTGTTGGGGTGGGATGTTCTATGAGAGATAAGCCCACTACCCAGGCTTGAGCGTACACACAGGTTTAGAGTGGATAGTCATGAGGCTTGTGTGGCATGTTGCTACGTTAAGTCGTTCATGAAGACCCACACCCAGACGAGGTTTCTTTTGGATATATATTCTATCCTATGGGTGTTCCATAACGACAGTATGTTCCTTTAAAAAATTGTCGACTCTGGTGACCATTTCCCGAGAACTCAGTCGAGGCCTCTCCTCTGAGACGCGTTTATGTTAGCTCTGGTGAGCGCATTCTCGCTGCTCAATCCGAGGACCCCGAGGCTGGGAACTTGCTTTAGGATATCCTGTTGAGGGGAGTCAGTGGAGGTCTTTTATCCCGTAATAATGCCAAACCTTCAGTGGTAAACGTATTATTCTCGACTGAAAGGCTGAAGCGGACGAACTTCTGTTCTTAGAACCTACCCGTGAGGGGCGGGCTAAATTCAGGAAACCTTAACCTCCAGCCAACCCGGTTTTTTGAAGCAGAGTTCTGATTTCGTATTATATTCCTCAGTGGGTTTCTCTTCAGACAGTGCAACCTGACAGATGTTCAAGCGGATACAGTAATCCTGATTGACATGCCACTGCATTGCATTCAGTGAGGTCGCGCTCGAAGCTGTCTTTTCACCTAAGTCCGAGAAGGTCAGGACTTCTATCTCTTCATACACGCAAGCTATTGAAGTGGTTAAAGCTGGTAATGCCCAAGGCTGGGGAAAATTTGTGGAGCCAATCATCAAAGAAGACATGTTTGGATTGGGGTTTACTCCGGGGTTTCAGAAGAATGAAACCGTTACTTTCTCCAGCGGGGGTTTGGTTTCTCCCCACATCATCTATGCTGCAGATGAAGACAAGGCTGACAGTGACTGTGACTTAGATAGCTGGATTCGCCCGTGTGTCCCTAGAGAAAAGCTCAACAATTGGTCGTCTGAAAAAGTCGTCCGGGTTAGTCTACTGAAAGAGTAATTTTTATTGTTTTCCTTTTATTACATGCATAATAAAGTCTTACACTTTGCCCAAGGTGTAATGACTCATCTATAGGGCCATCCATTTAGTTACATTTCGCAATTATTTTCATCATCAATAAAGGATAACTTTTGAAAACAATTTTGTGTTCTCTTTCTTTCAATTATTTGTTTACTTTTACAGAAGAAAAAAAATGGCAATGTTTCTTTTTTCGTTTTTCTTTCCGAAAAAAAATCTCGTTCTAAGGTAAAGCATGATCCTCCATCATGCAGAGATGATCACTCGGATCTCACTGCGAACGACACTGCTATGGACAAGTATGACTTCGATAATCCTATATATCAAGCCGGAGAAGGGGTTGAGGAAGATTGTGAATTGCCTGAAGAGTTAGCCAGGTTGCTGAAATAGGGGGACCGAGCTATTACACCTTATCAGGAGGTGATTGAGACCGTCAACATTGGTATCGAAGACGACAAGAAAGAGATCAAGATCGGGGCCAATCTACAGGCCGAGGTGAAAGAACAGTTGATCAGTTTGCTTTGTGAGTACGTCGACATCTTCGCTTGGTCCTATCAAGATATGCCAGGTTTGGATACGGACATCGTTGTGCATAGGTTACCGTTGAATGAAGATATGTCGCCGGTGAAGCAGAAGTTACGCCGAACTCATCCTGACATGGCAATGAAAATCAAAGAAGAAGTTCAGAAACAGTGGGACGCAGGGTTTCTCGCTGTGGCCAGTTACCCACCATGGGTTGGCAATATCGTACCAGTACCCAAGAAGTATGGCAAAGTACGGATGTGTGTCGATTACAGAGATCTGAATAGAGCCAGTCCGAAAGACGACTTCCCATTACCTCACATCGATGTTTTGGTTGATAACACAGCTCAGTTCTCCGTATATTCTTTCATGGATGGTTTCTCCGGTTATAATCAGAGCAGGATGGCACCGGAAGACATGGAGAAAACGACATTCATCACACCGTGGGGTAGCTTCTGTTATAAGGTCATGCCTTTTGGGTTGAAGAACGCAGGTGCAACGTACCAACGGGCTATGGTAACACTTTTTCATGATATGATTCACAAAGAGATCGAATGCTATGTGGATGATATGATTGCCAAGTCCCGAACAGAAGAAGAACATCTGGAGAATTTGCAGAAGTTGTTTGAACGTCTGAGAAAATTCAAGTTAAGGCTGAATTCGAACAAGTGCACTTTTGGAGTGCGAACTGGTAAGTTGTTAGGTTTCATTGTAAGTGAAAGAGGGATAGAGGTAGATCCTCAAAAGTAAAAGCTATTCAAGAAATGCCTGCACCTAAAACAGAAAGAGAGGTTTGTGGCTTCCTGGGCAGATTGAACTACATTTCAAGGTTCATATCTAATCTTACAGCCACATGCGAGCCATTGTTCGAAATGCTGAGAAAGGAGCAAGAGGGAATGATGATTGTCAGAAAGCTTTTGAAAGAATAAAAGGGTATTTGCAGGAGCCCCCGATTCTAATGCCTCCAATAGAGGGAAGACCATTGATCATGTACTTGACTGTGTTAGAAAGGTCAATGGGTTGTGTGCTCGGTCAGCATGACGAGTCAGGTCGAAAAGAGCATGCAATATACTACCTTAGCAAAAAGTTTACCGACTGTGAACAAAGATACTCACTGCTCGAGAAAACTTGTTGCGCTTTGGCATGGGGTGCTCACCGACTAAGACAATATATGTTGACTCACACAACTCTATTGATATCAAAGATGGATCCAGTCAAGTATATTTTTGAAAAGCCAGCGCTTACCGGAAGGGTTGCTAGGTGGCAAATGATATTGACAGAGTATGACATCCAATACACTTCACAAAAAGCCATCAAAGGAAGTGTCTTGTCAAACTATCTTGCAGAGCAACCGATTGATGATTACCAACCTATGAGGTTCGACTTTCCTGATGAGGACATCATGTTTCTCAAATCGAAAGATTGCGAGGAACCACTCCCGGAGGAGGGGCTTGACCCTGAATCCAAATGGATTATGATGTTTGATGGGGCGGTCAACGTCAATGGTCGCGGAGTTGGTGCAGTGTTGATCACGCCGGAGGGGGTTCATATGCCATTTTGTGCCAGAATAACTTTTCCCTGCACCAACAATGAAGCCGAATACGAAGCTTGTATCCTAGGACTTGAGGAAGCCATCAACCTACGGATTAAAACCCTGGATGTATACGGGGATTCAACTTTGGTCATCAATCAAACCAACGGGAAATGGTATACACATCAGCCTCATTTGGTTCCTTATAGAGACTACACGAGAAGATTGTTGACTTTCTTTACGACAGTGAAGCTGCATTACATTCCTCGTGAAGAAAACCAATTTGCTGATGCTTTGGCTACCTTGTCTTCGATGATTAAGGTGCTATGTTGGAACTACGTACCCAGAATTGATGTATCCCGGCTTGATATACCCGCCTATGTGTTTGCTGCCGATGCAGTATCTGATGATAAGTCGTGGTATCGTGACATAAAGCGTTTCCTGAAGAGTCAAGAGTACCCAGCTGGGGCGTCGTCGAACGATAAGAAAACATTAAGGAGGTTAGCCGGTAGCTTCTTTCTGAACTCAGATGATACTTTGTACAAACGAAATTTCGACATGGTCTTGCTCAGATGTGTGGACAAGCAGGAAGCAGACATGTTAATGCAAGAAGTACATGAGGGATCTTTCGGTACCCATGCCGGAGGACATGCAATGTCTAAGAAGTTGTTAAGATCGGGGTATTATTGGTTAGCAATGGAGGCAGACTGTTGCGCATATGCCCGAAAGTGTCACAAATGCCAGATTTACACGGATAAAGTGCATATCCCTCCAAGCCCATTGAATGTCATGTCGTCACCTTTGCCTTTTGCAATGTGGGGCATTAATATGATTGGCAAGATCGAACCGACTGCTTCCAACAACCATAGATTCATTTTGGTCGCTATTGATTACTTCACCAAGTGGGTGGAAGCAGCATCCTATGCGAATGTTACGAAGCAGGTGGTAGCCAGATTTCTGAAAAGAGATATCATCTGCAGATACGGAGCTCCCGAGCGGATCATTACTGATAATGGTTCGAATCTCAATAACAAGATATTAAAAGAGCTTTGCAAAGACTTTAAGATCGAACATCACAATTCTTCTCCTTACAGGCCAAAGATGAATGGCGCAGTTGAGGCAGCTAACAAGAATATTAAGAAGATCGTGCAAAAGATGGTGGTAACATACAAGGACTGGCATGAGATGTTACCATTCGCATTACATAGGTATCGAACTTCAATTAGAACATCCATCGGGGCAACACCTTATCAGCTTGTATATGGCATGGAAGCAGTTCTTCCGATTGAAGTCGAAATTCCTTCTTTGCGGGTCCTGATGGATGTTAAGCTTGACGAAGCAGAATGGGTTCGTTCTCGATACAATCAGTTGAGCCTAGTCGAAGAAAAGAGACTAGCAGCTATATGCCATGGCCAACTATATCAGAGGCGAATGAAGAGAGCATTTGATCAGAATGTGCACCCTCGGGAGTATCAAGTCGGTGAATTGGTACTAAAAAGAATTCTTCCTCCCAACGCAGATCACAGGGGCAAATGGACACCGAACTATGAGGGTCCATACGTGGTTAAAAGGGTTTTCTCTGGTGGAGCTTTGATGCTAACAACCATGGATGGCAAAGACTTCCCATCCCCTGTCAACTCAAATGCAGTTAAAAAATACTTCGCATAATTGACCCACTGGACAAAAGAAAAAGAGTCCAGACAAGAATGGGCATCCCGACGAACCAAGAAAATAAAAAGGTTCAGGCAAAAATTAGGGATTAAAATGAAAAAATGTACACCGCTGAGTCGAAAACCCGAAAGGGCGGCTTAGGCAAAAAGGGTATCCCGGTGGATTGAAAACCCAAAAGGGCGGTCCACGCAAAAGAGGGAATAAGCGAATGACTGCAATCTGAGTTCATCCGTGTTATATCACCGTTTCATTCAATCTCGCAATCTCCGAAGGGTAAAGATCGACTAATCATCCACTTCAGAAAGCAAGATGAGGAGAGCGTCTTGAGGTCATACGAGCCATAATAGAGTCGAAACTCAGTGGGACCCCGTATGCACATTGCCATTACGATAGTTTTCTTTTATTCAAAGCGATCGCCTCTTTTCAGGGATCAGCTTCCTGATGTACTCGCCTATTCCTGGCACAAATTTTTCAACTAATAAAAGTCGAATAATTCAGTTAAAGAGCCTCTTTATTTTTTCATTTATCAGTTTGATTGCAAAAGAGTTCTGAATTCTTGATTAAACATATTGCATCTGCACATAATGGTAGCTTTTACAAATGATTTGCACAGGAAAACATTGAAAATTACTTTGAATGTGCTTAATCCCGGACGGTGAATTCAAACCGAGTAATTCCCCCAGGACATACGTGTGCGATTGCAGGTCACAGAAACCGGATGCCAAGTCATGAATCCTCATCCCCAAGCGGTTGACAAAGTCTCTCCTCAATAGAGCATGTCCCCCAGTAGAGTTGCACCTTGTATCCCCAACAACCACGGAGTGGTTGCATACCCAACAGACAAGAGGGTGGTGTCCCCAATGTTCATCTCATTCCCCAACAGATTTATTTTTAACAGATTTGTTTTGATCCTCAGCCTGAGGACAATTAGCAAGTTGATATCCCCAGCAAGGTCAACTTCCCAGAAAAAAGCCGATTTATTTTCGGCGGCTCCCCGGTCCCGGCAGACGGATCATTCCCCACAGAGCATTCAAGGATTGATGCAGCGATCCGTTCCCTGCCGGAGTTTGCTTCCCCAAGCAGATTTCTTTTTGCACCATGCATAACATTTGCATTTGCATCCATATCAAGCATACACATAAACTGATAAACAGGTTCTTCAAAGCAGACTGAAGAATTACTTTATAACCAAAGTCATGAGATTCAGCCAGAGGATCAAGTGTGTGTGATCCAGCATGAGGGTCATTTCGGAGATTCAGCCCTAGAACGTTTTCCAAAGAGCCAGCCTGAGGTTCAATTTGAACATTCAGCCAGAGAGTCGCCTGCAAGCGTTATTTCCCCAACAAGCCAGCTAGAGGAGTAGATTGACAGCTCAACAGAAAATCAACCTACAAGAGGATCCAGCCCGCGGATCACAATTTAAAAATAAATCTAACTGAAGAGTCGTTACGACATGTTCTAGCCTGAAGAATATTTATGAAGCTTAAAAAGTGGAATATTCTCAAAGCTGCATATCCAACATGAAGATTGGGTGTAGATTTTGAAAGAGGGTCAACCAGCGCATGCCTCAAATGCGAGATCCTGACGATGGGAATTTATCATCAAATCAATCCAGATCTAGCCAGAAGATCGAAGTTAGGTCTAGCCCGAAGATCGAAAATAGATTCAGCCAGAGAATAAAAAAGAATAGATTCAACCAGAGAATCAGATCGAAGTCAGGTCTATCCCGAAGACCAAAAATAGATCCAGCCAGAGAATCGAAACAAAGAAGATCTAGCCAGAAGATCGAAGTCAGGTCTAGTCCGAAGACCAAAAATAGATTCAGTCAGAGAATCAAACGAAGAAGATCTAGCCGGAAGATCGAAGTCACGTCTAGCCCGAAGACCAAGAATAGATTCGGCCAGAGAATCGAAACGAAGAAGATCTAGCCGGAAGATCAAAGTCAGGTCTAGGCCGAAGACTAAAAATAGATTCGGCCAGAGAATCAAAGAGAATAAATTCAGCCAGAGAATCGAAACAAAGAAGATCTAGCCAGAAGATCGAAGTAAATCTAGCCAGAAGATTGAAATCGTATCCAGCCCGAGGATCAAAATCGTATCCAGCCCGAGGATCAAATTAATATCCAACCAGAGGACTAAATTGAGTATAGATTCAGCCAGAGGATCGAAACTCCAGATTAAGTCAGAAGACTGATTCAGATTCAGCCAGAGGATCGGAAGAAAAATAAACAGTGCGGTGTATTTCAGCATTTTTGTGGTGTTCTCAGAGCGCAAATTTTCGGTCTGTCTTTGGTATTCACCCTGTTTGTCTGATAAGCTGTTCGCTTTCATCCTGCTCGGGTTAACTGATGATTGCATAGGGGCAACTGTAACACCCCAAAATTTGCCCTCCTCATTCATGCATTCATTTTTTAGGTCATTTAACATTTCATATTGCATTTCATCATGTCAATCAGAATCAGATCCTAGAAGCTTGAACATCATCCAAGACACTTTGTGGGTTCTATCCGGGTGATCAGTCGACACGAGGGAAAGACTTGAGTTACTTCCAACAAGTTCAACTGGGGTCTATTCATCATTCAAAACGCTAATCTTGAAGGAGCAAAAATCTGTTCCTGAGATGTCATGCTCGCTAGGCGAGCAGAATGGTTCGCCTAGCGAATCTTAACTGTCATGCTCGCTAAGCGAGCAGATCCTTCGCTAGGCGAAGCCCACGCGTTTTGAGAAAAATAACAGAAATTCATGGGCTTGAGTTGCCCTCATTTGAGCCCACCATACCACGAAAATCAGGTTATAAATACTAGAGTTTCAGTGGAACAAAACCTAGACAAAAAAAAGGGAGAGAGAAGGAGAGAGACAAAGTAATCTGCAGCAACCTCCAGACAACTCTGAAAAGTTCACCCTGACTCACACACTTTTTCACCTCCGTCTCACGCAAACCCTAACACTGCTTTGCAAACCCAGCCGTGCCAGTCGATTTTAATCGATCTCTCCAGTCAGGGTTTGGGGTTTCTGAGATCGTACTGTTATCCATGAAGAACCCAAAATCCACAGGCGCTTGCTAGCACCTCGCTAGGCGAGCACATAGCGAAGCTTCGCTAAGCTTTCGCTAGGCGAAGAAGTAGCGAGCGTGACAGTAATTGATTTTTTTTCCTGTTTGCTCTAATTTGTTTTGCGTTCGTCATGGCATGTTAACTATTGATTACCCTATCTTATTTCTCTAACCTGTTTGTTGAGTTTTTGTGAGGGCTCACATGACTCTTGCAGAGATGGCTTGCTTGGTATTCCACTTTATTTGTGGGATGCCACCTGGAGGTTTATTCTGATTACCTGTACTGACTCACTTTCTTTGATGGTGCTATCTTGGGAGATCTCTGGGTTTCTTATTTCTTTATTTGTTGTTACTTCGGATCTTTATCCGTGTGGTAGATCTCTTAATCCCTTTATTTTTCCCGCATTTTACCGCTTTCTTAGCTGGAAGACCTCGATAGGAGGCAATGTTTTTGTGTGTTTATTTTTGTGCCTAAAGACCTCCAAGAAGAGGCATCAGTGCTAAAGACCTCCATGAAGAGGCAATCGACGGATAAAAGGGATTAGTAGTCAATCCCCCGTTATTCAGTGTGTCGTTCTTTAAGATCACACTACGTGTCGATGCTTCAGAACAGAAACCCAAGATCTTTTGTCCGACCAGTCAGTGGAGAGGGTTCCATCGTTCTGAACCCCCATGCCTTGTCATGAGCTCACCCTGTCCAGGGTTAAGAGCTATGAGGTCTTATCCTCATTACCCTTTTGATCTGCTCACCCTGACGTTCAGTGTTAGTGGTTAAGAGCCCATTTGATTACCCTTCCATGGCTTGTTTGTCGAGGTTGATATGACCCCTCTTGACTAAAGCCCTACCCATGTGTGTTTGAGCCTCCTTGTTGGCGTGCTTACTTTATGCATGTTTGTTTTGTATGGTGTGATCGTCTCCCCATAGGATTGCTAGGCTTCGTATAGTCTCTCCTGCATGTCAATTAAGGTAGCGCGGTTCCTTCGTCTAGAACTGCCCTTTTTGCATGAGCATCCCTAAAACACAAGCAAACTCATTGATTTTTCTTCTCCTAAGAAACATTTACTCCTTCTACTACATGCGAGTAAGTCTCAAAAGGTCGAGCATCCGGTAGACTGCGTAGTAACGTCGTTCGTCCAAAACAAACCCCGTAGTTAGCCGAACTACGTTTTGCTCTGATTCTCATTCCAGATGTGATACGTAGGCATAAGACGCGATGTCTTACCGAGCACACTTCCCCTTAACCCACAGGTAGCCGAGCTACGAAGACTATGATTCTCATATGAGATACGTATGCAGTGGATGCGACATCCGTGCGAGTCATTGTCTTTTGACCCCTCTCTTAGTAAACAGTACATTAGATAAACCCGCACCCTTTAGACAAGAACAACAAGAGTGGATCCCGTAGAGTACTACGGATGCGTAGGGGTGCTAATACCTTCCCTTCGCATAACCGACTCCCGAACCCATGATTTGGTTGCGAGGCCTTGTCTTTTCCTTTCCTTTTTCCAGGTTTACTTCGAGCGTTTCCTTTCCCCCCTTTGGGATAAATAACGCACGGTGGCGACTCTTCTGTCATTTCCTTCTTCGCCGGTTGTTTTTTTTTCTCGCTTTCTATTTTTTTTAGGTCGCGACAGTATGTCCTCATTGGGTTAAGTCTTGTTTGAATGTTTATTTCTAGCTCCTACCTAGATAGATGTTTTGAGTCTCCTAAGAGTTTATTTCCCAATAACTGGTAATATTCCTCTTAGCTTGCAGTTTGTTACTTCTTGCCCAATACCCAACAAAAGTATCCCTGTTTTTCTTCTCAATAGAGTCCCCAGCGGATCTGATTCCCTAGGAAGTATATCCTTGCTATGTTCATCCTAATCGGTGATGGATATCTTTCTTTCCCCTGCCTGAGTCTATCCTTGATATGTTCATCCTAACCGATGACGGATATTCTCACCTTTGGTATTCTACCCAGTAAAAAGGTAGTGGTAATACCTATTCTTATTTCCCAAAGATTTAATCCTTGATATGTCCATCCTAACCGATGACGAATTTCCTTCTCTTTGCGGTCTTCTACCCAGTAACCAGTAGTTGTAAATCCTGCTTTTGTCCCCTCCGCAGAGTTGATCCTTGATATGTTCAATTTAACCAGTGACGGATTCTCTCTCTTGGTATTCTATCCAGTAACTGATAGATGTAATCCCTATTTTCTCCCCTTTCAGAGTCTATCCTTGATATGTTCATCTTAACCAGTGACGGATTTTCTCTTTGACGGTATTCTATCCAGCATTCGATAGATGTAATTCCTACTTTTTGTTCAGTTGGTTTATCCTTGGTATGTTCATCTTAACCGATGACAGATATCCTCCTTGACATTTCCCATGCAAGTCTATCCTTGATATGTTCATCCTAACCGATGATGGATTGTCTTCCCTATTGAGTTTATCATTGATATGTTCATCCTAACCGATGACGGATACTCTCACCCTTGGTCTTCTGCCTAGTAATTGGTAGTTGTAAATCCTATTTTCTACAGTTCTCCCCAGCAAGGCTATTCTTACCCAGTAACCGGTAATGAATACTTCCTCCTGGCTTTTCTCAGGAGTCATCCTTGATATGTTCATCATAACTGAAGACGGATGTTCTCTCTGTCAGATCTTTATTATCTCCTTACCCAGTAACAGGTAGTAGATAATAGATTTTTGCTCCTCCTGTGTTAAAGTTTATTTCTCCCTAGTTGAGTTGAGTGCGCAGTTCCTTAGTGAAGTCGCTTTTCCTACATGATTCACGTACTTCAGCTTTATCCTGACTTACTCGTATCCCCTACAGATGTTGTTATTCCATGGCTGAGTCTTTCCATTTTATATGGAATTCCTTGAGTCCCCCAGTAGTTTTAAGTCGTAGTCTGGCCTGCGCATAACTCCTTTTATCCCTCTGAGTCTCTGTCTCTTCAGTGTGTTTTCCTTACGGAATGCATTATACTCCGACGGATTTTCGGTCTCTCTGATTTCTTTTCCTTTGTGGCCATATTTCCCCACAGAGTATTAACTTTTACATTCATGTCATATGCATCATGAGGTCTCTTAGGGACCAAAATTTGTTTCTATATGTTGTTGTTTAAGCCCATTTTACTGAGTCGAGGCGAAGATTTTAACCTTCGCCTCCTCAGTTAGAATGTCCTTAAATAGGGGCAACTGTAAGACCCCAATTTTGACCCTAAGATCCCTCATGCAATTTCATCATAAGCATTAGCATTAGGATCATACCTTGGCATCCTCCTTACCATTTTTCATTGGGTTTGTTTTGGGAGAGATCACCAAGCACTATATGATTGTATCATACTTGTATTTTATCATTTTTTCACTAACCAAAATACCAAAAATATGTCTTTGTATTTGCTTAACTCTTTGGTAGGTAGGGCATGAACCCATTGATCTATCAAGTTCACATCTAGGGTTTGAGACCCTCATGAACAAAGAACACAACCATAGATTGATACAAGAATGGTCACAAGCATCATATATGAGTCCCAATGATCTCTACATGTTATATTGATGAAGCATTCTTCAAGAGTTTGAGGGTGATTTTCCTTGAAAACCCTAGTTTGACTGGGTATCTTGAGTAACTTCTCCAACAAGCTATCTCACCAATTGATCAAACTTCTCAAGGGACACTTCAAAATTCATCATCTTATGCATATATGATCTACCATGACCTAGAAAGTCGAGAAGATTAGAAGTTAGCAAGTTGGTTGATGGTGGTTGGCCAGATGAATTCATCTGATCAAAACTGGGTCTCCCTAGACCCTATCTCCTAAAATTTTCACCATATGAAAATGATTCCAAGATTAAACATACTCTAAATAACATGCCAAACAACTTTCATGTTGATACCTAGAGCTAGTTTTGCTTGGAAAATCATTTTCTATGTTGAAATATTATAGGTCATTTTGTTGAAACCCTAATTTGAAAGTCAACTTCCCAAGGCCATAACTTGCTCAATTTTTATGAGATGAAAGATTTCCAAGTTGCACAATCAAATTCAAGATGTATACTTTAACTTTTATTTTTAGAGTGGGAGCTAATTCAACTTTTATGAGTATGTGATATGAAGCTACATTATAGGTCACTTTTGACCTATACCATTGAACAAGTGATTTTTCCAAACTTCAAAAATGCATAACTCTATCATTTAAAATCCAAATGACATGAAATCGGTGACGATTTTTAATGTATTTGGAAGATATACAACTTTGATGAATACACTTTTCTCATTTGGATCTCACATAAACAGTTAAGCAAGGTGGAATATTGAGATATATGGATTGACACTTAGAAAATTTTTCAAAATGTTGAAATTTCCAAACTTCCACCTAAAAATTCATCATGATAATAGATTCAAATGGAAAAGTGTTGAACATGAAAGTTGTTCCTTTGGATCTCACCTTTCCAAAAAGTCCCAGTTCATCTATTTTGGACAAGAATTGAATAGGCTTCGCATGGCTTGAATATTGCATCATCATTTGGCAAAGATCAAACTTCAAGTTTCCATGTACACTTGCCTTGCAATCCAAGTTGATTTCAGACTCTCTCACACTCATTTGTGGACCTAAATAAATGATCTCATGGGCCTGTACACGCCCATGCACCAATGCATCATCCATTGCCAATTCTAGAAAGTCATTTGGAAGGTGCAAATATCACATGATCCAGCTATAAATAGAGCTCCTATTTGCTCAGAATTCAACACACATTTGCGCCATCTTTGATCCTAGACCCTTAACCCTTCCATTTTAGAGGATAATCCTGAGAATTTCATCTTGAATGTGAGTTTGAATCTCACTGTTTTGAGATTCAAAACTCCAGGGATCCAAGACCTTTTATGCATTTCATTCTACTTCTGCAAGCATTCTAAGTGAGATCAAGCACGAGCCAAGGCAAGAACAGTTGCATCCAGACCTACATTGAAGGTATTTTCCAAAAAAAAATCATCTCTTAGATTCTCTCTCAATCTTGCTCAGTTCTCTTGATTCTTTGGTTGTCTGATGTCCTACCAATGTAGGCAAGAAGGTTGAGTTACTTAGAGGTCAAATCGAAGAAACTCAATTAACATACCTCAAAATTCAACTCCTCATATCTTTCTATATGTGAGGAGTTAGTTAAAATTGAGGTCATATTCGTGCTCTACGCCATTTTTTATTTCAGATCATGTCCTCTTTTTTCATTTTTTGATGGTGATGAGTGACTTCTACATAAGTCCAATTACGATTGCTTAACATAATGCTAAATTTGTGACATAAAAGGCGTAGCATTCTAGTTAGTGAGATTATAAGTCTCCCCTCTTTCATTGTATTGTATGGAAACTTGGCCTTTTTTCCTTCCTTTGGAATATGTCTTGGTTCAAGGATCCATGCTTGTGATAAGTGGGTTGAGTGTTCTCCAAATAATGTCTAAGAATGAAAAGCAAAAGCAAAACAATACTAACTTCTAACCTATTAAGAACTAACTTTTAATTTCAAGCCATTTACTTTAATGTCATTTAATTCTTGTCTTTATACATTTGCCATTGTTCATATCTTTCTAATTATTTATGTTAATGCAATTTTCACTTTGTCCACTTGGACCATATTGTGTGATATATTTTGTTTGTGTATATTTTGCTTGTTTGTGTGGTCTTTGACTATTAATGTACATAATAACAACAAAAACCCTAAAAAAAACTTTTATGTGGACTGTTGGCTTGATCTTGGACAAATGGACTTAGAACTTAGGCAACATTCCTATGCTAAAGGAATTGGTCAATGCCAACTTATTGAGAAACCAAGTGCTTGCAATTTGAAACTTCATCTGATACATCATTCAAGATCCCTTTGAGTTCATCTACAACATGATCATTGTGAAGCTGTTATTTTGAACCTGTGGCTTGTGAAATTCATCTATTACATGGGCTATTCTGAAGAAGATCATGGAATGGATAAGCTTGGATGTGGATATCTTTATTTGATGCCTTGCTCTTCAAGATAATATAATTGTGCATTTGTGTGTTTCTTGATTCTAAAAGTCCAAGGGAATTCTGGGTTTCTATTGACATTCTTGTCTATCGGATTGCTACCCATTTGGTCAGATCTTTTCAACTCTTAACTTTTAATTTTGTACATAGGATAGTCTCTTCATCTACTCCCCATTTCTTTAATTTCAAAATCTCTCCCTACTTTTTTCAAAATCTTCTTTGATTGAACTTATTTTGTTCTAAACTTTGACCATTTTGCAAAAAGATAGAAACTTTGGCCTTATTTCATTGCATTTTCAAATTGTTTCTCTTAAATCAAATTGGTAAATAAACTTAACTATACTTGACTTAAACTTTCGAAAAGCCAAAAAGAACTAACTCATTCAAACCATTTTTAGGCCTTTGTGCCTTTCAAACTTAATTTTTGTTAAAAGCAATGCATCCACTTTGAAATTTGTATCACGAACTACGAGGTTTTGATCCCTCATTTTTATGTTGGTACGTAGGCACAAGACTGAAGGTCTTGCCAAACACAAAAATATAATTAATGAATTCTTTTCTCATCCCCCATTTATTTGTAAACATCGTTTTGTACCAAATACATATGCACACAAAAAGGGCTCCCTAGGAGTACCTAGGACACTTTGGGTGCTAACACCTTCCCTCTGTGCAACCAACCCCCTTACCTGTAATCTCTGACATTTTATAAGTTTTGAATTGAAAACTTATTACTTTTGGGTTTTGTTCGTACTTTTTCCTTTTTCCCTTGGAAACAATAAAAGCGCGGTGGCGACTCTTGTTATTTGATCTCTATCTTATCCATAGCTTGATGATCATGAATTTAACGCAAGATTAAGCAATTGTAATTGGACTTATGTAGAAGTCACAACTATTTGAGGTAGGGAAATAGAATCTTGGTGTTAATGCATGTTAGAGACATAGTATAATGAACTATGCTCATGAAACATACTACACACAAAAAGAATATGCAAAAGAGGTGGCCTAATCTCATCCATACTCATGTTAATTTTTCAATCGACTAGCTTTAGGACTTTGAGATATCATAGGCCAAATGAGATGAATGCATAAAGAAGGGGAATGAGATGAAGAGGAAGGGGAATGGATCAAAACTCAAATTGATCAAAGGAGGACTTTTACCAAATTAGTATCATCCATTCATTTTGGGAGATGGAATGTACATTCCATCAATCCCCTAAATCCAATGATATTAACATGACAAAGTCAAATCAACCTTGACCAAGGCCCAACAACAATAGTCAAACTCAAACAAGTCATCACAGTTGGTCAACAAAATTATTTGGCATTTATTCAAATTAAAAATATTAAAATAAGGCATTTAAATTAAATATGGTTTGTATAATTCCTAAAACCTCATAAAAACACCAAAGAACTGGCCATGAGATTTATCATAGGTCAAACAAGGTCAACGAAACCTTGGAGAAAAAATTTCAGAATTTTTAAAGACTTAAAAATATTTTTAAATAATTAAAAACAAATGCAAAATCAACTAAATCATGAAAAATATTAATAATGATCCAATAAATAATTTTAATTCAGAATATGGAAGAGGAAATTATTTGAAATTTTTTGGTGAAACTCTCATATTTTTTAGATCAATTTTAAAATTAATATGAATTAATGAAAATAAAAGGAATAAAAGAAAATCAGAAAAATAACAAAAAACGTGGACCACTTGATCTCCCTCATTAATTAAGGTGACAAATCAAATGGCCAGAAGTGCGCGTTCCATGGTGCACTACAGTCAACGTGACATAGGCTTGGTATCTAAAAGCAACGCACGAGATTAAAATAATTTGAACCAGATCAATGGCTTTGAACACTTCCAGCGCATCGCCGACGTCCAAAGGTCGGTCATCTTCTTCGGTGACCCTGGCCGGACTGGTTCACTCATCACCATCAAGAAAATGAAAAAAGAGAACATGATCTGAAAGAAAAAATGGCATAGAGCACGAATCTGACCTCAATTTTAACTAACTCCACATATATAGAAAGATATGAGGAGTTGAATTTTTAGGTATGTCAACTGAGTTGTTTTGATTTGACCTCTAAGCAACTCAATCTTCTTGCCTACATTGGTAGGACTTCAGACTACCAAAGATCCAAGAGAATTGAGTGTAATTAAGAGAGAATCGAAGAGATGAAATTTTCTAGAAAATACCTTCAATGAAGGTCTGGATTCAATTGTTCTTGCTTTGGCTCATGTTTGATCTTGCTCAGTATGCTTGCAGAAGTAGATTAGAATGCACAAAAGGTCTTGGATCCCTAGAGTTTTGAATCTCAAAATAGTGATATTCCAACTCAATTTCCAAAGGAAATTCTCAGGATTATGCCCTCAAATGGAAGGGTTTGGTGTTTGAGATCAAAGTTGGCGCAAAGGGGTTTTCAATTTTGAGCATAGGGAGCTCTATTTATAGCTGAATCACATGATATTTGCACCTTCCAAATGAGTTTCCAAAATTGGCAATGAGTGATGCATGTGTGCACGGGCGTGTACAGGCCCATGAGATCATTCCATTTGATCCACAACTGAGTGTGAACAGGTCTGAAATCAAATTGGAGTGCTAGGCAATTGTACATGGAAGCTTGAAGTTTAATTCTTGCCAAATGATGATGCAATGTTCAAGCCATGTGCAGCCCATACAAACCTTGTCCAAAATGGATGAAAGTAGACTTTTTGGAAAGACTAGATCAAGAGTAACAACTTTCATAAAAATTTCATCTCATCAAAATTGAGCAAGTTATGGCCTTGAGAAGTTGACTTTCAAATTAGGGTTTAGACAAAATGACCTATAATGTTTCAACATAGAAAATGTTTTTCCAAGCAAAACTAGCTCTAGGTCTCAACATGAAAGGTGTTTGGAATGCCATTTTGAGTAACTTTTCTCTTGGAATAATTTTCATATGGTGAAAAGTTTAGGAGATAGGGTCTATGGAGACCCAGTTTTGATTAGATAAATTCATCTGGCCAACCACCATCAACCAACTTGCTAACCTTCAATTGTTTGGATTTTATTGGCTCATGGTAGATCATATATGCATAATATGATGAATTTTTAAGTGTCCCTTGAGAAATTTGATCAAATGGCAAGATAGCTTGTTGGAGAAGTTACTCAAGATACCCAGTCAAACTAGGGTTTCCAAGGCAAATCACCCTCAAACTCTTGAAGAATGCTTGATCAATATAATATGTAGGAATCAATGGAACTCATATATGATGCTCATAAACATTCTTGGATCAATTCATGGTTGTGCTCTTTGTCATGAGGGTCTTAAACCCTAGATATGGACTTGATAGATTAATGGAGATCATGCCCTACCTACAAAGGAGTTAGGAAAATGCAAAGACATATTTTTTGTATTTTGGTTAGTAAAATGATAATATACAAGTATAATACAATCACATAGTGCTTGGTGATCTCTCCCAAAACAAACCCAATGAAAGATGGGTAAGGAGGATGCCAAGGTATGATCCCAATGCTAATGCTTCTGATGAAATTGCATGAGGGATCTTGGGGTCAACATTGGGGTCTTACACATCTTCATACAAGACAACAAAGCATACGAGAATACTGCAAATAATTCATAATCTCTTTTATTCTTGTTCATTTTTTGTTCACACGAGTTGTTGCTCCAGGTGTAAAATATTTATGTTCTTATATTGTGTAACTACTGCTTACCTAGAACACTAAGCACATTACTGTATTTTCATTACTTGCTGAATATTCCTCAAGTGACTTGTGAAGTATGTAAACTTGAGAGGGCTAAGAGATATTTATCTTCTTAGACACTCTTTGTTGTAATATTTCAAGATTAGTGGATTAAGTCCTTGTTAAAGGAGAAATCACCTTGGCCGGGTGGACTGGAATAACTTTGAATTTCAAGCAAACCAAGATAAACTTCTGTGTTGATAGCCTTATTTTTTCGTGTGTGTTTAATTTGAAAAAGTTTTTATCATCTATTGAAACAATTCAAACCCCCCTTTGTTGTTTTTCTCTACCTTCAATTGGTATCAGAGCTTCGGCTCTATTATTGATTTTATAATCAAACACTTAACAATTTAAAGAGATCCAGCGTGATAGAAATACTATGGCCAAAACTATTGAAAGAGACAGTTACAATGCCAAACCTCCAATAGTTGATGGAGAAAAGTTTGATTACTGGAAAGATAGAACCAAAAGTTTCTTTATAGGTTATGATGCTGACCTATGGGACATAATTACAATTGGCTATGTACCACTTGTATATGATGTTGGCATTGCTATTGCCATAAACAAAATGACTGATGACCAGAAGCGTGATTTCCAAAATCAACACAAGGCCAGAACAATATTGTTGAATGCCATTTCCTACAATGAATATGAAAAGATCACCAATAGGGAAACTGCTAAAGAAATACTTGAATCCCTAAAGATGACCCATGAAGGAAACTCACAAGTTAAAGAGACAAAGACTCTGGCTCTAATTCAAAAATATGAAGCCTTCAAGATGAAGGACGATGAAGCTATAAAGGTAATGTTTTCTAGATTTCAAACTTTAATTGTAGGACTCAAAGTTCTGGACAAAGGCTACACAACTGCAGATCATGTCAAAAAGATTGTCACAAGCT
Source organism: Lathyrus oleraceus (assembly GCF_024323335.1). NCBI lineage: Eukaryota > Viridiplantae > Streptophyta > Magnoliopsida > Fabales > Fabaceae > Lathyrus > Lathyrus oleraceus. Next base: position 331,627,223 of record NC_066580.1, on the reverse strand, counting down.
TGTCAAAGAAGTGGAGACATATGGTCATTGCATTGAAACTATCAAAAGATATGAACAACATAAGCTTGGAAGAACTCGTCAGCTACCTCATGAGTCACGAGATAGAACTTGACGAAGATGAACCCCAAAAGAAAAGCAAATATGTAGCTCTGAAGTCCAGATCTGAGATATGCAAACCAGAAAGGAACAAATCCCTTCAAGCTGAAGAAGAAGATAATGAGGACTCTGAAAAGGATGATTCTGATGATGAAGAAGAGTTATCCCTTCTAACTAGAAGAGTAAAACTACTTTGGATAAAAAGGAATAATAACTTCAGAAGACCAAGACCCAAGGTAAATCACTCTGAATCAACTTCCAGTGGCAAATCAAACAAAGATGTAACATGCTATGAATGTAAAGAACCAAGTCACTATAGATACGAATGCCCAAAGCTTAAGAAAGAAAGCTACATAAGAGAAGGATTCAAGAAAAATTCCTTCAAAACTAAGAAGGGACTCATGGCAACCTGGGATGACTCTGAATCTGATGCCTCAGAATCAGACTCTAAAGAAGAACAGGAAAATGTGGCATTTATGGCTACCACATCTGGAAGCTCATCAGAAAGAGAATTTGATGCTCAAGAGGTATTTTCTGATCTTTCTCGCTCTGACCTTAAATCTTTCTTATCTGAATCTCTAAGCTTATATCAGAAACTTTGACAAAAATTTAAAGCATTAAAAAGGGTCCTTGAAGGAACCATTGAAGAATGTGATAAGCTTGAGATAAAAGTTTCTAAATTAAAAGATGACATTCTGATTTTGGAAAGAGAAAAAGAATCTTCAAATAAACAATGTTTAAAACTTCAAGAAGCTTTATCTCAAGCCCCACAAAATTCTAACACAATTATATATGAATATGAAAAGACTTTTTAAAAGTTTCTGAAAAATGGGATAGAAAGAATAAGAATAGCCTCTACGATTTATGGAATCAGTCAAAATAAGAAAAGAGGAATAGGATATGATTCTGATGTATAAAAACACATATCTTCTGCAGATGATAAACCTAAATCCCCATTTTCTTATCACTACACACATGCACAAACACAAAATTTTACTAATGCTAGAAAACCCAAAGTTTCAAGAAACTTTGGGAGAACTAATCACAAAGGACCCAAAAGATTCTGGGTACCAAAGGATAAAATAGTTTATGTTGTAGATATCCTATGCATCAAAGTTAAGACACCAATCATGGTACCTTTACTCTGGATGCTCCCAACACATGACGGGAAGAAAGCATATGATCCAAAGCCTAGAACTTAAAGATGTTGGCTTCGTAGGTTTCAGAGGAAATCAGAAAAGAAGAATCAGAGGCTCCAGAACTATTGGTAATGGATCTCTTCCCTCTATATTTGATGTTCTTTACATAGAAGGATTAATGCATAACCTGTTATCCATAAGTCAATAAAGTGATAACGATTATGATATAATCTTTAATAAAAAAAACATGCAAAGCAATTAATCAGAACAATGGGACAGTTCTATTCACTGGCGAGAGGAAAAACAACATTTACAAAATTTATCTTTCAGATCTCAAAAATCAAAATGTAAAATGTTTAATGTCTTTAAATGGAGAGCAATGGGCATTGCATAGACGCTCGGGTCACATTAGTATGAGAAGGATTTCTCAGCTAAATAAACTCGAGTTAGTCAGAGGTTTACCCAAACTGAAGTTCTCTTCAGATGCTCTGTGTGAGGCATGTCAGAAAGGTAAATTTTCAAAAACTTCTTTTAAAAAGAAAAATGTTGTTTCTACCTCTAAGCCTTTGGAACTCCTTCACACTGACTTGTTTGGACCTGTTAAGACAGCTTTAGTCAATGGAAAGAAGTATGGACTAGTCATTGTTGATGATTTTAGTCACTGGACATGGGTAAAATTTCTAAAGCACAAGAATGAGTCAGACTCTGTATTCACTAGCTTCTGTTCTAAAGTGCAAAACAAATTTGACTCTAAAATCCTCAGAGTCAGAAGTGATCCTTGTGGCAAATTCGAAAATAAGTTTTTTTAGGAACTTTTTTATTCGAATGGAATATCCCATTATTTATCCTGTCCTAGAACTCCACAACAAAATGGGGTTGTAGAAAGGAAGAATGTGACGCTCCAAGAAATGGCCAGAACCATGATTAACGAAACAAGTGTGGCTAAGCACTTTTGGACTGAAGTAGTAAATACAACGTGCTATATTCAAAATAGAATCTCAGTAAGATCTATTCTGGAGAAGACTCCTTATGAACTGTGTAAGGTAAGAAAACCCAACATTTCTTACTTTCATCCCTTTGGGGGCTCTTGCTTTATTCTCACTACTAAAGAACATATGAACAAGTTTGATTCAAAAGCACAAAAAGGTATTATGTTAGGATACTCAGAGCACTCTAAGGGCTACAGAGTATACAATACAAAAACCAAAATTGTGGAAGAAATAATACATGTTAGATTTGATGATAAGCTTGACTCTGAAAAGTCTAAGCTAGTTGAAAAGCATGCAGATATGGAGATAACTCTTGTAGGTTCTGACGAAAAGACTAAAGAATTTGAGGAAGCTGAAAAGCAAAATCCAGAAACAACTGAAATCTCAACTATACAGAAAAGATCAAGAAATCTTCCAAACATCTATGAAGATTTGATTCTGGGAAACAAGGATAAACTTGTCAGAATAAGGTCTACATTCAAATTATCTGAAGATACCCCTCTGGTATTAGTGTCTCTGATAGAGCCTACTTCCTGTGATGAGGCACTTCAAGACAATAATTGGATTCTAGCAATGGAAGAAGAACTTGATCAATTTGCAAAGAATGACGTATGGGATCTGGTACCAAGGCCAAAAGGAACCCACGTTATTGGAACAAGATGGGTATTCAAAAACAAACTAAATGAAAAGGGAGAAATGGTCAGAAGCAAAGCACAACGGGTAGCACAAGGTTATAGTCAACAAGAAGGCATTGACTATAACAAAACCTTTGTTCCAGTCACCATGTTAGAATCCACTCATTTACTTGTATCATTCGCTGTGAATCATTCCATCAAATTATATCAGATGGATGTCAAGAGCGCATTTATAAATGATTATATCTCAGAAGAAGTGTATGTTCATCAACCTCCAGGTTTTGAAAACCCTAAATGTTCAAAACATGTTTTTAAATTGAAAAAATCTCTGTATGGTCTAAAATAAGCTCCTAGAGCTTGGTATGAAAGACTAAGCACCTTTCTTCTAGAACATGATTTTATTAGAGGAAAGGTTGATTCTACACTTTTCTATAAAAACATTAGAAATGATCTCATGATATGTCAGATATACATTGATGATATAATTTTTGGTTCAGCTAACCCCTCTGTTTGTCAAGAATTCTCTAACTTAATGTAGGCAGAATTTGAAATGAGTTTGATGCAAGAACTAAAATTCTTTCGGGGAATTCAAATCAACCAAGCTTCAGAAGCCACATACGTATACCAAAGTAAATACATAAAAGACATTCTGAAGAAATTTAAAATGTCAGAATGCAAACCAGCAAAGACACCCATGCATCCAACCTGCATTCTGGAGAAAGAAGAAGTAAGTCAAAAGGTTTGTCAGAAGCTCTATCATGGTATGATAGGCTCTCTTCTCTATCTGATGGCTACACGGTTATATATTATTTTCAGTGTATGTCTCTATACCATATTATGATCGGATCCAAGGGAATCTCATTTAACAGCAGTTAAGAGAATCCTAAGGTATCTGAAAGGAACACCTAATCTTGGCATGATGTATGAGAAAACATCGAAGTATAGGCTCTCTAGATGTTGTGATGCAGATTATGCTGGAGACAGAGTGGAACGTAAAATCACATCTGGAAACTGTCAACTCTTGGGAAACAATCTTATATCTTGGGCTAGCAAAAGACAGTCAACCATTGCACTCTTTACTGCAGAAGCATAATATATATCAGCTTCATTATGCACTACTCAGATGCTCTTGATGAAGAATCAACTAGAACATCTTCAGATATATGAGACTAACAATCCTACCTTCTGTGATAATACTGTTGTAATATGTTTAAGTAAGAACCCTATTCTAAATTCCAGAGCAAAGCACATAGAAATAAAATATCATTTTATCAAAGACTATGTTCAGAAAGGGGTAATTTCTTTAAAATTCATAGATACAAACCACCAATGGGCCGATATCTTCACAAAACCCCTTGCTGAAGATAGATTCTCATTCATTCTGTAACATTTAAAAATTGAAAATTGCCCAGAATAAATCAAACTTGTGCTTATCTGAAATGGCAAAATAGGCTCTAAACTTAACATCTGGTGTCTGGATCTGACTCTGATACTTCTACCAGTTATAAGTCATCTGAATCAGAAATCCTCAGGATCCAATCTCTTGATATTCTTTAAGATCAGATAGATCAACATGTGGTCTCTCTTGCGTCTGACTTTAGATCTCCTAGACAACTGTCTAGAACAGAACTCAAGAGGCAGACCTTTGAGATTTCCTTGAGCATTGTGCTGATTTGTTGATTAGACATCCATCATCAACTGTAATTAATTTCTCCCCTAGCGTGTCAACTCACTTTTCTATGCCATCATTCATTTACTATTTCTTATTCCCATCTAACGTTATTGTTTTGCATGCCTAAACTTATGTATTTATAGTTACAACACTTCACACTGTCACACTTTTCACTCACATCCTACACAAACCCTTGTTCTCTCTCTTTCAAGCACTCTCAGCATCTTCAAGCGTTCTTCAGCAACTTCATCTTCTTCATGGATTCCTAGCAACAATCAGTTTACAACTATTCCCAACAAATGGAATCAACGGAACAACCTTCAAACTCTTCCTAGTAAACGACAACAATAATTGCTGCTATTTCTACTCCCATCTACAAGGAACCCCATATTTTGGATTGTGAACTTAACATCAGTCTTGCAACTCTGTTCGACAAGCTAGAAGTTCTTTGTGAATCGTTGGTTGATTTTGAGAACATGAAGAGGAATGGGATCGACCTCACTGAAGAACTTAGAAAGCAAGGGTGGGAAAACTACTTTTCAAAGGATCTATGGTCCTATCTACACCTATCTGGTCAAGGAATTATGGAGATTTGCAGATTCAGACGACCACTACACTGTATTTTATGTTTTGGGGGTGAAGATCATCATCACCGAGAAATACATCGCTACCCTTCTAAAGATGGAGAAGACAGGGGGAAGACGAATCTACAACATTAATCCTAGGTAAAAATACATGTCCCAGGAGATTATCCCAACCATCTTCAAGCAGAACACTGAGGGTAATTCTTCCAAGAACAAGGAACTTCACTAGAATCTAAAAGTCTGGATGAAGAAAATTCTAGGGACTATTCATCACCGCCTAGCGTCCAACTCGTCAAACTACATCAAAACTGACCAGAAGTGTATCCTCTACTGCCACCACCAAGGGCTCAAGCTGAATCTGCCAGCTTTGCTATTCAAATACCTGAGGGACTCTGTCAGAGACGCCAAGAACAACATGAAGCTCAAAACATACATCCCTCTAGGAAGGCTGACATTCTGATAGAGAGCGGCTTGGTGGATCATCTGATTCATCACAATCTAATGGAGGATGTGACATTCGACACCAGAAGACCTATGAACTCCAGAAACCTCAAGAGCATGGGAATAATAGAGAATATTCTGGTCAACCCCTCCTTGGACACATCTTGGGAGGCTTTGAAAGATCAGAGGAAGATACCCAATGGTTTTTACCTCTTCTCAAAGATAGATCCTCCAGAGGTTATTATACACTATCTACAGGATCTGGCCAACTAAGGAGTCGATATCTCAGACTTCCCTATGGACTGGCTACCTGAGTAGCCACCCAACTTTATGAAGAGACAACCGGAGCCCTCTAAGAATTCAAAGAAAGATAAGAGAGAAAAGTTGGGGGAAACTTCTATATCAAGACCACCTGTGTCTCTGGTCTCCTCCTCCTCTCCAAGTAAATCTCTGCCTTTTGACTCTCCCTCTAATCATTTAAGGACACTCTCTTCTTCCCTACTTCGACCCTCCCCCATTTACACACCCTATGAACCTACACCCTCCACCACCAAACCCTTTGAAACACCTACCTCTAACCCACATTCCCCGCCCCTTCAAAAATTTAACCTCACTGCCACCACTCTACTCATATTTGAGGCTGAAATGTTCAATGAACCCATATCACGACCTTCCTCAACACCTTTATCCACGCCTTACTATATCATCTCCTCTTAATCTGAACCATCTGACCCCCAGTCTCCCACTCTAGCTCAACTTTAGGCTCGTGCACTTTCCATACACAACCAACCTGACCCAGACACAAACATTCCATCACCATATGAAGAACCACCAACACCTCCATCTGAAGCACATATCAAAACTCCCATTAAAACCCCCATCACCCATCACTCTGAACCTCCCATTGGAACCACCTCCTCACCACCAGAACCTACATCTCCTATCTCTGAACCAGAACCCACATTTCCCACCCTGGAAGAAGCAGTAACCTTATTTGTTGAGTCTTTAGTGGAGAAGATCAGATCACTATCTGAAAACTCTGGTATCAGTGATGATACATCTGTAGTGAAGATTCACTGGAACAGAGTGATCAGATAGATGACCTCTGAGGCTTTCAAGCTGAAAGGCCTCTCTGAACAAGTCCGAAATGACTTCATCAGAGAAGTTGGAAAGAGGTTGCAGGCACGTCTGGCCAGAGAGGCAGAAGAGAAGGCTTGAAGAGAACCTGAAGAGAAGGCTCGTATGGAAGAAGAGCAAAGAGTAAGAGAAGCTGTAGAGAAGGACGATGTTAAAGTTGTTGCTGCTGCTGAAGCTGAAGCAAAAGAAAAGGCTGATGTTGAAGAAGCAACATGCATAGCTGCAGAAGAAGCTGCTAAGGCTAGGAATGATGCTCTGACTCAGGGGGAGAAATCTCATTCTGATTTTGCTCCTCTCATTTTGAAGACTCTGGAAGAGCTACCGAAGGAGCAGCAAATAGTGAGAGCAAGACTGGATTAATAGGACTCCGTCAACACCAACATTCAAAACCTGCTGACTCAGTTGCTTTAGAGGATGCCACCACCTCCGAACCCTTAGGAACTTAGGATCTTTTTTGTTGTTTTCTCTACTTGCTTATCTGATATGTATTCTCTAAGTGTTTTTCTCTCTGCTCTTAATAGCTAATCATCTTATATGTATTTCTCTTTCCCTTATATGAATCATATTTTGCCTACTCTAGTTTTTTTGCTAAGTCTTTTTGAGTCTGACAAAAAAGGGGGAGAATTAAAATAGCTCTGATGAAATAATATCTAAGCCTCTTGCTGCACTGCGCACATTTAAAACTCTTATGAAATTCTAAGCTATGCAGGAAGTATCTAAGGTAAAAACTGGCAGCTACACAAGGAGATCTGGTAAGAACATCTCAAATTTATTATGATCGATCTCAGGGGGAGTCGTCGCTCATCTGAATCTGAGATAATTTTCTTAAAACCGTTGTTGAAATATCATTGTTTCTTCATCACTCTGAGGTTTTTGTCATCATCAAAAAGGGGGAGATTGTAAGAACAAGATTATGTGTCTACAATTCATCTATAAGGTTTTGATGATAACAAAGGATGAAACAAATTGGTACCCTAACATACATCTGATAATCATGTAAGTACAGAATGACCACTTAGAAGATAGACAAGCAGAGGTTCTGACTCTAAACAAAAGAAAGCGCACAAAGTTCTACGTAGAGAGAAGAATCAAACGCTGTGAATCTAAATAGTGCACTCAACGAATTTGATGACTTTACACTCTGAAGAAATCACTATTAGAAAGACATCAAGAACCTCTAAAGTCAATCAGCTTTCAGTAACTATCTGAAGATACACACGCTGAACAAGAACATCTGAGCTTCGCATACTCTGAATCAGAACAATCACAAAGACTTAGCTGTGAAATCATCCGTTTTTAGTATGAATCTATTTTTGGAAGAGATTTAACACCCTCCAAAATTTCTATGGAAAGAACAAAGAGATTAATTACATTAAAAGTCCATCATTTCCAAGATATCCATTAATGCCTCAACTAACGATCTCTTTATCAAATCTCTATATAAAGGTTGGATCATCTTCATACAAGACAATGAAGCATACGAGAATACTGCAAACAATTCATAATCTCTTTTATTCTTGTTCATTTTTTGTTCACACGATTTGTTGCTCCAAGTGTGAAATATTTCTGTTCTTATATTGTGTAACTACTAATTAGCTAGAAGCACTAAGCACATTACGGTATTTTCATTACTTGCTGAATATTCCTCAAGTGACTTGTGAAGTCTGTAAACTTGAGAGGACTAAGAGATCTTTATATTCTTAGACTCTATTTGTTGTAATATTTCAAGATTAGTGGATTAAGTCCTTGTTAAAGGCGAAATCACATTGGTCGGGTGGACTGGAGTATCTTTGAATTTCAAGCGAACCAGGACAATCTTCTGTGTTGATAACCTTATTTTTTTTGCGTGTGTTTTATTTGCAAAAGTTTTTATTATCTGTTGAAACACTTCAAACCCCCTTTTCTTGTTTTTCATTACCTTCACTTTAGACAAACGTCCTTCATGGACTCCATCTTCTAGCCTCATCCCCAAGTTTACCATCTCGGTAAAATCATTGGGGGAACTTGAAATCATACATTCGTAATAAAAAGAACTCAACATCTTCAGGAAGATCTTCGTCATTTCTTTCTCTTCAAGATATGGACTTATCTAGGCAGCCAGCTCTCTCCATCTCTGAGCATACTCTTTGAATGTCTCTTTATCTTTCCGAGACATAGACCTCAATTAATCTCTATCAGGCGCCATATCCACGTTGTATTTATACTTCTTGACAAAGGCTTCACTAAAGTCATTGAAAGTATGGACGCTTGCACTGTCCAAACCCGTATACCACCTCAAGGCGGCTCTAGTAAAACTGTCTTGCAAATAGTGAATCAGCAACTGATGATTATCAATCTGAGTAGACATTTTTCTGGCATACATCACAAGATGGATTAGTGGACAAGTATTCCCTTTGTACTTTTCAAAGTCTAGGACCTTGAATTTCACTGGGATCTTAACATTGGGGACCAAGCAGAGTTCAACGACACTCTTCCTAAACAAGTCTTTCCCTCTCAGAGTCTTCAACTCTTTGCACACCTCGAGGAATTGATCTTTCATCTTATCCATTTTCTCATACACATCTGGACCTTCAGACGACTCAGAATGGTAGATATTGTCCTCAACACGAGGAAGAGTGTGAACAAGTGGAGCTAGCATTCACATGACCGGGCTAGATGCCGACAGAGAAACAAATGTGGGCACATACCCTTCTGTCATAAAATTTGGTGGCATTCCCCAAGGGAATCCAGCAGGCATAGAAGGAATGGATTGACTAGCAGCAGTAATAGGAACAGTTGAGGTAACAACCTTAGAAATGACAGTCCTCTAAGGAAAAGGAGTTGCAGGAGTTGGTGATGACTGATTTTGGGCTGCAATCTTGGATTCCATCAGCATCGTTAATCTGGAGATGTCGTACTTCAACTCTCGGTTCTCTTGCTCTAGATGCTCCATGATATTTGGTTGATTGGCGCGAGTATTATAACGGTGAGTTAGCTCGGATGATGCACAGAAGAAGAACTGATAAGACATCTGGCGAACAAACCTGTTATGCAAATGATGCATGAAATGCAATGTTTTTTATTGTTTTTTATTTCAAGGAACATATGAAGTCCTATTTGCAAATATATATATATATATATATATATATATATATATATATATATATATATATATATATATATATATATATATATATATATATATATATATATATATATATATGAATAATAATAAAAACAATTTGATTTACCATAAAATCTCTTTTGATTCATAAAATTTGGGAGGATTACACTAAGTACAATTCCAGAAACCAAAATACAAATATAAGAGAAAAGGAAACTATCATCCTAAGGATCCCTAACAACTGCATCAGATAATCTGGCTATGGGTACATACTTCTTTCGGTTGCGCCGACTCTCAGACTCAAAGGATTTCTTCATTTGAGCCTTCTCAAGAACTAACTGATCAACAATCTTCTTCCAAGCACTGGAAGGACAAGGCATACTAGAGGAAGATGAATCCTCTGGCTCTCTCTGTCACTTCACTGCATGATCTTCAAGAATCTCGATAAGCGCATCCTTGTATTTCGACTCAAGCTGTAACTCTTCATGCTTTCGGCTCAAAGCAGGGAACCAATCTTCCCAGATATCTTTTTCTTGCTTCATCTTGGCAAGTGCGTCTTCCAACTCCTCTACATCTTGGTTAGGGAGAGTTGATGGCTCAATCATAACCACAGACATAGGTCTTTCACAAGCATACAACATCTTGAGCTCCAAAGCTCTCTTCTTCACCCAAATAGTTAAGCTTCCAAGGCTACACAGTTGCATGGACCAAGCTCGGATCTTCCTTTCCTATGCACATTATGCCACGCATGTATCATCATCTGCTTCAAATGTTGGGGATCTTTACCCTCTTGATAGTATAGACCTTCCAACTGAGTGTTATTAGGTTTATCTCTCAAGGGGAACCCAAGTTAATGACAGTCCAAAGCAGGATTGTAGTTGGTTCCTCCTTGTGTACCAATAAGAGGCACATTAGAGAATTCACCACAAATGTCAATAATGTCTAAGCTACTCAATGCAGAATCATACCAAACAATATCATTATTAGTGAGAGACATAAGTCTCTGAGACCATCATAGACATTACTTGTTCTCCAAAAATGCAGGAGTCTGAGGCAAGTGTGAAATAAACCACTTGTACAGAAGAGTAACACGGCACACAATAGTCCCACCACCTTTAGAAATCCTAAAATGCAAAGAGAAATACATGTCACCCAACCGAGTAGGAATAGGATTCTCGACCCAAAAGATTCTAATGGCGTTAATATCAATAAAACCGTCGATATTACGGAACAAGGCCAAGCCATAAATGAGCAGAACAAATATAGCTTCAAAAGCATCCATGCTACTGGCTTGGGAAAAAACAATAGCCCTACCAGTGAGGAACTCAGAAGTCAACCCAAGAATACCTTCTTTCTTCACTAAATGAGCATCAATCCCAGATTTCTTCAGATGAAGAGTTTTAGCTATTACATGAGATATGGGAATCTCCTCTAATCCACTAAAAGGTACCTTGTCAGATACGGGTATTCTCAAGAGACGAGCATACTTCTCTAACGTAAGTACAAGATGATAATCAGGAAAAGTGAAGCACCGGTAGAGAGGATCATAGAACTAAACCAAAACACTCAGAAGTCCTTCAACGACATCTATAGATAACACACACAAGAGTTTCTCATGACGTTGCTTGAAGTCCAAGGGATATAATATAAAGGATGACAACTTCCTTATCTCTTTCAAACCAAGACATCTGAAACTATACTTCTTAGTATTCCTTCGTCCATAATTCATGGTCTAAAAAATATTTACAAATGAGACCTTAGTTTCCTTGAAATTTAATTTTCTGTGATGAATGTTATGATGCGCATGTATGCATAAATGAAACAATCACAAATAAGGGATCACATACAAGGAAAACACAAATAAAGGTCAAGGGATGGATTAAGGCATCATCAATATCAATCATCCATTTTGGTGGATTATGGTTTTCACCTTATCAACACCCAAGTTCCATTGATATTGACCAGACTTGATCAGATCAACCGAGAATCAAAGGGTTTATTGTGAGTCACGAGCATGGAGTCTGGTTAAGAACCATCCCAAAGGAGTGAACTAAGGATAAAAACTTGTAGATCATTGTAGCGGTAAATTCATGATCATCGAGCTATGGATAAGCAAGACATCAAATAAAAAGAGTTGCCACTGCGCTTTTATTGTTTCCAAGGGAAAATGGAAAAAGTACGAACAAAACCCAAAAGTAAGAAGTTTTCAAATCAAAACTAATAAAATACCAGAGATTACAGGTAAGGGGGTTGGTTACACAGAGGGAAGGTGTTAGCACCCAAAGTTTCATAGGTACTCCTAGGGATCCCTTTTTAGTGTGCATATTGTAAGACCCCCAATTTTGACCCTAAGATCCCTCATGCAATTTCATCATAAGCACTAGCATTGGGGTTATACCTTGGCATCCTCCTCCATCATTGGGTTTGTTTTGGGAGAGATCACCAAGCACTTTGTGATTATATCATACTTGTATTTTATCATTTCACTAACCAAAAAACCAAAAATATGTCCTTGCATTTGTCTAACCCTTTTGTAGGAAGGATATGATTCCATTGATTCATCAAGTTCACATCTAGGGTTTGAGACCCTCATGAACATAGAGCACAACCAAGAATTGATCCAATAATGGTCATGAACATCATATATGAGTCCCATTGTTCTCTACATGTTATATTGATCAACCTCAAATTCAAATGAATTTCTTAGGTTTATCCTTTGCAAAGTGAGTGTTTAAGTTGGGAGATCAAAGCTGGCGTGAATGTATGTCCATTGTTGAGCATATGGAGCTCTATTTATAGCCAATTCAGTTGATATTTGCACACTTGAAATCACTTTCCAAATTTGGCAAAATGGTGATACATGGGTGCATGGGCATGTACAGACCCATCAGATCATTGCAATAAGTCCACAAATGAATGTTAGATAGTCTGAATTGAGTTTGGATTGCAAGGCAAGTGTGCATTTGGATTTGATGTTTGATCCTTGCCAAGTGATGACACCATGTTCATGCCATGGGCAGCCTATGCATTCCTTGTCCAAAATGAATGAATTTGAGCTCATTGGAAAGGTGAGATCAAGACGAACAACTTTAATGTTCAACACATTTTTATTTGAAGCTTGGAACTTGGGGAAATTTGAGGTGGAAGTTTGGAAATTTTTGACATATCAAAATTTTTCTAAGTGTCAAGTCATATGTCTCAATATTCCACCTTGCTTAACTTTTTATATGAGCTTCAAATGAGAAAAGTGTATTCTACAAAGTTGTAGCTATCTCAAAGAACCTCAAAATTGTCACCAATTTCATGTCATTTGGTTTTAAAATGATAGAGTTATGCATTTTTGAAGTTTGGAAAAATCACTTGATCAATGGTATAGGTCAAAAGTGATCTATAATGTAACCTCATATCACATGTTCAAAAATGTTTAATTAGCTCGCACTCCAAACATAAAAGTTGAAGTATACATATTAAATTTAATTTTGCAACTTGAACATCTTTCATCTTATAAAAATTGAGGAAGTTATGGCCTTGGGAAGTTGACTTTCAAATTAGGGTTTAGACAAAATGACCTATAATGTTTCAGCATAGAAAATGATTTTCCAAGCAAAACTAGCTCTAGGTATAAACATGAAAGTTGTTTGGAATGTCATTTATAGTAACGATTCCTTTGGAATCATTTTAATATGGTGAAAATTGTAGGAGATAGGGTATAGGGAGACCCAGTTTTGATCAGATGAATCCATCTGGCCACCCACCATCAACCAACTTGCTAACTTCTAATTCTGTTGATTTTATTGGCTCATGGTAGATCATATATGCATAAGATAATGAATTTTGAAGTGTCCCTTGAGAAATTTGATCAATTGGTTAGATATCTTGTTGGAGAAGTTACTCAAGATACCCAGTCAAACTAGGGTTTCCAAGGCAAATCACCCTCAAACTCTCAAATCTCCAGGAATCCACAACCTTGTAAGCTTCCAATCCTTCTTCTGCAAGAAAGTGGAGTGAGATCAAGCACAAGCAAGATCAAGATTAGTTGAATCCAGACCTCCATTGAAGGTATTTTCTAGAAATTTGGATCTCTTCGATTCTCTTAAGTTCTTGCTCAATTCTATTGATTCTTTGGTTGTTTGAAGTCCTACCAATGTAGGCAAGATTGAGTTGCTTTGAGGCCAAATTGAAGCAACTCAGTTCATGTACCTGAAATTTCAAATCCATGTCTCTCTCAATATATTCGGAGTTAGGATGAACTGTGGTCAGATTCGTGCTCTACGACATTTTTTCTTTCAGATCATGTCCTCCGTTTTCATTTTTTTAATGGTGATGAGTGAACCAGTCCCCCCAGGGTCGCCGGAGAAGACGACCGGCCTTTGGACGCCGATGATCTGCTAGCTTGGTTTTGAGCCTTTAGATTGATTTGAATTGTTTTAATTTGGAACGTGCATTTGAATTATCAATGTTGCCACCCGCTGACTAGTGACCAGCGTGGATTGCGCATTCCTGGCCACTTGATCTGCCACCTCAATTAATAAGGGAGATCAAGTGGTCCACGTTTTCTCTAATATTTTAATTTTCATTTTATTATTTTTATTTTCAATAATTCATATTAAATTAAATATTGATCCAAAAAATATGGGACTTTAACCAAAAAATTTCAAATATTTTTCTCTTTCATATTCTGAATTAAAATTATTTTTTAGATCATTTCTAATATTTTTCATGAATTAATTGATTTTGAATTTGTTTTTAATTGTTTAAAAATATTTTTAAATGTCCAAAAATTATGAAATTTTTTCTCCAAGGTCCTTTGACCTTGTTTGACCTATGATAAATCTCATGGCCATTTCGTTGGTGTTTGGATGAGATTTTAGGAATTAGATAAACCATATTTAATTTAAATGCACTATTTTAGTATTTTTAATTGGAGTAAATGCCAAATAAATTTGTTGAGCAATTACGACGACTTGTTTATGTTTGACTCTTGTTGTTGGGCCTTGGTCAATGTTGATTTGACTTTATCAAATTAATATAATTGGATTTAGGGGATTGATGGAATGTACATTCCATTTCCCAAAATGAATGGATGATATTAATTTGGTAAAAGTTATCCTTTGACAAATTTGTGATTTCATTCATTCCCCTCCTACTTCATCTCGTTCCTCTTCTTCATTCATTCATTCCATTTGGCCAATGACATCTCAAAGTCCCAATGCTAGTTGATTGAAAAATTGACATGAGTATGGATGAGATTAGGCCACATATTTTGCATATTCTTTTTGTGTGTGGTATGTTTCATGAGCATAGTCCATTATACAATGTCTTTAACATGCATTAACACCAAAATTCTATTGCTCGGTCTCAAATAGTTGTCACTTCTACATAAGTCCAATTACGATTGCTTATCATAGCGCTAAATTTGTGACATAAAAGGCATAAGCATTCTAGTTAGTGAGATTGTAAGTCTCCCCTCTTTCATGGTATTGTGTGGAAACTTGGCCTTCTTTCCTTCCTTTGGAAGATGTTTTGGCTCAAGGATTCATGCTTGTGATAAGTGGGTTGAGTGTTCTCCAAAGAATGTCTTAAGATAAAAAGCAAAAGCAAAATAATACTAACTTTTAACCTATTAACTACTAACTTTTAATTTCAAGATTTTACTTTAATGCAATTTGCTTTTAGCACTCCATTTCATTTGCCATTGTTCATATCATTTTAATTGTTTATGTTAATGCAATTTTCACTTTGTCTATTTGGACCATATTGTGTGATATATTTTGTTTGTGTACTTTTCTTGTTTGTTTAGTCTTTGACCATTAATGTACATAATAATAACAAAAACCCTAAAAACAACTTTTGAGTGGACTGTTGGCTTGATCTTGGAAAATGGATTTAGAATCTAGGCAACCTTCCTAAGCTAAAGGACTTGGCCAATGCCAACTTGTTGAAAAACCAAGTGCTTGAAATTTGAATTTCATCTGATACATCTTTGAAGACCTCTCTAAGTTTATCTGCAACATGATCATTGTGAAGCTGTTATTTTGAACCTGTGACTTGTGGAATTCATCTATTGCAAGGGCTATTTTGAATAAGATCATGGAATGGATAAGATTGGATGTGGCCATCTTTATTTGATGCCTTGCTCTTCAAGATAATATAATGGTGCATTTGTATGTTGCTTGATTCTAAAAGTCCAAGGGAATTCTGGGTTTCTATTGACATTCTTGTATATTGGATTGCTACCCATTTGGTCAGATCTTTTCAACTCTAAAATTTTATTTTTGTACATAGGATAGTGTCTTCATCTTCTCCCCATTTCTTTAATTTCAAAATCTCTCCCTCCATTTTTTTCAAAATCTTCTTTAGTGAACTACTTTTATTCTAAACTTTGACCACTTTTGTAGAAAAGATAGAAATTTTGGCCTTATGCCATTGCATTTTTAAACTTCTTATCTTAAATCAAACTTGTAAATAAACTTAACTACACTTGACTTAAACTTTCAAAAAGCCAAAAAAAACTAACTTATTCAAACCATTTTAGGCCTTTGTGCCTTTCAAACTTAATTATTGTTAAAAATAATGCATCCACTTTGAAATTTGTATCACGAACTACGAGGTTTTGATCCCTCATTTTTATGTTGGTACGTAGGCACAAGACCGAAGGTCTTGTCAAACACAAAAATATAATTAGAGAAATATTTTCTCATCCCCCCATTCTATTTGTTTGTAAATATCACTTTGTACAAAAATACATATGCACACAGAAAGGGCTTCCTAGGAGTACCTAGGACACTTTGGGTGCTAACACCTTCCCTCTATGTAACCAACCCCTTTACGTGTGATCTCTGACTTTTTATTAGTTTTGATTTGAAAACTTCTTACCTTTTGGGTTTTGTTCGTACTTTTTCCCTTTTCCCTTGGAAACAATAAAAGCACGGTGGCGACTCTTGTTATTCGATCTCTAGCTTGTGAATAGCTTGATGATCATGAATTTCCCGCTTCACATATGTATTTTGTACAAAGTGATGTTTACAACCAAAATAGAGTGAGGGGATGAGAAAAGAATTCATTAGTTATATTTTTTTGTTTGACAAGACCTTCGGACTTGTGCCTACGTACCAACATAAAAATGAGGGATCAAAAGCTCGTAGTTCGTGATATAAATTTCAAAGTGGATGCATTTTTTTTAATAAAAAAATTAAGTTTGAAAGGCACAAGGGCCTAGAAAATGGTTTGAATGATTCAGTTCTTTTTGGCTTTTGAAAATTTTAAGTCAAGTATGGTTAAGTCTATTTACAAGTTTGAATAAGAAAAGAAGTTTGAAAATGCAATGGCATAAGGCCAAGGTTTCTAGTTTGCAAAGTGGTCAAAGTTTAGAACAAAACTAGTTCAAGCAAAGAAGAATTTTTAAAAGGAGGGAGAGATTTTGAAAATAAAGAAATGGGGAGGAGATGAAGAGACTAATATTATGCACAAAATTAAAAGTTAAGAGTTGAAAAGATCTGACCAATGGGTAGCAATCCAATAGACAAGAATGTCTTAATGAAACCCAAATTCCCTTGGACATTTTGAATCAAGCAACACACAATGCACAATTATATCAATCTTGAAGAGCAAGGCATCAAATAAAGATAGCCACATCCAAGCATAGCCACTCCATGATCTTCTTCAAATTAGCCCATGTAGAAGATGAATTCCTTAAATCACGGGTTCAAAATAACAGCTTCACAATGATCATGTTGTAGATGGACTCAAAGGGATCTTCGAAGATGTACCAGATGAAGTTTCAAATTACAAGCACTTGGTTACACACATGTTGGCATTGGCTAAGTCCTTTAGCATAGGGAGGTTGCCTTGATTCTAAATCCAATTTGTCCAAGATCAAGTCAACAGTCCACACAAAAGTATTTTAGGGTTTTTGTTTTTATTATGTACATTAATGGTCAAAGACCAGACAGACAAGAAAATATACACAAACAAGATATATCACACAATATGGTCCAAATGGACAAAGTGAAAATTGCACTAACATAAACAATTAGAATGATATGAATAATGGCAAATGAATAGAGCTTAAAAATTAAAGTGCATTAAAATAAAGGACTTGAAATTAAATGTTAATTTTTAATAAGTTAGAAGTTAGTATTATTTTGCTTTTGCTTTTCTTTAAGTCATTCTTTGGAGAACACTCAACCCACTTATCACAAGCATGGATCCTTGAGCCAAGACATCTTCCAAAGAAAGGAAAAACGGCCAAGTTTCCACATAATACCATGAAAGAGGGGAGACTTACAATCTCACTAACTAGAATTAGATGCCTTTTGTGTCAAAAATTTAGCGCTATGTTAAGCAATCATAATTGGACTTATGTAGAAGTCACAACTATTTGAGGTCGGGCAATAGAATTTTGGTGTTAATGCATGTTAGAGACATAGTATAATGGACGATGCTCATGAAACATACCACACACAAAAAGAATATGCAAAAGAGGTGGTCTAATCTCATCCATACTCATGTTGATTTTTCAATCAACTAGCTTTAGGACTTTGAGATATCATAGGCCAAATGAAATGGATGCATAAAGAAGGGGAATTAGATGAAGAGGAAGGGATATGAATCAAAACTCAAATTGGTCAAAGGAGGAATTTTACCAAATTAATATCATTCATTCATTTTGGGAGATGGAATGTATATTCCATCAATCCTCTAAATCCAATGATATTAACCTAGCAATGTCAAATCAACCTTGACCAAGGCCCAACAACAAGAGTCAAACACAAACAAGTCATTACAATTGGTCAAACTTACACAAACTATCACAAGAGGTCAACACAATTATTTGACATTTATTCAATTAAAAAATACTAAAATAATGCATTTAAATTAAATATGGTTTGTCAAATTCCTAAAACCTCATCAAAACACCAAAGAAATGGCCATGAGATTTATCATAGGTCAAACAAGGTCAAAGGACCTTGGAGAAAAATTTCAGAATTTTTAAAAACTTAAAAGTATTTTTAAACAATTAAAAATAATCACAAAATCAATTAAATCATGAAAAATATTAATAATGATCCAAAAAATAATTTTAATTCAGAATATGAAAGAGGAATTTATTTAAATTTTTTTGGTGAAACTCTCATATTTTTTGCATCAATATTAAAATTAATATGAATTAATGAAAATCAAATGAATTAAAACAAAAATAAAAAAATAAAAAAAACATGAGCCACTTGATATCCCTCATTAATTGAGGTGGCAGATCAAGTGGACACAAACGCGCGTTCCATGACGGAACCTAGTCAGCGCGCCACACGCGTGGTAATCAAAACCAACGCCTACGATTAAAAAAAATTGAATGAATCCTGTGGCTGGGGGACGTGTCAACACACCGTCGGAGCCAGAGCTTCGACCTTCTTCTCTGGTGGACCTCACCGGACTGGTACACCCTCAACCATCACCAGAATAAAAAATGAGGACATGATCTAAAAGAAAAAATGGCGTAGAGCACGAATCTGACCTCAATCTCAACTAACTCTAAATATATAAATAGATATGAGGAGTTGAATTTTGAGGTGTGTCAATTGAGTTGCTTCAATTTGACCTCAAAGAAACTCAATCTTCTTGCTTACATTGGTAGGACTTCAGACAACCAAAGATTCAAGAGAATTGATGAGAATTGAGTGAGAATCAAAGAGAAGAAGTTTTCTGAAATTTACCTTTTATGCTGTGCAGAAATGGATCTTGCTTGATTCAACCTTTATCTGATCACACTTGAGAATCTTGTAGGAGAGGTTTGGCAATGGTACAAATCGTTGGATCCTGGAGTTCTTGAATCTCATAACAGTGAGATTCAAACTCAATTTTCAAGTTACAAATTATCAGGTTTTCCCTTGAAATGTGAGGGTTTCATATGGGGGGCAAAGCTTCCATGTAAGGTGTGTTTGAATTGAGCTCCAAGGGCTTGTATTTATAGCAATTGGGACTGATATTTGCACACATGAAAAATTGCTAAATTTGCCAATGTGATGCACAAGCTTGCATGGGCGTGTACAGGCCCATGAAGCAATGCAGTTTGATCCATATCCAACTGTTCTGTAGTTCAAATGAGGCTTAAGTGGCAAGGCAACGATATACGGAATTTTGGACATTTGATTTTCTCTAACGATGCAAATCTGTTAAAGCCATGGCATACCTAGAAAACTTCATCCAAAATGCATGAACTTAGATTCTTTGAAAAGCTTAGATCAAGGGAAACAAGTTTAATGTTGAATACTTTTTAATTTGGAACTTGTATCATGGTGAATTTGAAAGTGGAAGTTTGGAAATTTCAACATGTTGAAAAATTTTCTAAGTGTCAAGCCATATATCTCAATATTCCACCTTGCTTAACTTTTTATGTGAGCTTCAAATTAGAAAAGTGTCTTCATCAAAGTTGTAGATCTTTAAAAGACCTTCAAAATTGTCACCAATTTCATGTCATTTGGATTTAGAATGGTAGAGTTATGTATTTTGAAGTTTGGAAAAATCATTTGTTCAATGGTATAGGTCAAAAAGGACCTATAATGTATCCTCATATCCCATGCTCATAAATGTTGATTTAGCTCTCACTCAACCATCAAAGTTTAAGTATACATTTTGAATTTGATTGTGCAATTTTGAAATTTTTCATATCATAAAAAATGAGCAAGTTATGGCCTTGGGAAGTTGACTTTCAAATTAGGGTTTAGACAAAATGACCTATAATGTTTCAACATAGAAAATGATTTTTCAAGCAAAACTAGATCTAGGTCTCAACATGAAAGTTGTTTGGAATGTCATTTAGACTAAGCTTTCTCTTGGAATCATTCTCACATGGTGAAAAGTGTAGGAGATAGGGTCTAGGGAGACCCAGTTTTGATCAGATGAATTCATCTGGCCAACCACCATCAACCAACTTTCTAACCTTCAATTCTCTTGACCATTTACCATGAGCCTAGAAAGTCAAGAGCATTGAATGTTAGAAAGTTTCTTGATTGTGGTTGGCCATGAAATTCTAGTATCTGATATGAGATGTCGAAGGTAATGTCACGACACTAATATATGAGTAACACAAACAGGATAAAGATACAGAATGGTAAAGCAAAAGATACAAATAATTGTTAACCCAGTTCGGTGCAACTCACCTACGTCTAGGGGCTACAAAGCCAGGAAGGAAATCCACTAAATAGAATCAGTTCAAAGACTCTCCGTACACTTCAACAAGTTACAGTCTTTCTCACCTAATCTTTACCCGTGCAATTTCTACCTAAGCACTCTTAGATATGAGAACCCACTCACTTCCCTACAATCACACATGTGATCTTAAACAATAATCCCTTGAGAAAAGAAAACACTTTTCAATAACACACTCTTGATTTTACTTCACAGTTTCAATCAAGAAGACACACACTTGATCTTGCTTAACAACTTTGATCAAGTAGACACACACTTGATCTTGCTTCACAGATTTGATCAAGTAGACACAAACTCTTGCTTAATAGCTTTAGAGTGACAAATTACAACCACAAATCGGACCAATTAAATCATCAAAAGATGACTTGAATGGCTTACAAGTCTCATAACTAAATAAGACACAAACCCTAGCTCTCTCTCTATATTTCAGTCACTATTGGTTGTGTTTTAAAACAGGTTTTCCAAGTCCCTTTTTATAGAAGCATTCAGCTGGGCTTGGACATCTTGAAAACCCTAAATCTATTTTCCAATTAAATCTTCTCATGACAGCTGGTTATATCTCCTTGGAAAATAAGTAAATCAGGTTGTAATCAATGATTGAATGCGCCTGCAAATCAGATCTTCAATCATACATAGATTGCCATTAATTGTGCAATCATATAACACCAGACATTCATACTGAATGTTCTGTGTACAGGATGTCATGACATCAGGTCTGACATCCTGGAACAATCCTGCATAATTCTATAATTCCTTTTATAATTTCCAGCAGGTACAAAATATCAGATGTCATGACATCGTGTATGACATCCTGATATAATCCTGCATAATTATGTTTTCCATTTCAACTCCAGCAGGAGCACATTATCAGAAGCCATGACCTTGTGTATGACATTCTGAAACAATCCTGCATGATCATGTTCTTGAACTCCAGCAGGTACACATGATATCTTATGTTAAGACATCACACATAACATCTTGTGAACACTCTTTGTTTTACCAAAATTGCTGCCAACACTTAGAACTAACAAACTCCCCCTTTGGCAAATTTTGGCTAAAACATATATTTGTCCTTTTTGTTCACAAGAAAACTATCAGCAGTTAAACAATAGTTTAAACAGCAGCAGAAGCAAACATAATTACTAGCTATAGCTACTAGTAATACACACATGCACAAGGGTACTTCTCCTCCCCCTAAATTTGTGCAACACAAACAAAATTACTAGTTATGGATGCAACTAGTAAGACACACAAATGCACAAGGGTACTCCTTCTCCCCCTAAATCTTTGCATACAATAAACATCTTCTTTGATAATAACAGCACTTGTAACCACAACACCTGTAACAATCAGAATTCATTTTGACATCTGCTTCAACATCAACACCTATGCACCACAACATACATCCCCTTTGACATCTGTAAACAGAACAACATTCTGTTCATTCTATTTTACAATAAGCACATCTCCTTCAATAATAGTTGTCCATCTGTTCAGCTACATACATCTCCTCACAACTCCACAACTTTAAATGCTTCCACATCTCATCAACATTTCTCCCCCTTTTTAGTCAAAATTGACCAAAGGTGACCAATTAGACAAAATAAATGTCAATTAGCCTAACAGAGAATGTCAGATCAGATGTTATAACATTAAAAATGTTAAAACATAATTGTTCAGGAAATACAAACCATCATCATACATAGTTGTGATAGCTGAGATAATGAACAAATCCAAGGAACTCATTAAGAGCCCAAAATATTACAAACAGACATCAATAAGGACTGCCACAAATGACACATTCAAACAGAAAACAATAAAAACTTCAGCATCCAAATAGCAGCACCAGAACAGTCTTCACATCACACCTCACACAGTCTTCAACTTTTGTCTTCAACAAAAAGGGGGGACCATTAATCAGAGGAAGAAGTATCACCTTCACCTTCAGAGCCTTCAGGGCTTTCAGAGCTGCCACTGGATTGAGCTTTTGACCTCTCACTTGAGGTATTGGCATCTGAATCTTCAACAGCCTTCTCCATTTCTTCCTTTTCTAGGCTCTTAATAAGAACCTCCAAAGCTTCTTTTCTTGACTTGGCCACCCTTATACCATTATCCAGTTCCTTGCAGGTATCTTTTAATTGATCAATTAAACTCCCTTGAGATGCAGGCTCCTTTCTGGCAGATGTCATGACAACATAATTGACATGACTTCCCTCAAACAGCTTATAATGAATGGATAGTGGGGGCTTTCATCTGCTTGGAATGTCACTTGTACTCAAAATTCCTGGTTGTTGGCTCAAGATAATACCACAAATAATGGATGGGAAGGCAATGGGCAGCTTCACTGCATTTATGGAGGCATGTCTGGCAATTTGATCAAACATAAATCTTCCAAAATCATAGTTTATCCTGTTTCCAATTGCATGAATGATTCTTCCAAGACCAATGGAGATGGTAGAGATATGATTAGTAGGCACCTAGTTGGCTGAACCAATCTTGTGCAAGATGGCATATTTGACAGTTACCTTGCCAGCTGATAGGTGATTCCTACTAGGCCATTCCTTAACTTGGCCAGCTGTAATAGTCCTACAGACCTCATTGTCTGTAGTCTCGAAATCCACTCCTCCATCAGTTCCTCTTCCTAGGAACTTGTTGATAATGGTTGGTGAGAATCTCGCACATTTACCCCTTACAAAAACTTTGCAGAACTTCCTGTTGTTCTTTTCATAAATATCCTTAGGGATATTCACAATAAACTCTTTTACTAACCCCTCATAGATTGGGGCAGAGCAACCACAGTCTTCATCAGTTCAACATTTATGATCAAATCCATCACTTCCTTTATCTCAACAGCCTCTTTTCCAAGCTCTCTTTCAACAGCTACCCTCCTCTGAATGACAAACTTCCATTTTGCAGCACCATCTTCTAAATGAAAGGAGATATTGTCTAGGTGCACAGCAGCAACTTTGCCTGGAGACTTCTTAACAGCCTGCCTTTTTGCAGGGGAGATGTCTGGGACATCGTCTTCGACATCCTCCTGAGAGTCAGAACTCTCTCTTTCTTTCCTTTTCCTAACCTCAACTTTACTCCAAGATTTGGAGGGTCCTACACCAGCAACCCTTTTCCCTCTTCTTGTTGTTCTCATTTTAGCCACACTCTTCCCTTTTCTAGTCCTCAGTTTGTTAGCTACACTTGGTTTTACAAGATGGACCAAAGTGTCATCCTCTTCTTCAGAACTTTCTTCCTCCAGGTCAATAATATTCTCAGCAGTTTCATGAGACATATTTGCTGGTTCCTTGCTAGGTAGGGTTTTACCTAGAGAACATAATCCCTCAGCAGCCACTTCCTTTTCTAATCTAGATGAGTCATCATCTTTCTCAGCTTGGGGTTCCTCCTCAGGTGAGGGGTCCCTTCTGGACAGAGGGGTAGAAACACCCTTGACTGCATGCCCTTCACTTAGAATCCTAGTAACTAGGTTCCTAATGGCACGATCAATATAATGCATGTCATTTGGAAGAGGAGATTTATCAGGGATATTACCTTGCTTACTTCCAGCCATGGAACAGGGGCCTGGGGCTTCACCTAGTATCACATAAAGAGGAGTAACGTCAAGCACGTCTTCATCTAGAAACTCCATGGAGGGAGTTCTTGTATGATGAGAGGGTTTTGAACTAGATGATGATGGATGTTGAGACATGTTGTTGAACTTTTGAAAGAAATTTCTTTGCCCTAGCAGAGTTTCTCTGAGAAGTTGGATGGAGATGGAAATGACTGTGTTTAGGTAGCGTGTGCAAATGGCATAGATACTATTTCCAATGCTAGGGAATGATTTATCATTAATGAGGCTCTTTCTTTTAAGTGGGCAGACACTATTTTTATTTCGTTTTCCTTTCCACTTTAATTGCCATAATTTCACAAGAGTCCAAATCCCTAATTTCCCTCTTACATATTCAAATTGAATATCATCCAAATCCCTTGCAACCTTATCAGCTAGTTGCATTTCATGCTTTAGAACTATGAATTTGTCTTCCACAAATTTTCTAATGGAGTGATGATAACAAATAATGTATTTGGTCGAACTGTGCTGAATAGGATTTTTGGACATAGTTGCAGCATTCAGGTTGTCATAATACAATATCATGACATCGTGTGTGACATTGTAGGCAATTATCAGAAGTTTCATCCAACCCAGTTGAGAACAGCTGCTTCCATCTAATATATATTCATCATAAACACCGTTTTCATCTTTCAAATGTGTAGGAGCAGGTGTCCTTTCACTCTCCATCTCAATCTTCTCCATATTGTTCTTGGCACTTTTGCTTTGAGATAGACACATAGTCCCTTGTGGCCCAGTTCCAACAAAGCTCTCTCCAATTTCAGACTGCATATGACTAGTCACATTTCCACCTATTTGATCTAACCTCTCAGCTATTTGGGTCATCATGACCTTTTCTCCTTTAAAAGTGAGGTTAAGTCTGAGCTTCTGGTGTGACAACCTTGTCTGACATTTCCCACAGACTTGTCTTTCATCACTCTTGAGAGTTCCTCTTGAAGCTATACTCATCTTCATCCCTTCTTCTTTGACATAGGTACACTTTGAGGAATAATCAGTTTGAGAGCTCCACATGTAACAGTTGTCTTTGGTCCTGATTCCTTTCATAATCACTTCACTGTCTTTGTTAGAAATTAGACATTCAATTTTGGTGAAGTTAACATTCAGACCTTGATCACATAGTTGACTGATGCTTATTTGATTTGTAGTCAAGCCCTTAACCAGTAGGATATTGTCAAGTTTAGGAACTCCAGGACAATCAAGCTTGCCTATCCCCTTGAGTTCACCCTTTGCTCCATCACCAAAAGTTACATAGCTTATGGCATGAGGATGAAGATCAGTTATCAAGTCTATGTTTCCAGTCATGTGTCTAGAACATCCACTATCAAACTACCACTCTTCTTTGGCTAAGACTCTAAGGGGAATGTGAGCTATTAGACTTGTAACATTAGTCTTAGGAACCCATTGCTTCTTGTTGATAGGCCTGTGCTATTTGGGTCTGAGTTGATAGTGAGTCTGATCATGAACAGGGGTAGGATAACCATACAGCTTATAGCAGAAGGGCTTCAGGTGACCAAATTTCCCACAGTAATGGCATCTCCATCGTTGGTGTTTCCATTTCTGTTGTCTTCTCCTCTGATGTTGTGACATATGATGTGACATCTCAGGTCTGCTCTTACTATGGCTGCACTTAGGTTTGGCTTGAGGTTTGCAACCAGTGTAACTGCTCTCAGCCTTAGATTTATTGTACCCTATGCCAGATTTGTCTCCTATCATTAGTCGATTTTGGAGAATCTTGTCTAAGGAGTCAGATCCATTGTTTAACATCCTTACATACTTGGTCATCTCTTCTAGTTTTAAATTTAAGAACATAGCTTCAGTTTTTAACTTGGAGATGGTTTCCACATGTTTTGCCTTCTCATTCTCCATTTGTACTATCTTTTGGCGTTCAACTTTTTGACTTTCATCTAGCTTGACATTCAGAGCCACTGCTTCTATTTTTAATTTGGAGATGGTTTCCAAGTGTTCTACCTTCTCATTCTCAAGTTGAGTTATCTCCTTCTTCTAGCTTTTAACCTGTTTACACAACTCTACACTTTTGTGACACAACTTTCTGTAGGTAGAGGCCAAATCTTCAAAGGTTACTTCTTCATCACTTGAGTCTTCATCAGAACCCCATCTTCCTGTCAATGCAGTCACAAAATTTGCAGCTTCCTCTGTTTCACTTTCATCAGACCAAGTGGCAGTAAGACTCATCTTCTGCTTCTTGAGGTAGGTTCCACATTCAGTTCTAATGTGTCCATACCCATCGCATTCATAGCACTGTACTTCTTTTACTTCTTTGGGATTATCATCTGACCTTGCTCTTCTTCCA
The DNA here is from genome assembly GCF_024323335.1 of Lathyrus oleraceus. Taxonomy (NCBI): domain Eukaryota; kingdom Viridiplantae; phylum Streptophyta; class Magnoliopsida; order Fabales; family Fabaceae; genus Lathyrus; species Lathyrus oleraceus. The sequence goes on along the minus strand of NC_066580.1, from coordinate 331,600,292 downwards.
GCATTATTGGATTTACTGATGTCAGATGAGATGTTCATGACATTAGCCTTGGATCTTACATCCATCTTTTTCAACAGTCTGTTGAACTGTCTTCTCAGCATTGCTACTTCATTGGCCAAATCTTCATCACCATCCTGGCTATTTCCCCTTCTGTGTTTGACATGAAGGCTATGCTTTTGTTTTTCTTTTCAGAACCATCATTCAATCCCATCTCAAAAGTTTGGAGAGAACCAATTAACTCATCAACCCTCATGTTGGAGATGTCTTGAGACTCTTCTCTGGCAGTCACCTTCATAGCAAACCTCTTAGGGAGAGACCTGTGTATTTTTCTTACCAGTTTTTCATCTGACATCTTCTCTCCCAGGGCTCCTGAGGCTTTAGCAATTTCAAGGATACTCATATGAAATTCATGAATATTTTCATATTTTTCATCCTTAAATTTTCAAACTTGGAGGTGAGCAGCTGCAGTCTAGACATATTTACTCTAGAGGTGCCTTCATGAGTGGTCTTGAGAATGTCCCAAGCATCTTTAGCCACTTCACGGTTGTTTACCAACCTGAAAATATTCTTGTCTACTCCATTGAGTATTGCATTCAGTGCTTTAAAATTTATAAGGGCTAGATCATCCTCCTCCTTGGACCACTGTTCTTCAGGTATCTTATCAGTTGTGGCTTCTCCTTCTTTAGTAATTATAGGATGTATCCAGCCTGTTAACACAGCCTTCCAAGCCTTGTTATCAAGAGATTTTAAAAAAGCTACCATTAGAGGTTTCCAATAGTCATAGTTAGAACCATCCAAAATTGGTGGCTTGTGAGCAGATCCTCCATCTCTCTCCATTGTACCAGAAAGTATTGCCCCTAGATCTCACCTAGAGCCAGAGCAGGATACCTGCTCTGATACCAATTGAAATTCCGGTATTAGATATGAGATGTCGAAGGTAATGTTACGACACTAATATCTGAGTAACACAAACAGGATAAAGATACAGAATGGTAAAGCAAAAGACACAAGCAATTGTTAACCCAGTTCGGTGCAACTCACCTACGTTTGGGGGCTACCAAGCCAGGAAGGAAATCCACTAAATAGAATCAGTTCAAAGACTCTTCGTACAATTCAATAAGTTACAGTCTTTCTCACCTAATCTCTACCCGTGCAATTTCTACCTAAGTACTCTTAGATATAAGAACCCACTCACTTCCCTACAATCACACCTGTGATCTTAAACAACAATCCCTTGAGAAAAGAAAACACTTTTCAATAACACACTCTTGATTTTATTTCACAGTTTCAATCAAGAAGACACACACTTGATCTTGCTTAACAGCTTTGATCAAGTAGACACACACTTGATCTTGCTTCACAGCTTTGATCAAGTAGACACACACTCTTGCTTAACAGCTTTAGAGTGACAAATTACAACCACGAATTAGACCAATTGGATCATCAAAATATGACTTGAATGGCTTACAAGTCTCACGACTAAACAAGACACAAACCCTAGCTCTCTCTCTATATTTTGCTTAGTATTGGTTGTGTTTTAAAACAGGTTTTCCAAGTCCCTTTTTATATAAGCATTCAGTTGGGCTTGGACATCTTGAAAACCCTAAATCTATTTTCCAATTAAATATTCTCATGACAGCTGGTTAGATCTCCTTGGAAAATAAGTAAATCGGGTTGTAATCAATGATGGAATGCGCCTGCAAATCAGATCTTCAATCATACATAGATTGCCATTAATTGTGCAATCACATAACACCAGACATTCATATTGAATGTTCTGTGTACATGTCATGACATCGGGTATGACATCCTGGAACAATCCTGCATAATTCCATAATTCCTTTTATAATTTCCAACAGGTACAAAACATCAGATATCATGACATCGTGTATGACATCCTGATACAATCCTGCATAATTATGTTTTCCATTTCAACTCCAGCAGGAACACATTATCAGAAGCCATGACCTTGTGTATGACATTATGAAACTACCTTGCATGATCATGTTCTTGAACTCCAGCAGGTACACGGGATATCTTATGTTAAGACATCATACATAACATCTTGTGAACACTCTTTTTTTACCAAAATTGCTGCCAACACATAGAACTAATAGGCCAGATGAATTCATCTGATCAAAACTGGGTCTCCCTAGACCCTATCTCCTACACTTTTCACCATATGAAAATGATTCCAAGAGCACCATTACTCTAAATGACATTCCAAACAACTTTCATGTTGAGACCGAGAGCTATTTTTGCTTGGAAAATCATTTTCTATGTTGAAACATTATAGGTCATTTTGTCTAAACCCTAATTTGAAAGTCAACTTACCAAGGCCATAGCTTGCTCAATTTTTATTATATGAAAGATTTCCAAGTTGCATAATCAAATTCAAGATGTCTACTTCGACTTTGATGTTTGGAGTGAAATCTAAATCAACTTTTATGACCATGTGATATGAGGATACATTATAGGTCATTTTTGACCTATACCATTGGACAAGTGATTTTTCCAAACTTCTAAAATACATAACTCTATCATTCTAAATCCAAATGACATGAAATTGGTGACCATTTTGAAGGTCTTTGAAAGAGATACAACTTTGATGAAGACACTTTTCTCATTTGAAGGTCACATAAAAAGTTAAGAAAGGTGGAATATTGAGATATATGGCTTGACACTTAGAAAAATTTTCAACATGTTGAAATTTCCAAACTTCCACCTTCAAATTCACCATGATCCAAGTTCCAACTGAAAAAGTGTTCAACATAAAACTGTTTCCCCTTGATCTAAGCTTTCGAAAGAGCCCAAGTTCATGCATTTTGGATGAAGTTCTCTAGGTCTGCGCATGGCTTTAAAAGAGCTGCATCATTGGAGAAAATCAAATGTCCAAAACTCCACATATCATTGCCTTGATACTCAAGCCTCATTTGAACTTCAGAACAGTTGGATATGGATCAAATTGGATTGCCTCATGGGCATGTACATGCCCATGCAAGCTTGTGCATGAAATGACCAAATTTAGCAATTTTTCAAGTGTGCAATTATCAATCCTAAATGCTATAAATACAAGGCCTCTGAGCTCAATTCAAACAGACCTTGCGCGCCAGGTTTGCCCCCCAATTGAAACCCTCACATTTCAAAGGAAAACCTGAGAATTTTCAACTTGAAAATTGAGTTTGAATCTCACAGTTTGGAGATTCAAGAACTCCAGGATCCAAAGCTTTGTACCATTGCTAAACCTCTCCTGCAAGCTTCTCAAGTGTGATTAGATCAAGGTTGAAGCAAGCAACATCATGTTCTGCACAACATTGAAGGTAAATTTCAGAAAACTTCATCTCTTCGATTCTCACTCAATTCTCATCATTTCTCTTGGATCTTTGGTTGTCTGAAGTCCTACCAATGCAGGCAAGAAGATTGAGTTGCTTAGAGTTCAAATCGAAGCAACTCAGTTGACACACCTCAAAATTCAACTCCTCTTATCTTTTTATATATTTGGAATTAGTTGAAATTAAGGTCAGATTCGTGCTCTACACCATTTTTTCTTTCAGATCGTGTCCTCCTTTTTCATTTTCTTGATGGTGATGAGTGAACAAGTCCGGTGGACCTCGCCTGAGAAGGTGACTAGAGGTCCAACGCCGGTGGTGTGCTGGACAGGTTCTGAGCCATTGATCTCATTTGAAATGTTTTAATCTCACACTTTAGTTTCAATTACCATCCCTGCAGCGCATTGACTTAGGTCTATTGTGGAACGCGCGTTTTTGTCCACTTGATCTGCCACCTCAATTAATGAGGGAGTTCAAGTGGCTCACGTTTTTTTGACTTTTTGATTTATTTTAATTCATATGAACTTCAATAATTCATATTAATTTTAATATTGATCCAAAAAATATGAGAGTTTCACCACAAAAATTTAAATAAATTCCTCTTTCATATTTTGAATTAAAATTATTTTTTGAACCATTATTAATATTTTTCATGATTTAATTGATTTTGTGTTTGTTTTTAATTGTTTAAAAATACTTTTAAGTCTTTCAAAATTCTGAATTTTTTTCCCCAAGGTCCTTTGACCTTGTTTGACCTATGATAAATCTCATGGCCATTTCTTTGGTGTTTTGAAGAGGTTTTAGGAATTTGACAAACCATATTTAATTTAAATGCCTTATTTTAGTAATTTTAATTTGAATAAATGCCAAATAATTGTGTTGACCTCTTGTGATGATTTGTGTAAGTTTGACTCATGTTGTTGGGCTTTGGTCAAGGTTGATTTGACTTTGTTAAGTCAATATCATTGGATTAAGGGGATTGATGGAATATACATTCCATCTCCCAAAATGAATGAATGATATTAATTTGGTAAAAAGTCCTACTTTGACCAATTTGAGCTTTGATCCATTCGCCTCCCTCTTCATCTATTCCCCATTTTTTATGCATTCATCTCATTTGGCATATGATATATCTAAGTCCTAAGGCTAGTTGATTGAAAAATTAACACAAGTATGGATGAGATTAGGCCACCTCTTTTGCATATTATTTTTCGTGTGCGGTATGTTTCATGAGCATAGTCCATTATACTATGTCTCTAACATGAATTAACACCAAAATTCTATTGCCCGACCTCAAATAGTTGTGACTTCTACATAAGTCCAATTATGATTGCTTAACATAGCGCTAAATTTTTGACACAAAAGGCATCGAATTCTAGTTAGTGAGATTGTAAGTCTCCCCTCTTTCATGGTATTGTGTGGAAACTTGGCCGTTTTTCCTTCCTTTGGAAGATGTCTTGGCTCAAGGATCCATGCTTGTGATAAGTGGGTTGAGTGTTCTCCAAAGAATGACTTAAAATGAAAAGCAAAAGCAAAACAATACTAACTTTTAACTCATTAATAACTAACATTTAATTTTAGTCCTTTATTTTAATGCACTTTAATTTTTAAGTTCTATTCATTTTCCATTATTCATACCATTCTAATTGTTTATGTTAGTGCAATTTTCACTTTGTCCATTTGGACCATATTGTGTGATGTATCTTGTTTGTGTATATTTTGTTTGTTTGTGTGGTCTTTGACCATTAATGTACAAAATAAGAACAAAAACCATAAAAAACTTTTGTGTGGACTGTTGACTTGATCTTGGACAAATTGGACTTAGAATTTAGGAAAGCTCTTTATGCTAAAGGACTGAGCCAATGCCAACATTTGTGTAACCGAGTGCTTGCAATTTGAAACTTCATCTGGTACATCTTTGAAGATCCCTTTGAGTTCATATGCAACATGATCATTGTGAAGCTGTTATTTTAAACCTATGACTTATGGAATTCATCTGTTACATGGGCAAATTTTAAAAAGATCATGGAGTGGCTAAAGCTTGGACGTGGCTATAAATATTGATATAATTGTGCATTGTGTGTTACTTGATTCAGAATGTCCAAGCGAATTTGGGTTTCTATAAGACATTCTTGTCTATTGGATTGCTACCCATTGGTCAGATCTTTTCAACTCTTAACTTTTAATTTTGTGCATAGGGTTAGTCTCTTCATCTCCTCTCTATTTATTTAATTTCAAAATCTCTTCCTCCTTTTAAAAATTCTTCTTTGCTTGAAATAGTTTTATTCTAAACGTTGACCACTTTGCAAACTAGAAACTTTGGCTTTATGCCATTGCATTTTTAAACTTCTTTTCTTAAATCAAACTTGTAAATAGACTTAACTATACTTGACCTAAACTTTCAAAAGCCAAAAATAACTAACACATTCAAACCATTTTTAGGCCTTGGTGCCTCTCAAACAAAGTTTTTGTTAAAGGCTATGCATTCACTTTGAAATTTGTATCACGAACTACGAGGTTTTGATCCCTCATTTTTATGTTGGTACATAGGCACAAGTCCGAAGGTCTTGCCAAACACAAAAATATAATTAATGAATTCTTTTCTCATCCATTCACTTTATTTGTTTGTAAACATCACTTTGTATAAAATACATATGCACACAAAAAAGGGCTCCCTAGGAGTACCTAGGACACTTTGGGTAATAACACCTTCCCTCTGTGTAACCAACCCCCATTACTTGTAATCTCTGACATTTTATTAGTTTTGATTTTAAAACTTCTTACTTTTGGGTTTTGTTCGTACTTTTTCCCTTTTCCCTTGGTGGCGACTCTTGTTATTTGATGTCTTGCTTATCCATAGCTCGACGATCATGAATTTACTACTACATTGAGCTTTTATCGCGAGGGTCGGTACGAAGACCTTACTCAGAATAGATTTCCTTGATAGAGCTGACGCTTGACAAGTAAATTGACATAAGTGGAAAACAGTCAAGGAAATCCATGACTTTGAGAATCTTGTCTAGAACCCAATGTCAATGGTCGTGTAGTACGGGTCCCCGAAAAGCTCTTCTCGTGAGGGTTGGTATGAAGACCTAACCCATAATAAATTCATTTGATGGAGTTGTCGATTGGCATACTTTTATTGTAAGCGGAAAATAGTCAAATGAATCCATGACTTTGGGGTCCCAGTTTCTAAAGAACCTTAGATCATGTCTAGTGAGATCCCTGATTGGAAAGCAATCAGTGTTATACTCCATTCCTTACGTTAGACATCTTATACTTATGAATCCATTCTTAAGTATTAATCCACACATGACCGTACATTCATGCATTCATACATCATAAACAGACATAACATTCATGCATTATTTGCATCTCACAAACAAAATCCCATACCACCTCCTGTTTCTTCCCAGCTAGTTGATTTCCCAACACACGCTCAGAACTAGAATCATGTCTCAAGTCACTATGGAAGAACTCTAGCAAGGCCAAGCTGCATTGAAGGAAGAAATCATCCAACTCAAGACTCAAATGAGCCTAGTTATGGAAATCATGTAAGAACTATTGAAAAAAGAAGGCAGTTCCACATCATCTTCCATGATGGAAATGTTCTCTCCTGTGCATTTGTTAGGCTCCCTCAGGTCATGAGCTGCCTAAGGGGTGTCATCCATAACTCGAACTTCCAAGGCTTCCCAATCAACAACCTCATCAGGTTCTGCTTCAACCAAGGGTATGAAAATCAGCAGAGACCCCGAAATAATATGGAAAAAAGGAATGCTCATATAGATCCAACTCTAGTGACGTATAGTAAACTCTTTCCATATATGATTCATAATTCAATGTTGGTTCCCAAGTCTCTCAAGGTTCCACCATAACCATTCCCACTAGGGTATAAACCTAACGTACAACGTGGATATCATGATCGGTCAGCAGGGAATTCGACCGAGGACTACAACAATTTCTAAGCTAGAGTACAACAACTGATTGATCAGAAGTACTTAACTCTGCCAAGAGAGATGAACCAAGTGCGGAATCAGAATTAGCATCCAAATCAGCGGTGAAGTGAAATTCTGGTATTCAGATATCGAATGTCGTATGCGATGTCACGACACTAATATCAAGACTTCACGCAACAATAATAGTAAGAAGATAACATATGTCCTATACGATGTCACAATATCAGGTTCAGAACATGTCATACCATAAACAATTATGCATATGACAAATGTTGTAAACGATGTCACAACATCGGATTCAGGACATGTCACACCAGAAACAATAACCGTGTGAAAAGCAGGAAGAAAATAACACAGGTAAATTGTTAACCCAGTTCGGTGCAAAGCAACCTACATCTGGGGGCATCCAAGCCAGGAAGGAAATCCACTATGATAATATTAGTTTAAAGTTATAAACAACCTCTAGTTTTACAAACTTCTCACCTAATCACTACCTGTGGAATTTCTATCTGAGACTCTCCTAGATATGAGACCCTTCGCACTTCCCTTCAATCATACAACATTGATAACAACTGAAATACAACCAAAGAACAGAAGACACACTTCCAATGAAACAGAGTGCACTCATGCTTAAAAGCTTATGAGTGACTCAAAATTATAACTCAATAAACTCAGTCAAATTCAAGTATCAAAGAGATACTAGAATGGATCACAAATAACAATAACAAATAAACCCTAAGAAAGACAATTCCAATGCTGCTTCTTCTTGTTAATTAGGTTTAGTCACATCCTCTTTAAATAGCCTTTGGTAAACGTGGGCTTCAGGCTAAGAAATAGCAGATCAAAACAAACTATATCAAATTAAATGTGATGTATCATTAAATGCTTCGACATCAAGTCTGCACAATCAAATCTTTCCTTAAATCTTTCGATATTTATTCTGCAGAATCAAATATGATGTCTCCATAAATATTTCAAAATCTGTTATGCATAATCAAATCTGATGTCTCCATAAATGCTTCGACATCCAGTCTGCACAATCAAATGTTTCCTTAAATGTTTAGACATCTATTCTGCAGAACCAAATTTGATGACTCCATAAATGTTTCGACATATGTTCTGCAGAATCAAATTTGATGTCTCCCTAAATGTTCCGTCATCCAATCTTTTTCAGAATCAAATCAAATCTCAACATCCCTTTTTATGAAACAAGTGCGCAATTGGAAACGAAACAAGAGTTCCTAAAATAAGCCTTCTTTGACAGTCAAATATGATAACTAAATATTCAGAGAAGAGTCCCTTTTTATGAAGTTCCTTTGACTCTCAACGCCAGAAAAGATCAAAGAGGCCAGAGAAATAGTTTTACCCAGTTCCTATGTCATACGGTCGACTTCTCCCTCTTTTTCTCAATAGTTCGCAGGTGCAACTAAGAGATCTACGACCTCCACTAACACCTCTTCCTTCAGACTACGATATGAATGCTCTGTGTGAGTTCCACTCTGAAGCACCTGGGCACTCGATCGAGAATTGTAAGAGTTTCAAATACAAAGTTCAGGGCCTGATTGACTCAAACACTATCGCGTTCACACCAAACGGTCTGAATAAACTGAACAACCCCATGCCACCGTAGAAGGGAACCTATGCAATGCCATAACCAGTGAAAAAGGATAAATTTGAAGAGTTTGTTTCTGTTGGAAGAGTCTGAATAGGAATATCTTTTGATATTGTTACAGCAGCTTCTGCAAGCATAATGACACCACTCTATGGTTGAAACAAGGATAATCACGTCAACATTTTTTCGCTCATTTTTCATATGTAATTTTCTTGCTTGTCATTGTAATATTCACTCGTAAAACTTGTCATTGTAATATTCACTAGGAATTTCCATCGCTAAATTTCAAAACTTTCCCAGTCGTTGCTAGGGATTATCATCTTTGAATTTCAAACCTCCCCAACCGTTGCTAGGAATTTCCATCATTAAACTTCAGACCTTCCCAGTCGTTTCTAGGGATTGTCATTAAATTCAAATCTTCCCAGTCGTTGCTAGGGAATCTTATTACCTTTTACATTGAGAATTATCTATCTTTTCTTTGTGACCTATTGTTAAGAAGTTCCCACTTCCTCTTGTATGAGAATTTAAAATCTTCCTAATTGTTGCTAGGGATTTTATCATCCTTTACATAAAGAAACTTATCCCCGACGAAGTCATTTTTCCCCTCACCTTTCTCCTTTACCTTTTGTCATTGAGCTTTTCTCATTGCTTTGTGCATAAAGGACCTTGATCCATAGCCAAATTGTGTTTTCCTTTTGCAAGACATCTCTCTACCTTTTGCAGAAGAATCCAAGTTATAATTGCACCCTTGTTGTTTAATTTTTGAAAGCGCAATAAATCTATGGAATCCTGTAGGAATGTATCAAGTTTTGGTCCCAACAAGGCCCATCATTTGAAGATATATCATGTTGCACATTGCATATAATTTCATATCATTGCATCTTTTCTCATAACTGTGATGTTTCATATGGAAGAATACCATATTCAATCCCCAGCAGATGGCTTCATATCAAAGTTATTTTCCATCCCATAAACACTTTTCTCACAAATGCACATAACCTCATATAACTTTAATTCCCAATAGGGATTTTTTTGGATGTTTTTGTATTTAATCCTCTCCTACCTAAAATGTATGAAAGTCGTTGCTATCCATACATTCAGGTCCGAGAAGACTAAACAGGGGAAGGTGTCATACCCCTAACTTACCCTACCTTCTATACAACTTCCATGGCCCTAATTCATAGGCATACATTCCCCATCTCATCACCTCATTTGCATTTACATTTATAACAAGAGATCATGCTACATGGACTCAAGGTATGGTATTCATATTTGAGGACCACCAAGATCTCTTAATCATGTGTGGATGTGTCCAATCCATCCTAAACCCTAATTTTCAGCTTCAAGCACTCATTGACCTTGTGAGACTACACAAGTCACCCCATTCACTTATAAAACTATAATTGGATGGTGGGCCTTGATTGGAAGCATTACATGTTCATCTGGTCATTTATGGGCGTTAACCCTAATTCTCTTATCCTCTGTGACTTGTCCAAGCCATTTTTTGACTGTGTGTTTTGTGCTTTGATCTTGGCCTAGAAGGAAACCCAAATCCCTAACTTTGGGTATGCTTTAACTTTGTGAATCTACATCAAGAGACCTCATGCATACCTAAACCCTAGTTTGTCTGACTTTTGTTCTTAACTAACCTTTTGACCCAAGAAACCCTAATTGTGGGTGCTCATAATTGTTTGATCATTTGATCTTTACTTGAGGCTTGAAACCCTAGTCTATAAGGTCTTTATTTAGGGGTTTGCTTGTTGCTTATTACCTGTTTCCTAATATGCTAGTTATGCCCCTATGCTTTTATGCTTTGATTTGATAACTAAAACCCTACTTCATAGAGTTTCTACTTGGTCATTCCATCATGCCTTTACCATCAATCATCTTCCTAAGATGCCTTGGTCAATTTGTTTGATCTTGGTATATACAAGTTTGCTTGTGATCTATAGTTGATGATGCATTTCATTGACCATTCCATATTGCTTTAATTCATGATCCATTGGTCTATTTACATCCATTCAATTTAATTCAATTCATAACCATATCATTCACAATGAAAATGCAGAAGATCAATATCTAAGCCAAAGTTTGACTTTGGTCAAGAGTTGACTTTTTGGTCAACTTTGACCAAAGTCAAACATCTTTTCAAAACTGTAATTTCCATAAATTTCAATCTTCATTAACCAAACATACATCCACTTCATTCATGCATGGCCATACAAGTGAAAGGTTTGGTTTTAAGTTTGAATCATCAATTTAAAATCACATAAGTTCATTCAAAAGCATGACACATGATTATCTTACAAGCATTACATCATGAACTAATTAACATGAATCCTATAACTGTTACAAAGAATTAATGCAGGGTTTCAATAAAGACATCCTCATTTCGTCTTAAATTAATCACCATTGTTCCTTGGAATTCAAGAAACATCAAGAATGCAAGTTATGGCATGGTGGTTTGGCCTAGTTTTGCCAAGTTTTGCCAAGTTTGGCCTACCATTTGGTCTTAACCCCATAAATTTATCATTCTTCAACCTTTTGGGGATCTACTTCTAGCCAAATGTCACATATGAATTCCTCTCCAACTTTGTTTCAAGACACAAAACCTAATTGAACACCTAAGGACCTCAAATTTGGGATTGGCCAAAATAGGTCAAGTTGCCTAGGCAGGCCCAAAACCATGTCATGACCACCTCTTTGCACCTATGCCGTTTTTACGTCACATAATCTTTTGATCCAATTCTTTTTTCAATTTGTTAAGGACATGGAAAAGATGGTTTCACCTAACTTTGGCCTAAAACTCACAAGCCAATTTCAATTGCCCCAAGCTTAAAAATCATGCCCTGCCAAGCTGCATGCTCGAACCAGACCTAGCCAAAGCATCCTTTCCAAAACACTAATTCATTTGCATTCCATTCCAACTGAACCAAGCATATGCAAAAACAATTAGAGGCGCCAAATGCAGGCCCAAATGAAGATAACAAGTTGGTACATATCTAGCAAAAAATGAAATCCCAAGAAAGCAATTTCCCAAACTTGGGTACAAACAAAATCAGGTTTCAGAATGAGTGGGGACCGTAATTGTTTCACCAAAAGACTCCCTTATGTAGAGCATGAGGTTGGAGGGCAAATTGCAGGTTCGAACTCATTCAACCTTAGTCAATAAGCATCCTTTTTTCACTTTTTCGGGTTCATACAAATTCATTCATTTTGACACTTATCACACACCCTAATCCTCCCGTAGCTTCCCTATAAATAGGACATTCTTCTACCTCATAAAACCAAGCTTGAAAGCCATAAAACCCATGTAGTAATCACCCATAAACAAGCCTCGAAATAGAGCATACGGTTGGAATATTTGAGCCATTTATAACACAACAAAAGAATCAAAACACATTCCTTGAACCTCCCTGAAGCTAATCGGATCAAGAGTAGATGAAACCACTTTATCTGAGTTACCCGAGTCCACCAAAATCTGCAAATTTCCACTTTTTTGAAAAGGTAGCAAACACGATCCATTTGTTTCAAGCAGGTTACCACAATGCTTGTGACAATGTGTTGATCATTTCCCATAACACTTGAGGTTGAAGACGATGGCTTGCACATATTTTTTCCTTTCGTTTCAATTTATTTTTGAATTATCCAACATTATCGTTCCATGTGTTTTATTGTGATTGGACACGCATTTGAGTGGGTTGACTTTACCTGATGCAACACATTTTGACCATAACCACGTGCATCTTAGCATCTGAGCCACTTGATTATGTTACCTTTTTTGTATGTTGATCTGAGGGTCCTAAGGAGTCACATGGTCAGCGCGTTTGGAACTATGGATCTAGTTCCAACAGATCTGGTCCATTGATGGTCCACCATTGACCAGACCCCTTCCTCTTGGGCTCAGCGCGTTTTGGCTTGAAGGGTTTTGGCTATTTAGGATCCTATTTTTTCTTTTACACCCCCTTCTTTTTTTTGTTTATTTACTTTTATTTTGATCTTACTTTCTTTCTTGTATATTTTATTTATTTTCTTATTTATTACATTCCTGATTTTATTTTATTTATTTCATTTTCTAATATTTTTCCTTTTTATTATTTTTACTTATTTATTTTATTTGTTTATTTTATTTTCTTCTAATTTGTTTATCTTTTATTTCTTTAAAATCATTTTCTTCTAATTTGTCCACCTGTGCCCCCACCAAGCTCATATTTAGGGTTTGAAACCCTCAATGCAAGAGATCAATCAAGAAAAGGTTCAAAATGGTTTTAAGTATCATATATGGATCCCCATGCTCTTTAATTTTCATTTTGATCAAGAATTCATCAAGAGTTTGAAGCTTGTTTGCCTTGGAAGCCCTAAGTCATCTAGGTATCTTGTGTGACTTCCTCGGTAAGTTTCTTCACCAATTGATCAAATATATTAAGGGATACTTCATTATACATCATCTCAAGAATATATTATCCTACATGAGCCCCAAATATCAAAATAACTTCAAATTTGTAAGTTGGTTCAAAGAGGTTGACCAAAAAAGTCAACTTGTCAAATCTAGGGTTCCCTAGACCCCATCTCCTACAATTTTTGTCATATGAAAATGATTACAAGAGTAAAGTTACTCTTTATAACATTACAAACACCTTTCATGTTGGTATCAAGATCTAATTTTACTTGGAAAGTCATTTTTTATGGTGAAAGATTATAGGTCATTTTGTTTATGCCCTAGATGGAGGGTCAACTTCAAAGAATCATAACATGCTCATTATTTATGATATGAAGGCCATCCAAGTCTCATGATCAACGTCAATATGTATTCTCCAACTTTTTTCTTTGATAGAGGTCAAATTTCACTTGCAAGACCATGTACCAAGAGGAAATATTATAGGTCATTTTGGGCCATCATCATTGAACAAGCAATTCCTCAATTTATAAAATCCATAACTCCTTCATTAAAGATTCAAATGGTGTTAAATTTTTGACCAAATTGAATAGGAATGAAAGATTTATGATGTTTAATAAGGAACCATTTTCATTTGAAGCTCATAGAAAAATTTATTCAAGATGGAAAAGGTGATCATTTGACTTTTAACTTAGAAAATTTTCAACTATGTTTGATTTCTCCAACTTCCACCTCAAAATTCATCATGATCCAAACTCCAAATGGAAAAAATTTCAAAAGAAACGTTTCTCCCCTTCATGTTACCTTTCCAAAGAGTCCAAGATCATGGCATTTGGTGCATTTTTGAGTAATGTCGCATGGGTGTAATGCATGGCCCCATTTGGTAAGATTGATGACCAATTTTCATTTTAACTAATGGATGGTTCCATGTTATCATTTCAGGTTGGCTTGCATTTGATTTTGGACCAATTCACATCATTCTTTGGGCCTAGCACACGCCCATGCAAGCATGCACCATTGCATTGCTATTTTTGGAAAAATTTAAAAATGTGTGGAAAGAAATGTGTAGGCTATATATAATGTCCCTTGAGCTCAAAAATAGATCCCTCTTGCCCAAACTTTGACCCGCTTCTTCCCCAACCTCCATTAAAGGATAAACTTGAGGATTTCTGTAGAAACCAAGTTTCAATTATCCTTCTATTTTGGAATTGAAACTCCAAGAATCCAAGCTTTTCAATCATCAATATCAGTTACTGCAAGTTGTTAGAAGCAAGCCCAAGCAAATTGAGATCAAGATCGAGCTTCCTCACTGCAAACAGAAGGTGAATTTTGTGAAACTTTCCTTCTTCGAGTCTCCCTCAATTCTCTATCATTTCACTTGATTTTTGGTTGGCTGAAGTCCTACCAATGTAGGAAACAAGATTGAGTTGCTTTGAGGTTAAATTGAAGCAACTCAGCTCATACTCCTCAATCTTCAATTCCATGTATCTTTGAATATACTTAGAATTGGAGAGTTTTGAGGTCAAATTTGGATTCCTAGAAATTTTCTCTTGAAATTAGTGTATGCACTTTTCATTCTGGTGAATGTTGTTGGTGGACCAGTCTGGTGAGGTCCACCGGAGAAGATGACCAAAGCCCTAGCTCCGGTGGTGTGGTGGCAAGGTCATATCCATCAGATCATCTCTCCACGTTTTAATCTTATCCCTTGGTTTTGATTACCAACGTTGCAATGTGTTTGGCTCAGGTGTTTGTTGCACCTTAGCGTGTTTATTTTATAATTTCTGATTTTATTTTAAATCTTTCTATTTTTATTAATTCATATTAACTTCATTTTTAATCCAAAAATATGGGACTTTCACAAAAAATATTTAAATATTTTTTTCTTCCATATTTTGCATTAAAATCATTTTTTGGATTAATTTTGATATTTTTTGTGAATTAATTGATTTTGAACTTGTTTTTAAATATTTTAAAATACTTCTGACTTTCCAAAAATAATGAAATTTTTTGTCTAAGTTCTTTTGACCTTGTTTGACCTAGGATAAATCCTTTAGCCATTTATTTGGTGAATTGAAGAGATTTTAGGTTTTGTCCATTTAAAAATGTATTTAAATTCATTTTAAAATTGATTTTTATTTGTTTATTTGTTTAAAAATATTGTTGAGCCATTTAATTGATCTTGTGATGTTTGACTTTCTGTTTGTCCTTTATCATGGTTGATTTGAACTTCCATTTGATCAATACTATTGGATCTATGGGGTTGATGAAATGTACATTTCATCCCCCAAAATGAATGGATAGTATTGATGAGATGAAATTCCTCCTATGATCAATTTGGGTTTCTATTTCCCCTTCCTCTTTATCTTCATCCCTATTCTTCCCCAATCACTCATTCACCAATGAATTCTCTTCATGTCTAATGCTAGTTAATTCATCAATGACTTTGTGTCAGATAAATCAACATGAGTCTGACTAAGATAGGTCCTTCCCACTTTGTTTTTTGTGTGTGATATGTTTTAGGAGCTTGGTTCTTTTTACCATGTCTATAACATGCATTAACACCAATATTTTTATTGCCCTACCTCAGATAGTTGTGACTTCTACATAATTCCAATTATGATAGCTTAACATAGAGCTAAATTTGTCCCAAAAGGCATAGAATTCTTATAAGTGAGAATGTAAGTCTCTCATTCTTAATGGTATTGTGTGAAGATTTTTCCTTTTTTCCATTCATGAGAACTAGTGGCATACTTGTTGATTTATCCAAGTTGGATCCCTTCTCATGGATGATGTCTTAGTTCATGTCTTCATACTTGTGAATGAATGGTTGAGTGTTCTCCAAAGAATGACTTAAACAAATTGAACTCTTCACTGACATTTGACTAACCTTTTATTGACATTGCTTTACTTTCAAGTCATTTACTTAATGCAATTAAAAAATCAGTATCTTTATCATTCATTGCCATTTTACATTTCATGCAAGATGTTTATGTTTCAGTCATTTTCCATTTTCTCACTTGAGCCATATTTTGTGATTATATATTGTGTGCTTGTGATTCTGTTCAGTTTGTGGTCCCAGGACCTTAAAATACTTAATAACAAAAAAAACCCTAAAAAATATGTTGGTGGACTGTTGGACTTGATCTGAATTTTTGGACTTAGGATAGGCAATCTTCCTTATGCTTCGAGGACTTAGCCAATGCCACTATTTGAGACTGAGCTATTCTTGATTGTGCCTTTCATCTAATGCAAACCTTGGGTGCTTCTGGTTCATCTGTCACTTTGTATCTGTGCTTGATTGTTGTATTGTTATTATTGTTTATGTCTGATAATTGTTTCTATGAGATTGCCACAAGGAATATTTTCATTTGATACATGTGAAGACATTGAAGACTGCCATCTACTAGAGTGCTTGCTTAGATGTTATGGATATCTTTATTTGATGCCTTGGTCTTCATAGTAATTGCTTGGATGTTGCTTATGCTTATTGCTTGCTTAAAAGTCCAAAGGAAATGGGTTTCTATCTGACATTCTTGTCTTGCGGATTTCATCCCATTAGTCAAATCTTTTCAATTCTTAACTTTTAATTTTTGTCTAGGATAGTCTCTTCAACTCCTCCCACTTCTTCAATTTCAAAACCTCTCCCTCTTTTCAAAAACCTCTTTTGCTTGTGACTTCAAACTTAAACATGTTATAATAAGTAAAAACTTTGGCCTTATGCTAATGAATTTTTAAACTTTTTCTTAATCAAATATATGAATGAAATTAACCATATTGACTTTAATTTCAAAAGACAAAAAGAACTAACAACCCCATTCAAGTCTTTGGCTTGTTTATCCCTTTTTCTGTTAAACTTTTGTTTAAACCAATTCACAAACCTCTTTCAAATTTTTACCACGAACTACGGGGTTTTGATCCCTCTTTTTTATGGTTGTACATATGCATAAGACCGAAAGTTTTGTCAAACACAAAATATAATTAATGAATTCTTTCCTCATCCCCTCACTCTATATTTTTATCAAACATCTTTTTGACCCAAACTCTTACACACAAATAAAGACTCCCTAGGAGTACCTAGGACACTTTGGGTGCTCATACCTTCCCTCTGTGCAATCAATCCCCTTACCTATAATCTCTGGAATTTTATTAGTTTTGATTTGAACACTTCTTATCTTTGGGTTTTGTTCGTACTTTTGCCATTTTCCTTTGGAAACAATGAAAATGCGGTGGAGACTTTGGTTTTATTGACGTCGAGTTAACTAATAACCTGATGGTCATGAATTTACCGCTACAAAAATAAAGTGGAGACTCTGCTGGGGAGTAGTCCTCAGTGGGTTTAGCCTAATTTTTGTGTGTGTATATATTTGTATTTCATGTTTGTTTGTATATATTATTGTGTGATACTTTGTTTGTTGTGCTTCGTGATCTTTGTGTGGTGAGATAAGTTCTAACCCGAACTTGAGTGCAAATTAAGATAGGAGGGTGGTATAGTCATGTTGGATTTGAAGGAGTAGTCCTGAAAGAGTTTACATTAGATCCCCTTCTCAGTGGAGACCTCATTGGAGCTTCTGATGTCACACGAGTAAGTCATGGATATGCATTACTTTCTCTAATTTGGGGGTCCGAGAAGTTGAGGACCGTAGAGAATTTAACCCAACTTGGCCTATTTAGGACTTAGTGTGGAGTCTGTTCAAGTGTAGACTTGATGGCAGTTATCATGTGATAGTACACTCAGACAAGTTTCTCTTGAGAATATTATAGGTTGATGAGTTAGTCATCCTAACCTATAGTATCCGATAGATGGGAGCACGACACTGGGAACATTTTAGAACATGATCTACAGTTTTTTATCCTTAGTACACTCCTTTGGGATGGTTCTTAACCTGACTCTATGCTCGTGACTCTCAATAAGCCCTTTGATTCTATGTTGATCTGATCAGTCTCACCAATATCAATGGAACTTGGGTGTTGATAAGGTGAAAACCATAATCCACCAAAATGGATGATTGATCTTAATGACGACTTGATCCATCCCTTGAACTTTGTTTGTGTTTGCCTTGTGTGTGATCCCTTGTGTGTGATTGTTGCATTCATACATACATGCGCATCATAACATTCATCACACCAGTAAAATCTCAAGGAAACTAAGGTCCATTTGCATATATTTTCATATCATGGATTGTGGACAAAGGAACACTAAGAAGTACAATTTCAGGTGTCCCAACTTAAGAGAGTTAAGGAAGCTGTCATCCTTTGGATTAGATCCCTTGGACTTCAAGCAACATCATAGGAAGCTTTTGTCCATACTGTCGACTGATGTGGTTGAAGGATTTTTTAGTGTCTTGGTGCAGTTTTATGACCCTCTCTACCAATGCTTCACTTTTCCCAACTATCAGCTTGTGCCCACGTTAGAGGAGTATGCCCATCTCTTGGGTATGCCCATATCTAACAAGGTACCTTTCAGTGGATTGAAGGAGATCCTGAGATCTCAAGTCATAGTCGAAGCTCTTCATTTGAAGAAATTTGAGATTTATGCTAATTTAGTGAAGAAATGAGGGATTCTAGGGTTTATTTCTGAGATTCTCGTTGGTATAGCTACTGCTTTTGCTCAAGCCGGTAGTATGGATGCTTTCAAATCCATCTTTGTATTGCTCATCTATGGTCTAACTTTGTTCCCTAACATTTACCATTTTGTTGATGTTAACACCATTATGATATTCTTGATTGGGAATCCTATTCCGAATTTGTTGGGTGTGACGCAACGCGAAAAACAACCGGCGGGAAAATAAACAAACAGAGCCGCCACCGTGCGTTATTTATCCCAAAAGAGGGAATGGAAACGCTCAAAGTAAACCTGGAAAGGAAATGGTCTTACGACCGGAGATTACAAGGTACGGGAGTCGGTTACGCAAGGGGAAGGTATTAGCACCCCTCACGTCCGTCGTACTCGACGGAATCCACGCTCAAAAGAATAGAATAAGGTCGCTGAATAACTGCTCGAAAAGAATGCACACACACTGGAATAAACAGGTGGAAGAAGACGGAAGCGGACTCGGCCGGATGTCGCATCCTAGGCCTACGTAGTTTGTCTGAAACAAACATCAGAGTCGACGTAGTTCGGGGAAACGGGGAACGGGCTCACTAGGATATCGCATCCTATGCCTACGCATCTCATCTGGAATGAGAATCAGATCTACCGTAGTTCGGCTAATGCATGCCGAAACAAAACACAACACAGAGACGCTGAGACGTCAAAAGAAACTCGACAAGGAAACGGAATGCCAATAGCTGGGCTTACGTCCGACACCAAACAACAACGCAAACAAGGAAACCGACTGCCAATCGCTGGACTTACGTCAGACTCCACACAAACAAACATGAAAAGGAAACCGAATGCCAATCGCTGGACTTACATCAGACTCCAAGCACACAACAAACAAACGGGAAACCGAATGCCAATTGCTGGACTTACATCAGACTCCAAACACACCACAAGAAGGAAACGGAATGGCAATTGCTGGTCTTACATCCAACTCCTAACACCCACAAAAAAGGTTATCAAACAGACAAGCTAATAGGGAGTCTGGAACTCGAGTCTAATAGTTGTCAAGCAAACACACGCAAAAAAGAAAAAGGGTGCCCGGAGAGATCTCGCACGATCTCCTGCCTACGTACCTCATCTGGTATGAGGATCAGGACAACGTAGTTCCCCCTAACAGGGGAGAAACTTTCTCCTAACCAGAGACCGGGAAATAACAAACTAAAAGGGAGACTGACTCGAGCCTAATAGTTGTCATGCAATCCACAATAGTCCTAGGTTGAGGTATCTGAACAGAACCTAACTCGCACAGGCAACTAGTCAAGCAAACAACAAATAAACAACCAGTAAACATCGCAGGTGAACAGGTATCACACACTATATGCAAACAAATGGCTCATACAAGGCTGGGCTTTAGTCAAGGGGTCATATCAACCTCGACAAACAAGCCAACTGGAAGGGGTATCTGACAAAGCTCTTAACCACTGACATTGACCGTCAGGGTGAGCAGATGAAAAGGTAATGAGGGTTGGACCTCATAGCTCTTAATCCAGGGCTGGGTGAGCTTGAATCAATGAATGTGTGGGAGTCCAGAATGGGGAACTCTACTCCACATAACTGACACAACAAGATTTTGGGTGTTTATTCAAAATGCATCAGCACGTAGTGCGAGCAAGATGAAAGACTCAACTGAATAGCAGGGGATGGACTGCACATCCCTTTTATCTGCCAATGCCTCTTCACTTAGGAGGTCTTTACATGTACAAGGCACAAAGATAAACAAGCACAAACATTGCCTCCTAAGGAGGGCTTCAGATAGGTGCCTGCCAAAAGAACATGACAGGTCTTCGAGACTACATGGAGTACAAGAGTGTCTACCTGGGTGGTATGCCAACCACAAGCAAAGCAAAGCAACTCAAACAATGAGTTAAAGCGGCTAAAGTACCTGTAATAAAAGCTAAACAATCAGTACTATGTTCAGACAAACAACCAACAGATATTAACAGTCAGACAACCAATATACACAACATGTAGGCCATAAACTCATTTGAGTTCACCATCAAAGACCTACAACACAATCAACATTAATTAAACAAAGTGACTTGCATCTCAGGCAAGGAGATCGCATCATTCATTAGAACTTATTGCTTGAACCTGAAATGCACTACTTAAAATGTGAGTACAAACCCCTAGGGCAAAGCCTAGGGTCAAAGGTGAAGCAAAAAGTCAAAACAACAACCAATATTCAACATATAACACATTTATTCAATCATGAATGAAGAAAATAAAGTCAGACAAAAAGTTGCCAAAAATAGAAAGTGACTTATAATGAAAGTTTCCAAAAATGGAAACTTTTTCTCCACAAAATTACAAGTCAAAAAATGCTTCAAATGAAATTGTGTTCAACATGAAAGTTGTAGATCTTGCTCTCACCTTTTTAAAAAGTCCAAGAACTTGAAATTCCCATGTATGGTTGGCAAGTTATGGTCCAATCATTTTCCAAAAATGCCTAAAATCAAAGTGGCATAACTTTCACATGGAATGTCCAATTTGGGTGATCTTTCTTTGAGCAAACCCCATTTCACATGTACTTTCGTGTTGCATGGTCAAAATTCATCAAAAATGGTCAAGGCAAAAAGTCATTTTTCAAGTGGATTCTTTTGAATTTTTGGTGTGAGATAGTGAAATTGAGAAATACAAGGCCAATGCACATGAGACCACTTCCAACACTTCACAAATGCCAAATGAAATTTGCTCCAACTGGTTTTTGCTGTCACATTGCTTAATTTGGAAAGGTCATTTTTGGACTTTCACTTAAATCACATTTCACTAATTCACTTTGGTTTTTGCTAATTTGGATTAGTAAATGGATTAAGGAGATGGTATATATCACTAATCGTAACAGAATTTCATAACCACATTTCATTTTCCAAGATTGCAACTACTTTTCCCTCCAAAATCACAAAATTCTCTCAAAACTTCATCACTTTTTTTTCACAATTCTAGTCCAAATCTTCATCAATCTTGTTCATTCTTCGTGGATCCATGCTTCATAATCCTTGGCACACGACTGTTTCATCAATTCAAGGCAAAAACATTGAAGAACTTGGACTGTCATAAGCAATATCAACAATGGCAATTTCGTGATTCAAGCATCTGAAGCATCATCGAGCTAAGCTTGCCTTTCCAATTACTTTCCACATCCTCAATCTTCATCTGTTTTGGAGTTTTGCACCTGGAAACGCGCGATTGCACAAGCTGCTTCATCTACAAGGTAAAATTCGATCTCCTTAATTGCTTAAATTGTTAGGTGGTTTTGGTAGGTCTTCCAACATAGATCATCATGATGCTTGTAGTTTGTGATTTGGTTAAGTGTAGGATGAGAAATCTTGATCTGAATATTTGATGTGCATTCTTTTTTTGATCGATCCGGATAACATGTTGAGAGTTAGGTTAAACAAATTACATATTCGTGATGTGCATGCTTGGACGGTTCTAATGATGTATAGTTTGCTGATTTTGGTTAAGATTTGATGTTCATCATTTTCTGGATTTTCTGGAAGTGTGTTTGTTGAAGATGATGAGCAACACGCGTGTTAGATCTTGTTTTCGCCTGGCTTGATTTCAAATGTTGTTTACCGCGCGCCCTGAGCCAATAGCAACGCGCCAACGGATTTAATGAAACGACCGTGTTTTGGTCGTGTGGCTCATATTTACTGATTTGCCATTATTCCATTTAATTGGCATTATTTCATTATTTCTTTTTCAATTTTCATTTCAATTTAATACATGATCTTTAGAAATTCATAACTAATTCATCCTTTATCCAAAATTAGTGAGGTTTTTTTCATGATGCTCCTTGTAATATGTAGAATTTAATCATGATTTTTGTGATTTTTGTGAACGTTTAAAAAATTAAAATGCCTAGGGTTTGCTTGGTAGTGTCACATTGGTACATGATTTGCCATATCTTTCATAAAATGATGATGCTTTCAAAGAAATGGATGAAATGTTTTGTGCATATTCTCTCTTTGATGGTGATTTTAATGTAGAGTTTGTAATTTTTTGATACTTGGTTGTTGAGATATGAATTTTTGAATAGAGGTGTGACAATTTGTGTCACACCAAGCTTGATGAACTTCATGATTTTATTTGATGTGCTTAGGGATGTTGAATTGTGCCAAATTTTTGCATGATTGAGCATATGTAGGTTGAGATAACATGTGAATTTTTCTGGATTTATTGATGGCATTTTCTAATTGATTGGGATTTTCTCTTCTGTTGGCTCATTTTGTGACATTTTGTGACACATGTTGGCATTTGATTTGTGAAATTGTCATGATTAACTTGATGGATGTGAAATTTGACATGTGGATTGTAAACACATTATAGGTCATTGTGGTTTTTATCCCATTCATTTATCATGTATTGTCACTGTTTTATGATTTTTGGAAGTTGATGCTTGTGTTGATGCCTTGTGTTGGCTTGTTTGAAATTGCATGAACTTTCTGATTTTCATTGACCTACTTCCTTTTGTCCAATTGAGCTGAAATTTGACATGCTATTCATTAGATATGTTCTGTTTAGACTTGAATTTTTGTGGAATTAATTGAATTGTTTTGGTATTGATTTGATGTTGATCATTCTGTTTGGTCATTTGAGGTTGCAAATTGCATGTGTGATACCTTTTTGTGCATGAAATGATGATAATGATTGATATGAGCATGGGACCAATTGCATTTGTTTCTAAATTGATTGATTGTGATTTTGGATAATTTTCACTTGCTGTTTTGATTTTTTCATCTCCCTTGGACCCTAGGC
Organism: Lathyrus oleraceus; assembly: GCF_024323335.1. Classification (NCBI taxonomy): domain Eukaryota; kingdom Viridiplantae; phylum Streptophyta; class Magnoliopsida; order Fabales; family Fabaceae; genus Lathyrus; species Lathyrus oleraceus. Next base: position 331,576,639 of record NC_066580.1, on the reverse strand, counting down.
TTGGCCTAGTGGTCTTGTTTCTCATGTTTGGTTTGGATTTTCAGGTTGAGATGCAAATGGTTTAAGGAGATTGCTTCAAGTTAATTAGGTTGGCTTGTGAATTGTTTATGATTAACATTGACTTTGTGTTGTAGGGTTTTATGCTTGAGTTTGAGCTCATGGCTTGCACTTGTGTGCATTAACTTGTGTTTGACTGTACAGATTAACTGATTGACTTTTGCTGTTTAATGTTGGTTTGTCTGGTATACTGATGATACTTGATTGATTTCAGGTACATTAGTTGCTAACAGTTCTTTAAGAACTTGCTTGTTGTTGCTTGGTTGTATAAACCAATTGAGGTAGACTTCCTTTCTCCATGTAGTCTGGAAGACCTGGCCTGTTACTTGGCCAGGCAACTGTCTGAAGTCCTCCTTAAGAGGCGATGTTTGTGATTGTTTAACTTTGTCCCCAAGCAGGTAAAGACCTTGATTAAGGCAATTGGCAGAACCCAAGGGATGTGCAATCCATCCCCTGCTATTCTTGTTGAGTCGTCCCTCTGCTCACACCACTGTGTTGATGCATTGGGACACAAACCCAAGATCTTGTACATTGTACAGTTGTGTCAGTGTCTTGAGTGTAGAAGGGTTCCCTCTTTCTGAACCCACGCTCCTTTGTCTGAAGCTCTCCCTAGCCAGGGATAAGAGCTGTGAAGTCTAATCTTCACTCACCTTTCATCTGCTTCACCCTGACTCTCAATGTCAGGGTTAAAAGCTAACACTACCCTTGTACAGATGACTTGCCTTGGCAGTCGAACCCTTTGTTTGAGCCCACTTGACTGGATATAGTGTGTGCTACGTGGAATGTTTGCTTTGCTTTGTTTATGCTTGCATGCTTGCTTTCTTCCTGGATAGGATTAGCTTGCTGTTGTGCAAGTAGGTAGAAACCATAACATAGGGCAATTATGCATGATAACACTAGGCTCGAGTACAGCTCCCTGGTAGTGTGTCTCCCCTTTGTTTCTGGCTAGAATTTCTTTCCCTTTCGGGGGAACTACGTCGCCCTGATCCTCATACCAGATGAGGTACGTAGGCAGGAGGTCGTGCGAGGTCTCTCCGGGCACTTTCTGTTCTTTTTGTGTGTGTTTGTCTGACAATTGCTAGGCTCGAGATCCCGACTCCTTAGCAACTTGTTGTTTGTTTGTTCTTGTTGTATGCTTGGAAGCCGGTGTAAGTCCATCAAGTGGCATCTGGGTTCCAGTGTGTGTCTGTTTGGTTCGGGCACTGATGTAAGTCCATCGAGTGGCATTCGGGTTCCAAGTTTGCCCGTGTTTGTGTGTGTCTGGTTTGGCGTGCGTGAGCCGAACTACGACAGCTCTGATTCTCGTTCCAGACGAGATACGTAGGCATAGGATGCGATGTCCTAGCGAGCCCCCTTCCTCTTAACCCCACCTGTGTTGTTTTCGGTGTGTGTGTGTGGTGTTTGTTTTAGCAACCTTTTCTTTCTTTTAGAGCGTGGATCCTGTCGAGTACGACGGACGTGAGGGGTGCTAATACCTTCCCCTTGCGTAACCGACTCCCGATCCCATTCTCTTTGGTCGCGAGACCATGCTTTTCCCAGGTTTACTTCGAGCGTTTCCTTTCCCTCTTTTGGGATAAATAACGCACGGTGGCGGCTCTGTGTTGTTTTGTTTTAGCCCGCCGGTTGTTTTTCGCGGATGCGACAGCTGGCGACTCTGCTGGGGACTTGAGATGTTGACCTGTTGCTGGTCCATCTTCCCTAAGCGAGTCTCTCCTAGCGTTCTAGGATAGTTTAGGTTGCTTGTGCTTTATTTATTGCATTTATTATTCTGACTGTGTATATATTTGCATAAATATTTGCATGCATCATACTATCATGTTGTCGTCCTCTGTGCAGGTGGTTCCTCTGTTTTGGGGTGGGTGTTCTGAGTGGGGCTAAAACCCAGGCCCGAGTATACACCTAGGATTAGTGTGGTCTCATGTTGCCTCTTTCATGTTAGGTTAACATGTGCTGGGCAATGTGATGTACCACAAGCCGGACGAGGTTCATTTGATAGTGCTATTCCTTTGTGGGGTACTCCACTCTGGTTGAGTCACTTCATCTGAACTATTGACTCTGGTGACCGATCATTTCCCGGATCTTTGGTTTAGATGATCTCAGGAGAGCTACAATGGCACACCCGAAAGGGCAAACCCATTGAGTATCTTTGCCCGATTGTCGAGACTATTATCCGCCTTAGGATGACCTGATTAGAATTTACCTGTGAGGGGAGGGTAATTCTTTCAGATGCATGTTCAGATGGTGACTCAGATGGTGACTTTTGGTTCCGTTGATCAGAGTCATATTTATAAGTCGGATTTATGGCCGTTTATTTCTGAGACGCCAGAGTGTTGTCCGAGTTATTTATCAGTGGGGATCCGTTTATTTCTGGATTCCCCGGGCCGATTCAGATGTTGTGGTGATCTGCTCAGAGATTGTTTGACGATGGTGATGTATCTTCCATTTATTTCGGAACCCTTGAGTTGGATTTGTGGTTACATTTTCCTTCAGATGGTTGTGATCAGTTCAAAAGTCAGGGCTGTGATTCAGTGCAACAGTTGATCAGATGACTTGGAGGATGGCAATGCATTGCATTCATTCATCAGCATCATTATATCTTGCATTTACCTGCATCTAACACATGTTTATCCATATGCATGGACATTTTTGATCGAGATCCTGGTTGAGAGACTTTCTGCTCAGATATGAGGACCGGTTTGAAGCATGATGTTGCTTACAGTTTCTTCAACCCAGAGATTGATGAGTTGAGAGATATGATAGCTTTGATTACACCCGACCATGTGGGGATGTTCAGAGAGGCATACGGTAGTATTCTGAAGATGGTTTTCAGGCTCACAGATAGTGACAGGAGCGCCATTCATACACTTCTCCAGTTCTATGACCCGGGGCTGAGATGTTTTGTGTTTCCAGATTATTTGTTGGGACCTCTGATGGAGGATTATGCTAGCATTCTGGGTATGCAGATCCGTGATCAGATTCCTTTCCATGCTACTAAGGTGGAGCCTGTTGTTATGGAAATTTCCCGTGCTCTTTATTTGAGTCCGGAGATGGTCAAGGAGGGTTTGAAGGAGAAGGGAAAATTACCGGGTTTTCATTTGGGTTTCTTGGAGGCTAAAGCCAAGGAATATGTTGTTGCGGGTAATTGGAAGACGGTCTGTGCTTTGGTTGCTGTGAGCATTTATGGCGTCGTTCTGTTTCCTAATCAGAAGAACTTTGTTGACCATAATGCTATCAGATTGTTCATACAGAGGAACCCTATTCCTACTCTGATCGGAGATGTCTATTACTCAGTTCATAACAGGAATGAGAAGCGACGTGGGGGTTTGATCAGGTGTTGTGCCCAGTTACTATTCAGATGGTTTATGGGGTATTTGCCAGGTGCTTTTGCTCATCTTGATCCTTCGTTCAAGTGGTCGTTCAGATTGATGGGTTTGCGGGCTGCTGATATAGCATGGACTCATAATGGTATGGCTGGGCGGGATTTCATATACAGTTGTGGGAGTCTTCCCAATGTGCCTCTTGTAGGAGTTCAGGGTTGCGTCAATTACAACCCGGTGCTTCTCAGGAGACAGATGGGGTTTGCTGTGGAGGGTCCTCCTCTTGGGCGAGAGATTCAGGAGTCCTTCTACTTCTCAATTGAGGGTAATCAGGCCAAGCTGAGGCAAGTTTTGGATGAGTGGCGTGATATTAAGAGAAAGGGAAAAGTTCCTTATGGCAAGGTCAATAGCCGGTATTTTCCTCTATTTGATGGTTGGCTTCGGAAGAGAATTGAGATTACGCATCTACCATTTCCGGGAGGTGATCCTGGGTGTCCCATGATTGAGGGTCCGCGTTCTTCTGTCGGTATGGAAGAATTCCTCGAGATGAAGAGGGCCAGAGATCAGTTGCTTGCAGAGAAAGCGGAATTGGAGATGACTGTTGCTCGGGTTCAGACGGCCAACCAGGAGATCAAAGTGAAGATGGGAGATCAAGACAAACGACATGCCCTGGAAGCAAAGCGTTTTGAGATGGATACTGCCTATTATGGGAAGATCAGCCAAGCCTTAGCATCATCTACCAGAGAGCACGACATCACTAAGGAGAAGCTGGCCAGAGCTTCAAAGGTCATTGAAGATGAGAAGAGGAGGCAGATCCTTGTGAAGACCCAACGAGACGATAGAGCCAGAATCCTTGCTGCAGAGTGGGAAGCGGAGAAAGCAAAGATCATCGCCGAGAGAGATCATTACATTGCTGAGAGAGATCATTACTTCAGGCAGATGAAGATTCACCAGAAAGAGGTGGGGAGATTACAGCAAGAGAACACCGAGCTCAGGTTCGCCGCAGAGTTCGCGAATATGGTTGATGAGATAGGACCTTCTGGGGGACCCTCATCGGGCTAGCTTTATCATTTGTGTGGATTACCGTCAGGCATGTTGACGGAATTCATTTGCTTGTATTTCTTTCCTGAATCTGGAGATTTGTATCTGATGTGATGTATGACTATGGCACTTATTGTGCATTTTGCTATGTGATGGTTATTTTCATTTAGTGATCAATCTTCAAGCTTTATTTGCTTTCCCGTATGCACTCACACAAGCACACACATGGTTGGGGGTATTTCTGCTAAATCATATGTCTCGGATCTGTATGATGAAACCAGATGCTGAATGTCGGAATATTGCTGCCGGATTATTATTTGTCTCAATGAAGCCAGGATCAAGAGACAAAGTGTTCCTCATGTGGATAAACACTGCATTCATGCATGATCATAATAACTTGTGTTTTATTTTGCAGGTACCTGTTGCTAACGTGCTTGATTGTTTCAGGAATCATTGCTCGTGCTCGCAAAACTGTACCTTTGCACTCAACACGTCCTCACAGATACTTCACACGGCGCAATACTCCCAGACTGATGGATCTCCCAAATACTGATATCCTTGAGCTGAAGGACAAGATGAGCGAGCTGATCAATATCATGCAAGGTTTTGCAGTTGGTCAAAAGGCTCTAGCTGACAAAGTTGAGAAGCTCGAGCGGGCTTCAGCGGCTAACAGTGGTGTGAACCTAGATGGTGTCTCCAACCAGGGGTTGGGTGGTTCTCGAGACGGTGGTAAGAGGACAACAGTGGGTATAGTGAATAACGCTGCTGGTTTTGGTGCTGCTGGTGGTCAACCTGGGCAGAAGTTGAAGGACAGTCTGTTCCCGCCTTTCTTCGGTGTTGATGACGACAGAGAGGAGGATAGGGAGGCTGATCAGTTCTCGATGCATAATGAACCGTTTGGTCAGTATGGTGCTCCACCACAGAACAAAGAGATTCAGCTGCTGGCTGAGAAAATCAGGGCCTTGGAGAGTTATGCCACTCCTGGGGTGGTCAATATGTCAAATATGGGGCTAGTGGAGGGGATTGTGATCCCGCAGAAGTTCAAGGCGCCCGCGTTTGATCGATATAATGGGAGTTCCTTCCCCGAAACACATCTTCAGGCATTTGTTCGTAAGATCTCTGCATACACTATGGACCAAAAGTTGTGGATGTATTTCTTCCAGGACAGCCTGTCCGGAGGCTCACTGGAATGGTACACCAAGCTCAAGTCCTCAGATGTCAAAAATTGGCAAGATCTTGGGGACGCATTCTTTAAGCAGTATCAGTTCAATGCTGATATGGCTCCGAGTCGTACCCAGCTGCAGGGTATGTCTCAAAAGAACAACGAGGGGTTTAAAGAATATGCCCAAAGGTGGAGGGAGTTGGCTGCCAGAGTGCAACCTCCACTAGTCGACAGGGAGATGTCCGATCTCTTTATGGGGACCCTGCAGGGGGCATATGCTGAGAGGATGGTTGGTTGTCCGGTGACCAACTTTTCTGATATAGTGGTGGCTGGAGAGAGGATTGAGAGCTGGTTGAAGCTCGGGAAGATTCAGGGTAACGCTTCTTCTTCAGGGTCGAAAAAGCCTTTTGGGAATGGTCAGAGGAAGAAGGAGGGAGATACCAGTGGGGTCTATGCACAGAGAGGACCCAGTAGGGATCGTTACTTCCAGCATACTACTGCGGTAACTATTCCTGCTGAGCATCAGCCTGCACCGCAACATCAACAGCAACAACCTCGACAACAAAGACAACCGTTTCAGCAGGGGCCTCAGAGGGCCGGGTACCAGGTCAAGGGCCGAATGAACGACCGTCAGTTTGACAGGCCACCGGTGACTTACTCTTTTCTGCTGAAGAAATTGCAAGATTTGGGGCTGGTACAACTCAGAACTTTGGCACCTTTGAGACCTGATCAGAGGCCAGCCAATTATGATGAAAATGCAAAATGCGAATTTCACTCGGGTGCTCCCGGACATAGTGTAGAGAACTGCAAAGCTTTTAAGCATGTGGTTCAAGACCTGGTGGATTCGAAGGCTATCAACTTCGCACCATCTCCCAACGTCAATGCTAATCCCATGCCCGCGCATGGTCAAAGGGGGGTGAATGCTATCTCTGAGGAGGGCCGAATCGGGTTGTTGAGGGTTGATCAACTGAAGACTCCTCTGGCTGAGGTTAAAAGGCAGTTGATGTTGAATGGGGTTCATCCGGGTTGTGGTATTGATTGTGCTGAGTGCACTGTTGTTCAGAACGGGTGTGAATTATTGAGGAAGACTGTCCAGGGTCTGATGGACGAGGGGAGTATTGTGATTGGAAGAAGGCTGATAAGGGGAAAGATGAGGTCTCCACCATCACGATATATTTTGATCCTGTGGATTTGTCTAATCTAGCTGAGGCGGCTCCAGTTACCATCACGGTACCTGGACCAATTCCGTATGACAAAGATGATGCCGTGCCTTGGCATTATGGTGGAGAAGTGTATTGCAATGGGGAAAAAATAGAAGATCAGACTGCAAGTGAAACCACCGTTTCAAAGGTGGATAATGCCGGTACCAGCGGTTTCACTCGCAGTGGAAGATTGTTTGCTCCTGATGCCTTGAGGGGAGGAGAAGGAGAGAAAGAGAAAAAAGAAAAGGCTGAGGCTTTAGCCAGGGCAAAAGGGAAAGCAGTGGTGAATGATGGTACTCCTGATGTGACACCGGCGCCTGTTGGGTTGGAAGAAAAGCTTGACGATGATGCAGAGGAATTCTTGAGAATCATCAAAAAGTCTGAGTACAAGTTGGTAGACCATCTGCAGCAGACTCCTTCCAAAATTTCGATTCTATCGTTGTTGTTAAGCTCTGAGGGGCACAGGGAGGCTTTGTTGAAGATCTTGAAGAAAGCCTATGTTCCTCAAGAGATAACCATTAACCAGTTGGAGACGGTCGTGTCTAACGTGCATGCCAGCCATGGGTTGGGTTTTACAGACATGGATCTGACGGTGGATGGGAGGAATCACAACCGGGCTCTACACATTGCAATGGAATGTAAAGGAGCCGTGCTTTCGCATGTGCTGGTTGATACCGGCTCCTCTTTGAATGTGTTGCCAAAGAAGGCTCTGGCTAAGCTGAATTGTGACGGGCTGATTCTGACACCCACTGATTTGATAGTGCGGGCGTTCGATGGGTCGAAGCAGGCCGTGTTTGGAGAGGTTGAGCTTCCAGTGAAGATAGGCCCAGAGGTGTTCAAGTCGACATTCTACGTCATGGATATTCAGCCGGCATACAGTTGCTTGTTGGGTAGGCCATGGATCCATGCTGCTGGGGTAGTAACGTCGACTTTGCACCAAAAGTTGAAATACATCTGGGAAGGACAGGTTGTCACGGTGTGCGGAGAAAAGGACATCTTTGTCATCCACCTGTCCTCATTCAAATATGTGGAGATGGACGGCGAAATCTGGGAGACGCCGAGTCAAGCATTCGAAACCGTCAAGGTGGAGAATGCTCTGTTTGCAAGAGAAGAGGAAAAACTGTCCATTGCTTCGTACAAGCAGGCCGCCGAGGTGGTAAAGAATGGAGAGGCTCCTGGTTGGGGTAGGATGATGGATATCTCCGCAAAGAAGGACCGCTTCGGAGTGGGGTACCAGCCGAACAGAGGCTCAGGACAAGGCAGAGGACGTCGTACGTCAGTCACCTTCACTAGTGTCGGAATGTTGGATCCGGATCACATCTGCATGATGAGTGAGGAAGCTGATAGCGACTGTGAGATGGACCAGTGGATAAAGCCGTGCGCACCAGGGATGGGAATCCCGAACTGGAAGGCTGAAAAGATCATCCGGGTCACTCTGCTGGAAGAGTAATATTTTTCCTGTTTTCAGTTTATATGCATGAAAGCCATACGTGTTGCCCGACACGTAATGGTTCATTGTAAGGGCCACCTCATGTCTAAATTTGCAAATTTGCATCATTAATAAAAGGATGTTTTTCAGTCAAAAGCGGTGTTCCCTGTTTTTCATTTATTTTTGCAGTTTAAAAATAAAAACAAAATAAAAATGGCAATGTTTGTTTTCATTTTTCTTTTTTCAATTTGTCTCACACCGGTTCTAAAGCAATGCATGAATCAACATTCATGCAGATGCGATATCTCTCCGGATCTCATCGATAGCAATCCTGTTACACCCTTGTATGACTTCGACAATCCAATCTATCTTGCTGAAGAAGAAGACGAAGAAGATTGTGAACTGCCAGGGGAATTAGCCAGGTTGTTGAAACAAGAGGAGAAGATGATTCAGCCGCATGAAGAACAGATTGAGGTTGTGAATCTGGGTACCGACGAGGTCAAGAAAGAGGTGAAAATCGGGGCTGCTTTGGAGGAAAGTGTCAAGAGCAGATTGGTAGTATTGTTGAAAGAGTATGTCGACATCTTTGCTTGGTCTTATCAAGATATGCCAAGGTTGGATACCGACATTGTTATGCACAAGCTACCATTGAGAACAGATTGTCCTCCAGTGAAGCAGAAGTTGCGCAGAACTCGACCTGACATGGCGATGAAAATTAAAGAGGAAGTGCAGAAGCAGTGGGATGCTGGCTTCCTTGCTGTCACTAATTATCCGCCGTGGGTTGCAAACATTGTGCCAGTCCCGAAGAAGGATGGGAAAGTGAGAATGTGTGTGGACTACCGAGATCTGAACAGAGCTAGTCCGAAGGATGATTTTCCACTACCTCACATTGATGTGTTGGTAGACAATACAGCTCAATTCTCGGTGTTTTCCTTCAAGGATGGCTTTTCTGGCTATAATCAAATCAAAATGTCGCCAGATGATATGGAGAAAACAACGTTCATCACACCGTGGGGCACCTTTTGTTACAAGGTGATGCCATTCGGTCTCAAGAACGCCGGTGCTACTTATTAGAGAGCCATGGTGACTTTGTTTCATGATATGATTCATCATGAAATTAAATGCTATGTTGATGACATGATAGCAAAGTCCCAAACAGAAGAGGGGCATTTGGTAGATCTGGCCAAATTGTTCGACCGACTGAGACAGTTCAGACTGAGGTTGAATCCGAACAAGTGCACTTTCGGAGTGCGGTCCGGTAAATTGCTGGGGTTCATTGTGAGTGAGAAAGGAATCGAGGTTGATCCTGCAAAAGTAAAAGCGATAAGAGAAATGCCTGAACCGAGAACAGAGAAGGAGGTTCGTGGTTTCTTAGGTAGATTGAACTACATTTCACGGTTCATATCTCATCTAACAGCCACGTGTGAACCGATTTTCAAATTGTTAAGAAAAGATCAAACGGTCAGGTGGAATAATGATTGCCAAGCGGCATTTGAAAAAATAAAAGAATATTTGCAGGAGCCTCCGGTTCTGATGCCTCCTGTGGAGGGAAGACCGTTAATTCTGTACCTGACAGTCCTCGAGGGGTCTATGGGGTGTGTATTGGGGCAGCATGACGAGTCTGGTCGAAAAGAGCATGCCATATACTACCTTAGCAAAACGTTTACCGACTGTGAAACAAGATATTCACTGCTCGAGAAAACTTGCTGTGCTTTGGTCTGGGCTGCTCGCCGACTAAGGCAGTACATGCTGGTTCATACCACTTTATTGATTTCCAAGATGGATCCAATCAAGTACATTTTTGAAAAGCCAGCATTGACCGGACGGGTTGCGAGGTGGCAAATGATTTTGACAGAATATGATATACAGTATACTTCTCAGAAGGCGATTAAGGGGAGTGTATTGTCTGATTACCTTGCTCAGCAACCCATTGATGATTATCAACCGATGAAGTGTGAATTCCCTGATGAGGACATCATGTTTCTCAAATCGAAAGATTGCGAGGAACCAATCCCGGAGGAGGGGCCTGACCTTGAATCCGAATGGATTCTGATGTTTGATGGGGCCGTTAACGTGAATGGAAGCGGTGTTGGTGCTGTTTTGGTTACGCCGAAAGGATCCCACATTCCTTTTGCTGCCCGGCTAACATTTGAGTGCACCAACAACGTAGCTGAATATGAAGCTTGTATATTGGGGATTGAAGAGGCGATTGATTTGAGGATCAAGAACCTTGTCATATATGGAGATTCAGCTCTGGTGATAAATCAGGTTAACGGGAAATGGTATACGCATCAGTCTCATTTAGTTCCGTATCGGGATTATACGAGGAGATTGTTGACGTTTTTCACCAAGGTGAAGTTGCTTCATGTGCCTAGAGAAGAGAATCCTTTGGCAGATGCTTTGGCTACTCTGGCTGCCTTGATTAAGGTGCAATGGTGGAATCAGTTCCCCAGTGTTGAAGTAGGTCGTCTGGATAGACCGGCTTATGTGTTTGCTGTTGATACAGCGCTTGATGATGAGAAGCCGTGGTATTATGATATCAAGCGCTATCTAGAGACTCAAGAATATCCTGAGGGAGCATCCAAGAAGGACCGAAAGACTCTGCGGAGGTTGGCCATGGTGTTCTACCTGAATAAGGATGGGGTTCTGTATAAGCGGAATTTTGATTGGGTCTTGCTCAGATGTGTCGATGATAAAGAAGCAAGCCAACTGATGAAAGAGGTTCATGAGGGATCGTTCGGTACCCATGCCAGTGGGAATGCAATGGTAAAGAAGCTGCTGAGAGCAGGTTATTATTGGATGACAATGGAGGCCCAATGTTTCAATTACGTGCGGAAGTGTCATAAATGCCAGATTTATGCTGACAAGGTGCACGTGCCTCCAAATCCGTTGAGTTTAATGTCGTCTCCATGGCCGTTTGCTATGTGGGGTATTGATATGATCGGAAAGATTGAGCCTACAGCTTCGAATGGGCACAGATTCATATTAGTGGCTATCGATTACTTCACCAAGTGGGTAGAAGCAGCCTCTTATGCGAACGTGACGAAGCAGGTCGTTGCCAGGTTTCTCAAGAGAGACATCATTTGCAGATATGGGGTTCCCGAGAGAATCATTACTGATAATGGTTCTAATTTGAACAATAAGATGATGGCAGAGTTGTGCCGGGAATTCAAGATTGAACATCACAATTATTTTCCCTATCGTCCGAAGATGAAAGGGGCGGTTGAGGTAGCCAATAAGAATATAAAGAAGATTATGCAGAAAATGGTGGTAACCTACAAAGATTGGCATGAGATGTTGCCGTTTGCGTTGCATGGGTATCGAACGTCGGTGCGTACATCTACTGGGGCAACTCCTTTCTCATTGGTATATGGGATGGAAGCTGTATTACCGGTTGAGGTTCAAATTCCCTCTTTGAGAGTCCTGATGGACGTTAAATTGCAAGAGGCGGAATGGGTAAGAACTCGGTACGAGGAGCTGAGCTTAATTGAGGAAAAGAGGCTGGCAGCCATATGTCATGGGCAGTTATATCAGCAAAGGATGAAGCGTGCTTTTGACCGAAAGGTGCGACCTCGGGTATATCACGTAGGTGATATGGTGCTGAAAAGGATCCTTCCTCCACAAAACGATCGAAGGGGAAAATGGACACCTAATTATGAAGGTCCATTCGTGGTCAAGAAGGTTTTCTCTGGTGGAGCCTTGTTTCTAAAGACCATGGATGGCGAAGATTTTCCATCCCTTGTGAATGCGGACGCAGTTAAAAAATACTTCGTATAAAGAGACCCGCTGGACGACAAGAATAAAATAGTCCAGGCAAAAATGGGCATCCCGGCGAACCAAAAAACAGAAAAAAAGGTTCGGGCAAAAATTAGGGATAAAAATGAAAAAATTGTACACCCGGCAAGTCGAAAACCTGAAAAGGCGACTTGGGCAAAAAAGGGTATCCCGGTGGACTGAAAACCCGAAAGGGCGGTCCAGGCAAAAGAGGGATTGAAACGAACAACTGCGTCTAGCATGATCGTTTGCGCTTTGGTTAAAGCACATGGATAATACCCAATAGGGATCAGTTGGAATCGTCTTGTTCAGAAGGCAGAAAGCACGGAGAGTCTGAGGACATATGGGGTGTAACCGAGTTGGAACTCGATGAGATCACGGGTTTCACATTGCCATTAGGATAGATTTTTCCTTTTGTGCAATTACCTCTTTTCAGGAATTGCTTCCTTTGTATCGCTCAATTTGAGCCACACTTTTTCAATCAATAAAATGCATATTCAGTCAAATAATTTTGTTTTTGTTTTTCATTACCGCTTTGATTGCAAAAACGTCCGATTATTTTGATAAAGAATCTTGCATTTTAAGACATACAGGTCCCTTCCAATGCATATTTATAAGATTGAAGCTTGAAATCTTATTCGGAAGGTTGAAGGACCCAAGTGTTGAAATCTTGACACGCCTGGGGCACGGTTTTATCTAACGATCTGTTTTGCAGGAACTGTTAGGTATTTTCACTCACTTGCAGGTTGTGATGTGGAGGCTTTTGATGAAACAAATCCCCATAGAATCCAATCAGGGACGAATGAAGGAATGACGAGGAGACGACGAGGACGTACGACGATCCTTGGAATTAATCAAGAAGACTCTTCAAAGTCGGAAATTTGGAAAGTTTGTATAGTCCCAGGAATTCGCTCTCCGTCGAGCGTGGCGCGACTTCAAATACAAGATGATGGAGCAGAAAAGGTCCAGACGAGTCGGGATGTATATCTCCAAGCAGAGTCGTGAGGACCAACCCCCCAGCAGATCCAAGGTATGTGGTTCCCCTAGCAGGGTCGGGCTCGTTATCCCCAGCAGGTGTCAGATCGATGCTTCCCCAGGCCTGGAGGTTGCTGTTTCCCCGATAGAGCTATCTGTGAGCATTTCCCTAGTGAAGTCGCCAGGTATTTGTGAGGGTTCTCCAAGCAGAGTCGGGATTGATATCCCTAGTAAGTCAAACTGTTGTATCCCCACAGAGTGCATTGGGGGTTCTTATCCCCAGCAGTTTCTCGAGCGGATTGGGTGCAAAGAAGGTTTTCCCCAGCAAGGGTTGCCTTTTCCCAACAGCAGCAGTGCCATTCCCCAGCAGGGTGGAGATCGGAGTATTGGCGAGTTCCTCAACAGAGTGTCTCGAGCTCCTCAGAAGAGTCCCTTGAGGGGGATGCCTTTTATGCATTCATCATGTAGCGTAAGCATAGCATATTGCATAGGAAAAATAAATCGCGTAGCATTTCCATAATTATGGAGCATTACGCAGAAAAAGTCATTCATCATTACAAGCATAAGCTATTCTCAGACCGTGGTTACTGTTTGAGAGGCGGTTTTGCCCAAAGGTGAAGGTGTTACTCCCAGGAGCTTAGCATCGTGGTTTTAATCAAAGGTGTTCCCCCAGTAGTGCGATATTGGAGGAGAAATTTTTTCCGTCGAGCGGAGATGGGAAATGTTATGCGATCAGTGCAATTCAAGCCGTGGTTACCGCTTGAAGGTTTTGGTTTCGCCGGATGGTGAAGATGTTACTCTGAGGAGTTTAGCATCGTGATGTCAGATCAGCAATATTCCCCAGTAGTGCGATACTGGAGGACCTTTTTCCGTCGGACGGAGATGGAAATGAAATCAAAGGACGTTACGCGATCAGCGCGACTATCGGGGTCCAAATGGAGAAGAGGAAATGTTGATACATTTTCTGGAGATCGGGGTTCAAACGGAGAGAAGGAAATGCTGAGGCATTTTCTGGGGTTCGTATGGAGATTGGAGTTGAAGATTATATACGGGATGAGGTCCTCAGGAGTATCTTCTGTTCATGTGTCACCTAAGACTTTGGCGGAGGCCAGTGGAGGTCGTTATGGGTGTCTTCTGAGGAAGAGATGCACATGTTACCTTCCTTTTGTGAAGGTGTACCCTCTGATATGTCGCCCTCAGAGTGGTTTGGTGTTATTTCCGATGTTGCCAGCGGAATTATCACGAGAAGTGGGAGAACGGGGTTCAACTGGAGAAAGGGAAGTGTTGAGGCATTTTTTGGAGATCGGGGTTCAAATGGAGAAAAGGAGACACGAGGTGTTTTCTGGAGAGCGGGGTTCACAATGGCGATCGCGAGCTATCGTCAGGCGACTGAGGTTCAAATGGAGAATGGGGTTCATTATGTTGGCAAACAAGATGTCGGGGTTCAAATGCAATGATCCGGGATCATTTGCGCAAAAGAAAATTTCGGGGTTCAAGAAAACGAAAAAATAGAAAAAGCTTCGGGGTTCAAGAAAAGTAAAAAAAAAAAAAAGAGGAGAGAGATAATAATCCCCAGCGGATGTGGTGTTCGTGCCATGGTTATCCATGCGTTACCATTTATTTTGGTATCCAGGTCGACGTTTCTGTTTCGGTATTCATGCCGACTTTCTCCGTTCCAGACGGATTTTTCTTCAAGATTGTTTCTTTGCCGATTCTGACAGGCATTGTTAATTATTTCCCATCAGAGTGCAAATTGTTCGTCTCTTCTTGGTATTCAATCACTCTTCATCCTGATCATCTGAAAGCCGAGGCTATTCATATCGACAGGTTCACAGTGGATTGAATAGGGGCAGCTATAACACCTCAAAATTTGCCCTCCTCTCTTGGGATTAGTTTAACATATGGCATATCATTTTTTAGGTCATTAGGCATTGCATATTGCATATCATGTGGTTACATTGTGCAAGTCATCTTCCAAGTCTTGATCAGAAGATAAAGAGGTGGATTTATGCAAGCTGATGGTTTCATTGATTGAATGGACTGGATCATTAACTATCTGAGGGTTGGTGATTCAAATTAGGGTTTCATGATTCTCAAGGAGATTGGTCTTGATCTTGGTTGAAATGGTACATCATCATCATCATGGTCTTGGTATCATCCAAGAGGTTCAAGAGATTGATCAGATACCTTGAGATTAGGGTTTTGACCACTAGTCAACCCTAATCAGTTGCATTGGGCCAATCAGGGCATGGAAAGGAGATGGGGTCTATAATGGATATGGGGATCATCATGTGATTATATTGAGCATATAGAGGCTAGGGTTTCATCCTTGAGCCATTTCATCAGGAGATTGGGGCTCAACTTGATCAGTGCATTGCCAAATTCATCTATCAGTTGAAAAAGTCAACTGTGGTCAACTGTGCTTGATTTTGTGGATTTGGAGGTGGGAGAGGGCAAGATATACTTCATTCATGTCTAAACAAGTTTCATTTGACATTTCAAACATCAAGAATGAAGAAAATAAAGTCAGACAAAAAGTTGCCAAAAATAGAAAGTGACTTATAATGAAAGTTTCCAAAAATGGAAACTTTTTCTCCACAAAATTACATGTCCAAAAATGCTTCAAATGAAATTTTGTTCAACATGAAAGTTGTAGATATTGCTCTCACCTTTTCAAAAAGTCAAAGAACTTGAAATTCCCATGTATGGTTGGCAAGTTATGGTCCAATCATTTTCCAAAAATGCCTAAAATCAAAGTGGCATAACTTTCACATGGAATGTCCAATTTGGGTGATCTTTCTTTGAGCAAACCCCATTTCACATGTACTTTCATGTTGCATGGTCAAAATTCATCAAAAATGGTCAAGGCAAAAAGTCATTTTTCAAGTGGATTCTTTTGAATTTTTGGTGTGAGATAGTGAAATTGAGAAATACAAGGCCAATGCACATGAGACCACTTCCAACACTTCACAAATGCCAAATGAAATTTGCTCCAACTGGTTTTTGCTGTCACATTGCTTAATTTGGAAAGGTCATTTTTGGACTTTCACTTAAATCACATTTCACTAATTCACTTTGGTTTTTGCTAATTTGGATTAGTAAATGGATTAAGGAGATGGTATATATCACTAATTGTAACAGAATTTCATAACCACATTTCATTTTCCAAGATTGCAACTACTTTTCCCTCCAAAACCACAAAATTCTCTCAAAACTTCATCACTTTTTTTTCACAATTCTGGTCCAAATCTTCATCAATCTTGTTCATTCTTCGTGGATCCATGCTTCATAATCCTTGGCACACGACTGTTTCATCAATTCAAGGCAAGAACATTGAAGAACTTGGACTGTCATAAGCAAGATCAACAATGGCAATTTCGTGATTCAAGCATCTGAAGCATCATCGAGCTAAGCTAGCCTTTCCAATTACTTTCCACATCCTCAATCTTCATCTGTTTTGGAGTTTTGCACCTGGAAACGCGCGATTGCACAAGCTGCTTCATCTACAAGGTAAAATTCGATCTCCTTAATTGCTTAAATTGTTAGGTGGTTTTGGTAGGTCTTCCAACATAGATCATCATGATGCTTGTAGTTTGTGATTTGGTTAAGTGTAGGATGAGAAATCTTGATCTGAATATTTGATGTGCATTCTTTTTTTGATCGATCCGGATAACATGTTGAGAGTTAGGTTAAACAAATTACATATTTGTGATGTGCATGCTTGGACGGTTCTAATGATGTATAGTTTGCTGATTTTGGTTAAGATTTGTTGTTCATCATTTTCTGGATTTTCTGGAAGTGTGTTTGTTGAAGATGATGAGCAACACGCGTGTTAGATCTTGTTTTCGCCTGGCTTTATTTCAAATGTTGTTTACCGCGTGCCCTGAGCCAATAGCAACGCGCCAATGAATTTAATGAAACGACCGTGTTTTGGTCGTGTGGCTCATATTTACTGATTTGCCATTATTCCATTTAATTGGCATTATTTCATTATTTCTTTTTCAATTTTCATTTCAATTTAATACATGATCTTTAGAAATTCATAACTAATTCATCCTTTGTCCAAAATTAGTGAGGTTTTTTTCATGATGCTCCTTGTAATATGTAGAATTTAATCATGATTTTTGTGATTTTTGTGCACGTGTAAAAAATTAAAATGCCTAGGGTTTGCTTGGTAGTGTGACATTGGTACATGCTTTGCCATATCTTTCATAAAATGATGATGCTTTCAAAGAAATGGATGAAATTGTTTGTGCATATTCTGGACTCTTTGATGGTGATTTTGATGTAGAGTTTGTAATTGTTTGATACTTGGTTGTTGAGATATGAATTTTTGAATAGAGGTGTGACAATTTGTGTCACACCAAGCTTGATGAACTTCATGATTTTATTTGATGTGCTTAGGGATGTTGAATTGAGCCAAATTTTTGCATGATTGAGCATATGTAGGTTGAGATAACATGTGAATTTTTCTCGATTTATTGATAGCATTTCCTAATTGATTGAGATTTTCTCTTCTGTTGACTCATTTTGTGACATTTTGTGACACATGTTGGCATTTGATTTGTGAAATTCTCATGATTAACTAGATGGATGTGAAATTTGACATGTGGATTGTAAACACATTATAGGTCATTGTTGTTTTGATCCCATTCATTTATCATGTAGTGTCACTGTTTTATGATTTTTGGAAGTTGATGCTTGTGTTGATGCCTTGTGTTGGCTTGTATGAAATTGCATGAAATTTCTGATTTTCATTGACCTACTTCCTTTTGTCCAATTGAGCTGAAATTTGACATGCTATTCATTGGATATGTTCTGTTTAGACTTGAATTTTTGTGGAATTAATTGAATTGTTTTGGTATGGATTTGATGTTGATCATTCTGTTTGGTCATTTGAGGTTGCAAATTGCATGTGTGATACCTTTTTGTGCATGAAATGATGATAATGATTGATATGAGCATGGGACAAATTGCATTTGTTTCTAAATTGATTGATTGTGATTTTGGATAATTTTCACTTGCTGTTTTGATTTTTTCATCTCCCTTGGACCCTAGGCTTGGCCTAGTGGTCTTGTTTCTCATGTTTGGTTTGGATTTTCAGGTTGAGATTCAAATGGTTTAAGGAGATTGCTTCAAGTTAATTAAGTTGGCTTGTGAATTGTTTATGATCAACATTGACTTTGTGTTGTAGGGTTTGATGCTTGAGTTTGAGCTCATGGCTTGCACTTGTGTGCATTAACTTGTGTTTGACTGTACAGATTAACTGATTGACTTTTGCTGTTTAATGTTGGTTTGTCTGGTATACTGATGATACTTGATTGATTTCAGGTACATTAGTTGCTAACAGTTCTTTAAGAACTTGCTTGCTGTTGCTTGGTTGTATAAACCAATTGAGGTAGACTTCCTTTCTCCATGTAGTCTGGAAGACCTGGCCTGTTACTTGGCCAGGCAACTGTCTGAAGTCCTCCTTAAGAGGCGATGTTTGTGATTGTTTAACTTTGTCCCCAAGCAGGTAAAGACCTTGATTAAGGTAATTGGCAGAACCCAAGGGATGTGCAATCCATCCCCTGCTATTCTTGTTGAGTCGTCCCTCTGCTCACACCACTGTGTTGATGCATTGGGACACAAACCCAAGATCTTGTACATTGTACAGTTGTGTCAGTGTCTTGAGTGTAGAAGGGTTCCCTCTTTCTGAACCCACGCTCCTTTGTCTGAAGCTCTCCCTGGCCAGGGATAAGAGCTGTGAAGTCTAATCTTCACTCACCTTTCATCTGCTTCACCCTGACTCTCAATGTCAGGGTTAAGAGCTAACACTACCCTTGTACAGATGACTTGCCTTGGCAGTCGAACCCTTTGTTTGAGCCCACTTGACTGAATATAGTGTGTGCTACGTGGAATGTTTGCTTTGCTTTGCTTATGCTTGCATGCTTGCTTTCTTCCTGGATAGGATTAGCTTGCTGTTGTGCAAGTAGGTAGAAACCATAACATAGGGCAATGATGCATGATAACACTAGGCTCGAGTACAGCTCCATGGTAGTGTGTCTCCCCTTTGTTTCTGGCTAGAATTTCTTTCCCTTTCGGGGGAACTACGTCGCCCTGATCCTCATACCAGATGAGGTACGTAGGCAGGAGGTCGTGCGAGGTCTCTCCGGGCACTTTCTTTTCTTTTTGTGTGTGTTTGTCTGACAATTGCTAGGCTCGAGTTCTCGACTCCTTAGCAACTTGTTGTTTGTTTGTTCTTGTGGTGTGCTTGGAAGCCGGTGTAAGTCCATCAAGTGGCATCTGGGTTCCAGTATGTGTCTGTTTGGTTCGGGCACTGATGTAAGTCCATCGAGTGGCATTCGGGTTCCAAGTTTGCCCGTGTTTGTGTGTGTCTGGTTTGGCGTGCGTGAGCCGAACTACGGCAGCTCTGATTCTCGTTCCAGACGAGATACGTAGGCATAGGATGCGATGTCCTAGCGAGCCCCCTTCCTCTTAACCCCACCTGTGTTGTTTTCGGTGTGTGTGTGTGGTGTTTGTTTTTGCAACCTTTTCTTTCTTTTAGAGCGTGGATCCTGTCGAGTACGACGAACGTGAGGGGTGCTAATACCTTCCCCTTGCATAACCGACTCCCGATCCCATTCTCTTTGGTCGCGAGACCATGCTTTTCCCAGGTTTACTTCGAGCGTTTCCTTTCCCTCTTTTGGGATAAATAACGCACGGTGGCGGCTCTGTGTTGTTTTATTTTAGCCCGCCTGTTGTTTTTCGCAGATGCGACAGCTGGCGACTCTGCTGGGGACTTGAGATGTTGACCTGTTGCTGGTCCATCTTCCCTAAGCGAGTCTCTCCTAGCGTTCTAAGATAGTTTAGGTTGCTTGTGCTTTATTTATTGCATTTATTATTCTGACTGTGTATATATTTGCATAAATATTTGCATGCATCATACTATCATGTTGTCGTCCTCTGTGCAGGTGGTTCCTCTGTTTTGGGGTGGGTGTTCTGAGTGGGGCTAAAACCCAGGCCCGAGTATACACCTAGGATTAGTGTGGTCTCATGTTGCCTCTTTCATGTTAGGTTAACATGTGCTGGGCAATGTGATGTACCACAAGCCGGACGAGGTTCATGTGATAGTGTTATTCCTTTGTGGGGTACTCCACTCTGGTTGAGTCACTTCATCTGAACTATTGACTCTGGTGACCGATCATTTCCCGGATCTTTGGTTTAGATGATCTCATGAGAGCTACAATGGCACACCCGAAAGGGCAAACCCATTGAGTATCTTTTCCCGATTGTCGAGACTATTATCCGCCTTAGGATGACCTGATTAGAATTTACCTGTGAGGGGAGGGTAATTCTTTCAGATGCATGTTCAGATGGTGACTTTTGGTTCCGTTGATCAGAGTCATATTTATAAGTCGGATTTATGGCCGTTTATTTCTGAGACGCCGGAGTGCTATCCGAGTTATTTATCAGTGGGGATCCGTTTATTTTTGGATTCCCCGGGCCGATTCAGATGTTGTGGTGATCTGCTCAGAGATTGTTTGACGATGGTGATGTATCTTCCGTTTATTTCGGAACCCTTGAGTTGGATTTGTGGTTACATTTTCCTTCAGATGGTTGTGATCAGTTCAGAAGTCAGGGCTGTGATTCAGTGCAACAGTTGATCAGATGACTTGGAGGATGGCAATGCATTGCATTCATTCATCAGCATCATTACATCTTGCATTTACCTGCAACTAACACATGTTTATCCATATGCATGGACATTTTTGATCGAGATCCTGGTTGAGAGACTTTCTGCTCAGATATGAGGACCGGTTTGAAGCATGATGTTGCTTACAGTTTCTTCAACCCAGAGATTGATGAGTTGAGAGATATGATAGCTTTGATTACACCCGACCATGTGGGGATGTTCAGAGAGGCATACGGTAGTATTCTGAAGATGGTTTTCAGGCTCACAGATAGTGACAGGAGCGCCATTCATACACTTCTCCAGTTCTATGACCCGGGGCTGATATGTTTTGTGTTTCCAGATTATTTGTTGGGACCTCTGATGGAGGATTATGCTAGCATTCTGGGTATGCAGATCCGTGATCAGATTCCTTTCCATGCTACTAAGGTGGAGCCTGTTGTTATGGAAATTTCCCTTGCTCTTTATTTGAGTCCGGAGATGGTTAAGGAGGGTTTGAAGGAGAAGGGAAAATTACCGGGTTTTCATTTGAGTTTCTTGGAGGCTAAAGCCAAGGAATATGTTGTTGCGGGTAATTGGAAGATGGTCTGTGCTTGTGTTGCTGTGAGCATTTATGGTGTCGTTCTGTTTCCTAATCAGAAGAACTTTGTTGACCATAATGCTATCAGATTGTTCATACAGAGGAACCCTATTCCTACTCTGATCGGAGATGTCTATTACTCAGTTCATAACAGGAATGAGAAGCGACGTGGGGGTTTGATCAGGTGTTGTGCCCAGTTACTATTCAGATGGTTTATGGGGTATTTGCCTTCCCGAGGTGCTTTTGCTCATCTTGATCCTTCGGTCAAGTGGTCGTTCAGATTGATGGGTTTGCGGGCTGCTGATATAGCATGGACTCATAATGGTATGGCTGGGCGGGATTTCATATACAGTTGTGGGAGTCTTCCCAATGTGCCTCTTGTAGGAGTTCAGGGTTGCGTCAATTACAACCCGGTGCTTCTCAGGAGACAGATGGGGTTTGCTGTGGAGGGTCCTCCTCTTGGGCGAGAGATTCAGGAGTCCTTCTACTTCTCAATTGAGGGTAATCAGGCCAAGCTGAGGCAAGTTTTGGATGAGTGGCGTGATATTAAGAGAAAGGGAAAAGTTCCTTATGGCAAGGTCAATAGCCGGTATTTTCCTCTATTTGATGGTTGGCTTCGGAAGAGAATTGAGATTACGCATCTACCATTTCCGGGAGGTGATCCTGGGTGTCCCATGATTGAGGGTCCGCGTTCTTCTGTCGGTATGGAAGAATTCCTCGAGATGAAGAGGGCCAGAGATCAGTTGCTTGCAGAGAAAGCGGAATTGGAGATGACTGTTGCTCGGGTTCAGACGGCCAACCAGGAGATCAAAGTGAAGATGGGAGATCAAGACAAACGACATGCCCTGGAAGCAAAGCGTTTTGAGATGGATACTGCCTATTATGGGAAGATCAGCCAAGCCTTAGCATCATCTACCAGAGAGCACGACATCACTAAGGAGAAGCTGGCCAGAGCTTCAAAGGTCATTGAAGATGAGAAGAGGAGGCAGATCCTTGTGAAGACCCAACGAGACGATAGAGCCAGAATCCTTGCTGCAGAGTGGGAAGCGGAGAAAGCAAAGATCATCGCCGAGAGAGATCATTACATTGCTGAGAGAGATCATTACTTCAGGCAGATGAAGATTCACCAGAAAGAGGTGGGGAGATTACAGCAAGAGAACACCGAGCTCAGGTTCGCCGCAGAGTTCGCGAATATGGTTGATGAGATAGGACCTTCTGGGGGACCCTCATCGGGCTAGCTTTATCATTTGTGTGGATTACCGTCAGGCATGTTGACGGAATTCATTTGCTTGTATTTCTTTCCTGATTCTGGAGATTTGTATCTGATGTGATGTATGACTATGGCACTTATTGTGCATTTTGCTATGTGATGGTTATTTTCATTCAGTGATCAATCTTCAAGCTTTATTTGCTTTCCCGTATGCACTCACACAAGCACACACATGGTTGGGGGTATTTCTGCTAAATCATATGTCTCGGATCTGTATGATGAAACCAGATGCTGAATGTCGGAATATTGCTGCCGGATTATTATTTGTCTCAATGAAGCCAGGATCAAGAGACAAAGTGTTCCTCATGTGGATAAACACTGCATTCATGCATGATCATAATAACTTGTGTTTTATTTTGCAGGTACCTGTTGCTAACGTGCTTGATTGTTTCAGGAATCATTGCTCGTGCTCGCAGAACTGTACCTTTGCACTCAACACGTCCTCACAGATACTTCACACGGCGCAATACTCCCAGACTGATGGATCTCCCAAATACCGATATCCTTGAGCTGAAGGACAAGATGAGCGAGCTGATCAATATCATGCAAGGTTTTGCAGTTGGTCAAAAGGCTCTAGCTGACAAAGTTGAGAAGCTCGAGCGGGCTTCAGCGGCTAACAGTGGTGTGAACCTAGATGGTGTCTCCAACCAGGGGCTGGGTGGTTCTCGAGACGGTGGTAAGAGGACAACAGTGGGTATAGTGAATAACGCTGCTGGTTTTGGTGCTGCTGGTGGTCAACCTGGGCAGAAGTTGAAGGACAGTCTGTTCCCGCCTTTCTTCGGTGTTGATGACGACAGAGAGGAGGATAGGGAGGCTGATCAGTTCTCGATGCATAATGAACCGTTTGGTCAGTACGGTGCTCCACCACAGAACAAAGAGATTCAGCTGCTGGCTGAGAAAATCAGGGCCTTGGAGAGTTATGCCACTCCTGGGGTGGTCAATATGTCAAATATGGGGCTAGTGGAGGGGATTGTGATCCCGCAGAAGTTCAAGGCGCCCGCGTTTGATCGATATAATGGGAGTTCCTGCCCCGAAACACATCTTCAGGCATTTGTTCGTAAGATCTCTGCATACACTATGGACCAAAAGCTGTGGATGTATTTCTTCCAGGACAGCCTGTCCGGAGGCTCACTGGAATGGTACACCAAGCTCAAGTCCTCAGATGTCAAAATTTGGCAAGATCTTGGGGACGCATTCTTTAAGCAGTATCAGTTCAATGCTGATATGGCTCCGAGTCGTACCCAGCTGCAGGGTATGTCTCAAAAGAACAACGAGGGGTTTAAAGAATATGCCCAAAGGTGGAGGGAGTTGGCTGCCAGAGTGCAACCTCCACTAGTCGACAGGGAGATGTCCGATCTCTTTATGGGGACCCTGCAGGGGGCATATGCTGAGAGGATGGTTGGTTTTCCGGTGACCAACTTTTCTGATATAGTGGTGGCTGGAGAGAGGATTGAGAGCTGGTTGAAGCTCGGGAAGATTCAGGGTAGCGCTTCTTCTTCAGGGTCGAAAAAGCCTTTTGGGAATGGTCAGAGGAAGAAGGAGGGAGATACCAGTGCGGTCTATGCACAGAGAGGACCCAGTAGGGATCGTTACTTCCAGCATACTGCTGCAGTAACTATTCCTGCTGAGCATCAGCCTCCACCGCAACAGCAACAGCAACAACCTCGACAACAAAGACAACCGTTTCGGCAGGGGCCTCAGAGGGCCGGGTACCAGGTCAAGGGCCGAATGAACGACCGTCAGTTTGACAGGCCACCGGTGACTTACTCTTTTCTGCTGAAGAAATTGCAAGATTTGGGGCTGGTACAACTCAGAACTTTGACACCTTTGAGACCTGATCAGAGGCCAGCCAATTATGATGAAAATGCAAAATGCGAATTTCACTCGGGTGCTCCCGGACATAGTGTAGAGAACTGCAAAGATTTTAAGCATGTGGTTCAAGACCTGGTGGATTCGAAGGCTATCAACTTCGCACCATCTCCTAACGTCAATGCTAATCCCATGCCCGCGCATGGTCAAAGGGGGGTGAATGTTATCTCTGAGGAGCGCCGAATCGGGTTGTTGAGGGTTGATCAACTGAAGACTCCTCTGGCTGAGGTTAAAAGGCAGTTGATGTTGAATGGGGTTCATCCGGGCTGTGGTATTGATTGTGCTGAGTGCACTGTTGTTCAGAACGGGTGTGAATTATTGAGGAAGACTGTCCAGGGTCTGATGGACGAGGGGAGTATTGTGATTGAGAAGAAGGCTGATAAGGGGAAAGATGAGGTCTCCACCATAACGATATATTTTGATCCGGTGGATTTGTCTAATCTAGCTGAGGCGGCTCCAGTTACCATCACGGTACCTGGACCAATTCCGTATGACAAAGATGATGCCGTGCCTTGGCATTATGATGGAGAAGTGTATTGCAATGGGGAAAAAATAGAAGATCAGACTGCAAGTGAAACCACCGTTTCAAAGGTGGATAATGCCGGTACCAGCGGTTTCACTCGCAGTGGAAGATTGTTTGCTCCTGATGCCTTGAGGGGAGGAGAAGGAGAGAAAGAGAAAAAAGAAAAGGCCGAGGTTTTAGCCAGGGCAAAAGGGAAAGCAGTGGTGAATGATGGTACTCCTGATGTGACACCGGCGCCTGTTGGGTCGGAAGAAAAGCTTGACGATGATGCAGAGGAATTCTTGAGAATCATCAAGAAGTCTGAGTACAAGTTGGTAGACCATCTGCAGCAGACTCCTTCCAAAATTTCGATTCTATCGTTGCTGTTAAGCTCTGAGGGGCACAGGGAGGCTTTGTTGAAGATCTTGAAGAAAGCCTATGTTCCTCAAAAGATAACCATTAACCAGTTGGAGACGGTTGTGTCTAACGTGCATGCCTGCCATGGGTTGGGTTTTACAGACATGGATCTGACGGTGGATGGGAGGAATCACAACCGGGCTCTACACATTGCAATGGAATGTAAAGGAGCCGTGCTTTCGCATGTGCTGGTTGATACCGGCTCCTCTTTGAATGTGTTGCCAAAGAAGGCTCTGGCTAAGCTGAATTGTGACGGGCTGATTCTGACACCCACTGATTTGATAGTGCGGGCGTTCGATGGGTCGAAGCGGGCCGTGTTTGGAGAGGTTGAGCTTCCAGTAAAGATAGGCCCAGAGGTGTTCAAGTCGACATTCTACGTCATGGATATTCAGGCGGCATACAGTTGCTTGTTGGGTAGGCCATGGATCCATGCTGCTGGGGCAGTAACGTCGACTTTGCACCAAAAGTTGAAATACATCTGGGAAGGACAGGTTGTCACGGTGTGCGGATAAGAGGACATCTTTGTCAGCCACCTGTCCTCATTCAAATATGTGGAGATGGACGGCGAAATCTGGGAGACGCCGAGTCAAGCATTCGAAACCGTCAAGGTGGAGAATGCTCTATTTGCAAGAGAAGAGGAAAAACCGTCCATTGCTTCGTACAAGCAGGCCGCCGAGGTGGTAAAGAATGGAGAGGCTCCTGGTTGGGGTAGGATGATGGATATCTCCGCAAAGAAGGACCGCTTCGGAGTGGGGTACCAGCCGAACAGAGGCTCAGGACAAGGCAGAGGACGTCGTACGTCAGTCACCTTCACTAGTGTCGGAATGTTGGATCCGGATCACATCTGCATGATGAGTGAGGAAGCTGATAGCGACTGTGAGATGGACCAGTGGATAAAGCCGTGCGCACCAGGGATGGGAATCCCGAACTGGAAGGCTGAAAAGATCATCCGGGTCACTCTGCTGGAAGAGTAATATTTTTCCTGTTTTCAGTTTATATGCATGAAAGCCATACGTGTTGCCCGACACGTAATGGTTCATTGTAAGGGCCACCTCATGTCTAAATTTGCAAATTTGCATCATTAATAAAAGGATGTTTTTCAGTCAAAAGCGGTGTTCCCTGTTTTTCATTTATTTTTGCAGTTTAAAAATAAAAACAAAATAAAAATGGCAATGTTTGTTTTCATTTTTCTTTTTTCAATTTGTCTCACACCGGTTCTAAAGCAATGCATGAATCAACATTCATGCAGATGCGATATCTCTCCGGATCTCATCGATAGCAATCCTGTTACACCCTTGTATGACTTCGACAATCCAATCTATCTTGCTGAAGAAGAAGACGAAGAAGATTGTGAACTGCCAGGGGAATTAGCCAGGTTGTTGAAACAAGAGGAGAAGGTGATTCAGCCGGATGAAGAATAAATTGAGGTTGTGAATCTGGGTACCGACGAGGTCAAGAATGAGGTGAAAATCGGGGCTGCTTTGGAGGAAAGTGTCAAGAGCAGATTGGTAGTATTGTTGAAAGAGTATGTCGACATCTTTGCCTGGTCTTATTAAGATATGCTAGGGTTGGATACCGACATTGTTATGCACAAGCTACCATTGAGAACAGATTGTCCTCCAGTGAAGCAGAAGTTGCGCAGAACTCGACCTGACATGGCGATGAAAATTAAAGAGGAAGTGCAGAAGCAGTGGGATGCTGGCTTCCTTGCTGTCACTAATTATCCGCCGTGGGTTGCAAACATTGTGCCAGTCCCGAAGAAGGATGGGAAAGTGAGAATGTGTGTGGACTATCGAGATCTGAACAGAGCTAGTCCGAAGGATGATTTTCCACTACCTCACATTGATGTGTTGGTAGACAATACAACTCAATTCTCGGTGTTTTCCTTCATGGATGGCTTTTCTGGCTATAATCAAATCAAAATGTCGCCAGATGATATGGAGAAAACAACGTTCATCACACCGTGGGGCACCTTTTGTTACAAGGTGATGCCATTCGGTCTCAAGAACACCGGTGCTACTTATCAGAGAGCCATGGTGACTTTGTTTCATGATATGATTCATCATGAAATTGAATGCTATGTTGATGACATGATAGCAAAGTCCCAAACAAAAGAGGGGCATTTGGTAGATCTGGCCAAATTGTTCGACCGACTGAGACAGTTCAGACTGAGGTTGAATCCGAACAAGTGCACTTTCGGAGTGCGGTCCGGTAAATTGCTGGGGTTCATTGTGAGTGAGAAAGGAATCGAGGTTGATCCTGCAAAAGTAAAAGCGATAAGAGAAATGCCTGAACCGAGAACAGAGAAGGAGGTTCGTGGTTTCTTAGGTAGATTGAACTACATTTCACGGTTCATATCTCATCTAACAGCCACGTGTGAGCCGATTTTCAAATTGTTAAGAAAAGATCAAACGGTCAGGTGGAATAATGATTGCCAAGCGGAATTTGAAAAAATAAAAGAATATTTGCAGGAGCCTCTGGTTCTGATGCCTCCTGTGGAGGGAAGACCGTTAATTCTGTACCTGACAGTCCTCGAGGGGTCTATGGGGTGTGTATTGGGGCAGCATGACGAGTCTGGTCGAAAAGAGCATGCCATATACTACCTTAGCAAAACGTTTACCGACTGTGAAACAAGATATTCACTGCTCGAGAAAACTTGCTGGGCTTTGGTCTGGGCTGCTCGCCGACTAAGGCAGTACATGCTGGTTCATACCACTTTATTGATTTCCAAGATGGATCCAATCAAGTACATTTTTGAAAAGCCAGCATTGACCGGACGGGTTGCGAGGTGGCAAATGATTTTGACAGAATATGATATACAGTATACTTCTCAGAAGGCGATTAAGGGGAGTGTATTGTCTGATTACCTTGCTCAGCAACCCATTGATGATTATCAACCGATGAAGTTTGAATTCCCTGATGAGGACATCATGTTTCTCAAATCGAAAGATTGCGAGGAACCAATCCCGGAGGAGGGGCCTGACCCTGAATCCGAATGGATTCTGATGTTTGATGGGGCCGTTAACGTGAATGGAAGCGGTGTTGGTGCTGTTTTGGTTACGCCGAAAGGATCCCACAATCCTTTTGCTGCCCGGCTAACATTTGAGTGCACCAACAACGTAGCTGAATATGAAGCTTGTATATTGGGGATTGAAGAGGCGATTGATTTGAGGATCAAGAACCTTGTCATATATGGAGATTCAGCTCTGGTGATAAATCAGGTTAACGGGAAATGGTATACGCATCAGTCTCATTTAGTTCCGTATCGGGATTATACGAGGAGATTGTTGACGTTTTTCACCAAGGTGAAGTTGCATCATGTGCCTAGAGAAGAGAATCCTTTGGCAAATGCTTTGGCTACTCTGGCTGCCTTGATTAAGGTGCAATGGTGGAATCAGTTCCCCAGTGTTGAAGTAGGTCGTCTGGATAGACCGGCTTATGTGTTTGCTGTTGATACAGCGCCTGATGATGAGAAGCCGTGGTATTATGATATCAAGCGCTATCTAGAGACTCAAGAATATCCTGAGGGAGCATCCAAGAAGGACCGAAAGACTCTGCGGAGGTTGGCCATGGTGTTCTACCTGAATAAGGATGGGGTTCTGTATAAGCGGAATTTCGATTGGGTCTTGCTCAGATGTGTCGATGATAAAGAAGCAAGCCAACTGATGAAAGAGGTTCATGAGGGATCGTTCGGTACCCATGCCAGTGGGAATGCAATGGTAAAGAAGCTGCTGAGAGCAGGTTATTATTGGATGACAATGGAGGCCCAATGTTTCAATTACGTGCGGAAGTGTCATAAATGCCAGATTTATGCTGACAAGGTGCACGTGCCTCCAAATCCGTTGAGTTTAATGTCGTCTCCATGGCCATTTGCTATGTGGGGTATTGATATGATCGGAAAGATTGAGCCTACGGCTTTGAATGGGCACAGATTCATATTAGTGGCTATCGATTACTTCACCAAGTGGGTAGAAGCAGCCTCTTATGCGAACGTGACGAAGCAGGTCGTTGCCAGGTTTCTCAAGAGAGACATCATTTGCAGATATGGGGTTCCCGAGAGAATCATTACTGATAATGGTTCTAATTTGAACAATAAGATGATGGCAGAGCTGTGCCGGGAATTCAAGATTGAACATCACAATTCTTCTCCCTATCGTCCGAAGATGAATGGGGCGGTTGAGGCAGCCAATAAGAATATAAAGAAGATTGTGCAGAAAATGGTGGTAACCTACAAAGATTGGCATGAGATGTTGCCGTTTGCGTTGCATGGGTATCGAACGTCGGTGCGTACATCTACTGGGGCAACTCCTTTCTCATTGGTATATGGGATGGAAGCTGTATTACCGGTTGAGGTTCAAATTCCCTCTTTGAGAGTCCTGATGGACTTGAAATTGCAAGAGGCGGAATGGGTAAGAACTCGGTACGAGGAGCTGAGCTTAATTGAGGAAAAGAGGCTGGCAGCCATATGTCATGGGCAGTTATATCAGCAAAGGATGAAGCGTGCTTTTGACCGAAAGGTGCGACCTCGGGTATATCACGTAGGTGATATGGTGCTGAAAAGGATCCTTCCTCCACAAAACGATCGAAGGGGAAAATGGGCACCTAATTATGAAGGTCCATTCGTGGTCAAGAAGGTTTTCTCTGGTGGAGCCTTGTTGCTAAAGACCATGGATGGCGAAGATTTTCCATCCCCTGTGAATGCGGACGCAGTTAAAAAATACTTCGTATAAAGAGACCCGCTGGACGAAAAGAATAAAATAGTCCAGGCAAAAATGGGCATCCCGGCGAACCAAAAAACAGAAAAAAAGGTTCGGGCAAAAATTAGGGATAAAAATGAAAAAATTGTACACCCGGCAAGTCAAAAACCTGAAAAGGCGACTTGGGCAAAAAAGGGTATCCCGGTGGACTGAAAACCCGAAAGGGCGGTCCAGGCAAAAGAGGGATTGAAACGAACAACTGCGTCTAGCATGATCGTTTGCGCTTTGGTTAAAGCACATGGATAATACCCAATAGGGATCAGTTGGAATCGTCTTGTTCAGAAGGCAGAAAGCACGGAGAGTCTGAGGACATATGGGGTGTAACCGAGTTGGAACTCGATGAGATCACGGGTTTCACATTGCCATTAGGATAGATTTTTCCTTTTGTGCAATTACCTCTTTTCAGGAATTGCTTCCTTTGTATCGCTCAATTTGAGCCACACTTTTTCAATCAATAAAATGCATATTCAGTCAAATAATTTTGTTTTTGTTTTTCATTACCGCTTTGATTGCAAAAACGTCCGATTATTTTGATAAAGAATCTTGCATTTTAAGACATACAGGTCCCTTCCAATGCATGTTTATAAGATTGAAGCTTGAAATCTTATTCGGAAGGTTGAAGGACCCAAGTGTTGAAATCTTGACACGCCTGGGGCACGGTTTTATCTAACGATCTGTTTTGCAGGAACTGTTAGGTATTTTCACGCACTTGCAGGTTGTGATGTGGAGGCTTTTGATGAAACAAATCCCCATAGAATCCAATCAGGGACGAATGAAGGAATGACGAGGAGACGACGAGGACGTACGACGATCCTTGGAATTAATTAAGAAGACTCTTCAAAGTCGGAAATTTGGAAAGTTTGTATAGTCCCAGGAATTCGCTCTCCGTCGAGCGCGGCGCGACTTGGAATACAAGATGATGGAGCAGAAAAGGTCCAGACGAGTCGGGATGTATATCTCCAAGCAGAGTCGTGAGGACCAACCCCCCAGCAGATCCAAGGTCTGTGGTTCCCCTAGCAGGGTCGGGCTCGTTATCCCCAGCAGGTGTCAGATCGATGCTTCCCCAGGCCTGGAGGTTGTTGTTTCCCCGATAGAGCTATCTGTGAGCATTTCCCCAGTGAAGTCGCCAGGTATTTGTGAGGGTTCTCCAAGCAGAGTCGGGATTGATATCCCTAGTAAGTCAAACTGTTGTATCCCCACAGAGTGCGTTGGTGGTTCTTATCCCCGGCAGTTTCTCGAGCGGATTGGGTGCAAAAAAGGTTTTCCCCAGCAAGGGTTGCCTTTTCCCAGCAGCAGCAGTGCCATTCCCCAGCAGGGTGGAGATCGGAGTATTGGCGAGTTCCTCAGCAGAGTGTCTCGAGCTCCTCAGAAGAGTCCCTTGAGGGGGATGCCTTTTATGCATTCATCATGTAGCGTAAGCATAGCATATTGCATAGGAAAAATAAATCGCGTAGCATTTCCATAATTATGGAGCATTACGCAGAAAAAGTCATTCATCATTACAAGCATAAGCTAGTCTCAGACCGTGGTTACTGTTTGAGAGGCGGTTTTGCCCAAAGGTGAAGGTGTTACTCCCAGGAGCTTAGCATCGTGGTTTTAATCAAAGGTGTTCCCCCAGTAGTGCGATATTGGAGGATAAATTTTTTCCGTCGAGCGGAGATGGGAAATGTTATGCGATCAGTGCAATTCAAGCTGTGGTTACCGCTTGAAGGTTTTGGTTTCGCCGGATGGTGAAGATGTTACTCTGAGGAGTTTAGCATCGTGATGTCAGATCAGCAATATTCCCCAGTAGTGCGATACTGGAGGACCTTTTTCCGTCGGATGGAGATGGAAATGAAATCAAAGGACGTTACGCGATCAGCGCGACTATCGGGGTCCAAATGGAGAAGAGGAAATGTTGATACATTTTCTAGAGATCGGGGTTCAAACGGAGAGAAGGAAATGCTGAGGCATTTTCTGGGGTTCGTATGGAGATTGGAGTTGAAGATTATATCCGGGATGAGGTCCTCAGGAGTATCTTCTGTTCATGTGTCACCTAAGACTTTGGCGGAGGCCAGTGGAGGTCGTTATGGGTGTCTTCTGAGGAAGAGATGCACATGTTACCTTCCTTTTGTGAAGGTGTACCCTCTGATATATCGCCCTCAGAGTGGTTTGGTGTTATTTCCGATGTTGCCAGCGGAATTATCACGAGAAGTGGGAGAACGGGGTTCAACTGGAGAAAGGGAAGTGTTGAGGCATTTTTTGGAGATCGGGGTTCAAATGGAGAAAAGGAGACACGAGGTGTTTTCTGGAGAGCGGGGTTCACAATGGCGATCGCGAGCTATCGTCAGGCGACTGAGGTTCAAATGGAGAATGGGGTTCATTATGTTGGCAAACAAGATGTCGGGGTTCAAATGCAATGATCCGGGATCATTTGCGCAAAAGAAAATTTCGGGGTTCAAGAAAACGAAAAAATAGAAAAAGCTTCGGGGTTCAACAAAAGTAAAAAAAAAAAAAAAGAGGAGAGAGATAATAATCCCCAGCGGATGTGGTGTTCGTGCCATGGTTATCCCTGCGTTACCATTTATTTTGGTATCCAGGTCGACGTTTCTATTTCGGTATTCATGCCGACTTTCTCCGTTCCAGACGGATTTTTCTTCAAGATTGTTTCTTTGCCGATTCTGACAGGCATTGTTAATTATTTCCCATCAGAGTGCAAATTGTTCGTCTGTTCTTGGTATTCAATCACTCTTCATCCTGATCATCTGAAAGCCGAGGCTATTCATATCGACAGGTTCACAGTGGATTGAATAGGGGCAGCTGTAACACCTCAAAATTTGCCCTCCTCTCTTGGGATTAGTTTAACATATGGCATATCATTTTTTAGGTCATTAGGCATTGCATATTGCATATCATGTGGTTACATTGTGCAAGTCATCTTCCAAGTCTTGATCAGAAGATAAAGAGGTGGATATATGCAAGCTGATGGTTTCATTGATTGAATGGACTGGATCATTAACTATCTGAGGGTTGGTGATTCAAATTAGGGTTTCATGATTCTCAAGGAGATTGGTCTTGATCTTGGTTGAAATGGTACATCATCATCATCATGGTCTTGGTATCATCCAAGAGGTTCAAGAGATTGATCAGATACCTTGAGATTAGGGTTTTGACCACTGGTCAACCCTAATCAGTTGCATTGGGCCAATCAGGGCATGGCAAGGAGATGGGGTCTATAATGGATATGGGGATCATCATGTGATTATATTGAGCATATAGAGGCTAGGGTTTCATCCTTGAGCCATTTCATCAGGAGATTGGGGATCAACTTGATCAATGCATTGCCAAATTCATCTATCAGTTGAAAAAGTCAACTGTGGTCAACTGTGCTTGATTTTGTGGATTTGGAGGTGGGAGAGGGCAAGATATACTTCATTCATGTCTAAACAAGTTTCATTTGAAATTTCAAACATCAAGAATGAAGAAAATAAAGTCAGACAAAAAGTTGCCAAAAATAGAAAGTGACTTATAATGAAAGTTTCCAAAAATGGAAACTTTTTCTCCACAAAATTACATGTCCAAAAATGCTTCAAATGAAATTTTGTTCAACATGAAAGTTGTAGATCTTGCTCTCACCTTTCCAAAAAGTCCAAGAACTTGAAATTCCCATGTATGGTTGGCAAGTTATGGTCCAATCATTTTCCAAAAATGCCTAAAATCAAAGTGGCATAACTTTCACATGGAATGTCCAATTTGGGTGATCTTTCTTTGAGCAAACCCCATTTCACATGTACTTTCATGTTGCATGGTCAAAATTCATCAAAAATGGTCAAGGCAAAAAGTCATTTTTCAAGTGGATTCTTTTGAATTTTTGGTGTGAGATAGTGAAATTGAGAAATACAAGGCCAATGCACATGAGACCACTTCCAACACTTCACAAATGCCAAATGAAATTTGCTCCAACTGGTTTTTGCTGTCACATTGCTTAATTTGGAAAGGTCATTTTTGGACTTTCACTTAAATCACATTTCACTAATTCACTTTGGTTTTTGCTAATTTGGATTAGTAAATGGATTAAGGAGATGGTATATATCACTAATTGTAACAGAATTTCATAACCACATTTCATTTTCCAAGATTGCAACTACTTTTCCCTCCAAAACCACAAAATTCTCTCAAAACTTCATCACTTTTTTTTCACAATTCTGGTCCAAATCTTCATTAATCTTGTTCATTCTTCGTGGATCCATGCTTCATAATCCTTGGCACACGACTGTTTCATCAATTCAAGGCAAGAACATTGAAGAACTTGGACTGTCATAAGCAAGATCAACAATGGCAATTTCGTGATTCAAGCATCTGAAGCATCATCGAGCTAAGCTAGCCTTTCCAATTACTTTCCACATCCTCAATCTTCATCAGTTTTGGAGTTTTGCACCTGGAAACGCGCGATTGCACAAGCTGCTTCATCTACAAGGTAAAATTCGATCTCCTTAATTGCTTAAATTGTTAGGTGGTTTTGGTAGGTCTTCCAACATAGATCATCATGATGCTTGTAGTTTGTGATTTGGTTAAGTGTAGGATGAGAAATCGTGATCTGAATATTTGATGTGCATTCTTTTTTTGATCGATCCGGATAACATGTTGAGAGTTAGGTTAAACAAATTACATATTCGTGATGTGCATGCTTGGACAGTTCTAATGATGTATAGTTTGCTGATTTTGGTTAAGATTTGTTGTTCATCATTTTCTGGATTTTCTGGAAGTGTGTTTGTTGAAGATGATGAGCAACACGCGTGTTAGATCTTGTTTTCGCCTAGCTTGATTTCAAATGTTGTTTACTGCGCGCCCTGAGCCAATAGCAACGCGCCAACGGATTTAATGAAACGACC